>NC_143482.1:31907626-32241390 GCF_027475165.1 Benincasa hispida
ATGTTTAACTTCTTTTATATTTATCTCTTTTTTTAAAAAAAATTGTCATTATTATTTTAAACCTTCTACATATTTTTTTCTTCTTCTTATTATTTTTTTCCATTTTCTTCAAAATGTTCTTATATTGTCATTATTTTATTTTCTAGATTTTTTTTCCTTACTTGGATATTTGCTTAATTTTAAAATCAATATTATGTTTGTTATTTATTTAATGATCAATAAGATTTATAGGCCAATTTTTAAACTTAGTGGCTTAAACTTAGAATTTGTTTACTAATAACTAGATTTAATCTTGAACCTTAATTAACATTCATTATTTAATTTCCTATAATGTTTGTATACAACTTGAGTTGTTACATTCTTCCCCCTTAAGAACTTTCGTCCTCGAAAGTTTCTTGATCCCTAAATAGACAAGGGTATTTGGTTCTTATTTCCTCTTTTCGTTCCCATGTTGCTTCTTTTACTCACTGATTCTTCCAAAGAACTTTTACTAAATTTATTTCTCGATTACGAAGTGACTTCTTTTCTCTTGCTAGGATGCAAACAGGAATCTCTTTGTATTCCAAGTTTTTACTTATTTGTAAGGGTTGATAGTTTACTACATGTGATGGGTCTGACACGTATTTTCGAAGCATCGATACATGAAAGACATTATGTATTGTAGAAAGGGTTGGTGGTAATGCCAATCGATAGGCTACTTGCCCAACCTGCTCCAGTATTTCAAAGGGTCCAAAACGTATAATGCCTTTCATTGGTTCTACCTTTAGAAATACGTGATCTCCTCTTTTAAATTCCAACCCTTTTCGATGGTTATCAGCATAACTCTTTTGTCTGCTTTGAGTTGTTTTCATTCTTTCACAAATTAACTTAATTGCCTCTGTTGTTTGTTGCACCAATTCAGGCCCTAGTCGTGTTCGTTCCCCTACTTCATCCAAGTTTATTGGGGACCTGCATTTCTTTCCATATAACGCTTCAAAAGAAGCCATACCAATTCTCGCCTGATAACTATTATTATAAGCGAACTCTATAAGGTGAAATTGTGAATCCTATGCTCCAGTAAAATCCAGAGCACATGCCCTCACATGTCTTATAGGATTTGATTAACCCGTTATGTTTGGCCTTCAGTTTGTGGATGGAAGGCTATGCTAAAATGTAGTTGTGGCCTTCAGAGTGCCCATTTCCACTCTGGAACATTCAGAGGCTGCAGAAGCCCTTATGGTCATTGCCTAAAAGCTTTCACTTGTTGACAAACCAAACATTTACTTACATAGTCGGTTATATCTTTTTTCATGTTACGCCAGCAATAATGTGCTTTCAAGTCTCGGTACATCTTGGTACTCTTAGGATGTATTGAAAAGCATGACTTGTGGGCTTCCTTCAGTAATTCTTTCTTGATTTCTTCATCATCTGGTACACATAGACGTCCATGGTAGAGAAATATAGAGTTTGGGGCTGTAGAGAATTCATTGTTTTCTCCATTCTCTTATCGCAATTGTTTATTTAGGTATTTGTATTTTTGTTGTGCATCAATTATCCTTTGCCTTAAAGTAGGACTTGCAGTTAGTTGTGTTATTCGAGTTGTCATGGTTTCTAGTATTAGTGAGACCTCAAATCTTTCCAGGTCTTCCATTATGTGTTTGGCGATGGTACTTAGAGCCACCGTGTGAGCTGACTTTTGGCTAAGAGCACCAACTACGATGTTAACTTTTCCTAAATGATAGAGGATCTTACAGTCCTAGTCTTTGACCAATTCTAGCCATCTTTGTTGCCTTATATTTAACTCCTTTTGGGTAAAGAAGTACTTAAGGCTTTTATGATCTTTATAGATTTGGATCTTTTCCCCATATAAGTAATGTCTCCATATCTTTAACACAAAGACTACGATGACTAACTCCAAGTCATGGACAGGATAGTTTTGTTCATAAGGTTTAAGTTGTCTTGAAGCATATGCTATTACTTTACCGTGTTGCATCAAGACACAACCAAGCCCCTTTTTAGATGTGTCACTGTAGATTGTTAAACCTCCTAATCTGTCAGGTATAGTAGGAATAGGGGTTGTAGTCAATCTTTCTTTTAGTTCCTGGAAGCTTTGTTCACATGCTTGGTTCCAGACAAAAGGATTATTCTTCTTGGTGAGGTTAGTTTAGGGTAATTCTATACTTGAGAAATTCTTTACAAATCGTCTATAATATCCTAATAATCCGAGAAACCTTTGCACCTCATTGACCATTGTTGGGCGAGGCCACTTGTTAACTGTTTCAATCTTAGCAGGATCCACTGAGATTCCTTCTTGTCTTACAATATGCCCTAAATAGACAACTTGTCGCACCCAAAACTCACACTTGGAGAAATTTCCATACAATTTCTTTGTTCTCAATGTAGAAAGGACATCCCTAAGATGTTTTTCATGTTTTCTATCAGACTTGGAATAAACAAGGATATCATCAATGAACATGATTACAAAGTTATCAAAATAGTCCTTTAAAATTCTATTCATCAAATCCATGAAGCCTGTTGGGGCATTAGTTAATCCAAAGGGCAAAACAACGAACTCAGAATTCCCATATCTTGTTCGGAAAGCAGTCTTGGGAATATCAGACTCCTTGATTCGTAGTTGATGATATCCATATCGTAAGTCTATTTTGGAGAATACTGAGGCTCCTTGTAATTGGTCTAATAGGTCATTAATGTGTGGGAATGGGTACTTATTCTTTATTGTCAATTTATTCAACTCACGATAATCTATACATAAACGCATTGATCGGTCCTTTTTCTTAACAAATAAGACAGGTGCTCCACATGGAGACATACTAGGGTGTATAAATCCATTGTCTAACAAGTCTTGTAATTGTATTTTGAGTTTTCTTAACTCCGTAGGTGCCATTCTATATGGTGCTTTAGATAATGGCTCAGCTTCGAGAATTAGGTCTCTACAAAATTCTATTTCTCGACTAGGTGGTAAACCTGGAATGTCACACCCCCTCCCAGACTCCGTCTCTTACCTAAAAGGAGGCGTGAAGACAACAAATATAACTCTTTCATGACATCTATTGCCCATTCTTACTAGTTTCCTTTAAAACACTTAATATCACAACGGAAAACTTAATGGAATAAATGAAATCACAACTTTGTTTAGGAAACCAGTTCACAAGTTCTAGACTATATTTTAGAATCGTAGCCCCATCCCGACTACAAAATTTTATTCTAGTAATTATTCTATCTTGTGGCAGACCTCGACCACTTTTTGCAACTTGAACTCTTTTGCTACCTGCAAGGAAAATATGAAAATAAAACATGAGCTTTTAGAGCCCAGTGAGTGGAATCATAATTATAAGTTAACTTCAACTTATAACACCATAACGTGAGGTTACTACGCAAACCTCCATCTTGAATGAAGCTTTTCACAAACCTACCTATGCACACGGTAGATAGTTAACATTTCACATCTATAAACATTCATTAACTTATGTCGACATAGTTCTCCCTCTCATGGGCTCAGAAGCTAGGCTCGTCGGCCCTCTGACCATCCAATGCAAGGTTCTTCCCATAGGCTCAGGAACTAGATTTCTCGGTCCCCTGACCATCCTATGAGATCTCATCTTAGGTTCAAGAGCTAGGTTCGTTGACCCCCTAAATATCCCAACCCCATGCTTACCTCATGGTAACAAGCATTCATTCATAACAATAGCATATTAATTTAGAATATGCTAAAACACTAAAATAAGAAGCCACTCACAATAATTTGTTGGAATTGCTTTTCATTCTAAGTTCACCCGATTTCTCTTGATCTTCTATTGAATCCTATTTCAGATTCAACTTCAAGCTTAGATTACTCATCATTCCGGACCTTATCTCAAGACATTTTCTTCTACAAAAATATTTAAAAGTCTCTTACCTATCTTACCTTAAATTTTGGCCCTGAGATTTCCTCTCGAATGTTCAAAGTCTCAAGTTTACTATACTCCACCCGGCTATCTTCTCATTGGTGAACACCTCTCGTTTTTCCTTAAATTTGACAGCCTTAGAGTTAGAATTTCCCAATAGCAGCCTTCATACCAAAACTACATTCAATTTCAAAGCTTTTTGTTCAAGAATCGCCTGATTTGCAAGAGTAGTTTGGAATAACTTCTCATTTGAACTTGGCACAGTCGTCTGTCCGTACAATCTGTTCTACCCAACGCCATTGTTTTGATCACCGCTTAGATCAGTGTTGCTTTTCCTCCGTTCAATGCACGGATTTCTCTTATTTACTCTCAATTACTCCTTTTTAAGTGATCTCTCATAATAAATTTTTTTTTATGAATTGAAGTGAAGCCTTCTGCCCTATTTATAGGCATTTACCTTTCACCCTAACTTGACACCTCCACCTTGAAGCATGTCCAGGCGTTTTCTTTTGAATCTACCAATGCCCAACCTTGCCACCTCGTATTTCAAGTGTCACATTCCTCTTTTTTCAGCTTAACTTAATCAATTTGCATGTTTTCTTCTTCGCCCAAGTCAAACTTCATGATCTTTTGGCATTTCCCTTGATCGCCATATGCCCAGTTAACCTTTCCAGCCCATAGCTCTCAGATCCTTGTTGGGTAGTACATCGTATCATGCCTGACCATCGTATAGCATTTACGCCTCATCGTATAGCTTATCATTTAGCTAATCTCTCGTTGTCGCTTAACATTAAGCCCTCTCGTTGTTGCCAATCGTCTAGTACCTGCGTCCCATCGCATAACAATTATGCCCCTTCATGAAGCTCATTCGTTTAGTGATCTCTCGCTCTCAACAATCTCGCTGACACTCATCGTTCAGTGCAGGGCCTATCGCATAGCTTTTGCGCCCATTGTTTAGCTCCATCGTGTAGCGCTGACGTCTATTGTCTAACGCATCACGCGATCGTGTCTACGTCTATCATGCAACGTCCATCGTCTACCTCTTGTCTATCGTGTAGCGCTCACGCTTGTTGTGTAGCACCATCGTGTAGTTTATCACCTAGTGATAACGGGCAGAAATGCACATTATCATAGTACTAAGTTATTAAACAATGTTGGATTGCGTTGATGAAAAATGATAAATTGCGTCCATTAAGCATAAATCTATAATATTGCGGTCGCGTGCGTCAGCGCATTGGAACTATTGATTTTTGTATTTTTTGTGCAGAATATGCGTTAACGCATTGTAGAGATTGCGATCATAGGAATTCATCGGTCGAGCGTAACTTCACCGCAAGACTTTGCATTGATCGCGCTCGAAAATATTCACCCAAGAAGAATCATCGCAAGATGGTGGGCGCATCCGGACGAAAAGAAAATTAAGATCGATGAGATAGAAAGCTGACAGCAGTCGGATCCAAATTAAGTTGACAGCCGATAACGGTCACAAAGTACATCCAGCTTTATCGGTGATAATTATCCGGTGCATCAGTCAGGAATTAAAGCTGTCCCATCTATACAACCAGGAGAGAGAAACTGCCTTTCACCTTTGATACCCTATAAATACCAAGTGCATTCTTCAAAGAAGAGGTTAAGTAGTCGATTACTCCATCACCTTACATTCCCACACCTCTGTTCATAGTTTTCTTTTCCATTTCACGGTGGAGCTAGAGAAGAATGGTGACGCCAGAAATCGTCCAAGGCTGCTCAAGAGAGAACCTTGAGGCTTAAGAGCAGAGAGCGAGTTGACTCTCGTGAAAGCGAGAATATCTTTTGAGCACGAGTAGAACAGTGTAACACCTAGTGGCAAGAAATTGCTCCAGGCTCTTTACTATACTTGTATTGTTAGTCTGTACTTCATCTTTTATCTATTCAATAGAAGTTATATTTCTACATCTACTCACTCTCTTAATACGCATGAGAAGCTAAACTAGTTGAATGGGTTGAGAGGAACTAAGCTAACATGATCTAGGCAGTTCATTGCTTGCGATTGTCTTGTTTTATGCCGTGCGAAACATCCCTTTAGAGTTGCTCGAGAGAGAATCTAAAGAAAGAACCTAATGTCTTAAGATAACGAGGTTAGAATCTGACTTGAAAGAGATGGCGGAGCAGCCTAGGAATGAAGCACCAAACAATAACAATGTCATTGCAAATCCAATTCTATTGGCCAACGATCGCAATAGGCCTATTAGGGACTATGCATCGCCAAACCTCAATGATTTATCTCTGGAAATCATGAGGCATGCCTTAGACAGAAGTATATTTGAAATGAAATCGGTGATGCTGCGAATGATTCAGGCTGCAGGTCAATTCGGAGGTAGGCGTGGCGAAAATCCGCATACCCACCTCCAAAGTTTTATTGAAATCTGAAATACTTTTGTGTTCCCGAATATCTCTGCTGAGGAGGTTCGACTAACGCTGTTTCCATTTTTTCTCTGTGATCAGGCTAGGAAATGGGCTTATTCGCTCGAACCAGGAGAGATCACTTCTTGGGAGTAGGTGGCGGAGAAGTTTATGAAGAAGTATTTCCCACCTATAGAGAACGTGAGACGAAGAAAGCTTATCACTAATTTTGAACAAGCATGGACGAATCGCTCAGTGATGCCTGGACGAGGTTAAAAAGGTTGGTCCGAGATTGTCCGCATAATGGGCTGCCAGACTACCTTCAGATAGAAATTTTCTACCACGGTTTGAATCCTGCTTCGCAGACTGCTACCAATGCGGCAGCAGCTGGTGGTCTGCTTGATAAGACTTATGATAAGGCGAAGAATGTCCTAGATCGCATCTCCAAGAATCATGAAGACTGAAGGGAGAGCGATCAGAGATTAAGACTCAAAGATTCTAATGCAAATAACGGTGCTATTGTTTCATTACAGAACCAAATGACCGCAATGATGAATTTGATTCAAGAAATGACGATCAGTGGCTCAACACCGCAAGATGGGCAAATCAACGCAATAAGTCAAAACACTGTAAGGTGTGTGACTTGCGGTGATGGGCATGCGATGGAGGATTGTCCATAAAACCCACAGTCTTTATATTTTGTAAAGAACAACCCCTTTTCCAACACCTACAATCCCGGGTGGAAAAACCACCCAAACTTTGCTTGGAAGAATCCACAACAAACCTTTCAATCTGTGGCACAAAAAGAAGGGCCACCAGGGTTCTTTCAACACAGTAACGGTCAACATAGCAACCAAGCAAGTAGCTCACAACAACCACCGCAATCTTCTTCCCTAAAAGGCCTATTGAAGAAATATATAGAGAAAAATGAGACGGTGCTTCAAAGTCAGGCTACGTCCATCCGCAACCTTGAATTGCAAATTGACCAGATTGCAAATGAGCTCAAAAGTAGACCGCAGGGGGCGCCACCAAGTTCAACTGAGCTTCCACGCAACCCAGGGGGTTCAGGTAAGGAGCAATGTCAGGTTGTGACATTACGCAGTGGAAAGACTGTGGAGGGAGAAAAGAAGGAGCATAACAGATCAACCTCCATCACAGCTGAACGTGCAATTGCGGTAACGCAAGAAGAAGAAAAAGAAAATGAAGCAGTAGAACCTGAGGTTACGTCCACCTCAAAGTCAAATGAAATAGGAACTGTGAGAGTCCAGTTACCACCTTTCCCTCAGAGGCTAAAGAAGAAGAAAAAGGAAGAGGTACAGTATCAACGCTTTCTATCTATGTTAAAGCAATTACATGTTAACATTTCTTTTAGTGAAGCAATTGAGGAAATGTCTGCCTAAGCCAAGTTTCTGAAGGACATGGTAACTAAGAAAAGAGGCGTTGGAAAATTTGCCACGGTGGCATTAACTTAAAGTTCCAAATCTATTATCCCACTGAAGATGAGCGATTCTCGGAGCTTCACTATTCCTTGCTTCATAGAAGGACTCTATATTGGGCAAGCCCTATGTGACTTGGGGGCCAACATAAATTTGATGTCGCTGTCAATCTTTCGATAACTACATGTGGGGCAACTTGTGCCCACATCCGTAACTCTCCAACTGGCTGACAGATCTCTGGTTCATCTAGAGGGTCAGGTGAAGGATGTGCTGATCACGATTGATAAATTTATTTTTCCAGTTGACTTCATCATCCTGGATTATGAGGCCGATCAAGATGTGCCCATCATTTTAGGGTGACCTTTCCTATCAACAGGTCGTGCTCAAATTGATGTGCACAAGGGCGAGATCACTTTGAGGATAAACGGCAGAAGCTTAAATTTAATAAAATTCGTGCCATGAAATTTCCTATGAGGAAGACCTGCCAGATTCGGAAGATGACGTGAATTTGATTGAAGAAGAAAAGTCTGATGAAGAGTATAAAGAAGAGGATGCCAACGCATCCATAGCTGCTTGCAATGCGATCGTAGCAAAAACAAACAAAGAAGAAGAAATGATCGCAACACAAGAAGAAGAGCCAAAAGAAGAAACAAAAACAACGCAACCTTCCCTCGTGGAACCACCAATACTTGAACTAAAAACCCTACCAACACACCTGAAGTACGCATTTTTGGGGTTGAATGAGAAGCTGCTAGTGATAATTTCCTCCGTACTTAACGCAGATTAAGAGAATGCGTTGATGAGCATTCTCAAAAAGCATGTGCGAGCAATCAGCTGGATGCTCGCTGATATTAGTGGAATTAGCCCCGCGTACTGCATGCACCACATTCGTCTTGAGGATGACCATAAAGCAACCATTGAGAATCAACGCAGACTTAACCCTGCGATGAAAGGTTGTAAAAAAGGAGATTATCAAGTGGCTAGATGCGGGCATTGTCTATCCCATTGCAGATAGCACGTGGGTCAGCCCCGTGTAATGTGTGCCAAAGAAAGGCGGAATGACGGTAGTCCCCAATGAGAACAATGAATTAATACTGCAGAGGACCATCACTGGATGGCGCATTTGTATGGACTACCGCAAATTGAATGCGGCCACAAAAAAGGATCACTTCCCTCTGCCATTCATCGATCAAATGCTAGATAGATTGACAGGGAATGATTTTTACTGTTTCTTGGATGGATACGCCGGGTACAACCAGATCATGATAGCTTCTGAAGACCAAGACAAGACCACATTCACCTGCCCATATGGGACATTCGCTTTCTGTCGTATGTCGTTCGTCTTCTGCAATGCGCCAAGCACGTTCCAGAGGTGCATGATGGCAATCTTTTCAAATTTTCGAGGACTCAGTAGAAATATTTATGGATGACTTCTTCGTTTATAGGAACACTTATGAAGTCTGCCTGGTCAATTTGGAGAAAATTCTGAAAAGATGTGAAGAGACGAACCTGGTGTTTAATTGGGAAAAATGTCACTTCATGGTGACAGAAGGTATAGTGTTGGGACACAAGGTCTCTCGAGAAGGGTTGGAGGTGGACAAAGCAAAGATTGACGCAATTGAAAAGCTTCCACCTCCAACCAATGTAAAGGCAATATGAAGCTTCTTGGGGATGCTGGATTCTACCGATTCGTTAAAGACATTTCTAAGATAGCAAGACCATTGAGTGTGTTACTAGTGGCAGACAGAAAGTTTGAATTTGACAAAAATTGCCTCAATGCATTTCGAATTTTAAAGGATGCGCTGATTACCGCACCCATCTTAATTGCGCCGAATTGGACATTGCCATTCAAAATCATGTGCGATGCAAGCGGGTATGCGATGGGAGCTGCATTAGCGCAAAAGAAGAAAACAATTTTGCTCCCCATCGCATATGCGAGTAAAACCCTAAACCCTACCCAACTTAATTACACCACCACTGAAAAAAAGCTCATGGCTGTGATTTTTGTGTTGGAAAAATTCCAGGCATACTTGTTGGGAACCAAGGTACTCATTCATACTGATCACTTGGCAATCAAATATTTGATGACAAATAAGGACGCAAAGCCGAGATTGATCAGATGGGTTCTCCTCCTTCAAGAATTTGATATCGAGATAATTGATCAAAAAGGGACAGAGAATCAAGTTGCATATCACTTGTCCAGACTCGAAAATCCTGAGGTTGACAGCAATGAATCTGAAGTGAGTGTCGTGTTCCCGGACGAGCAGCTGCTTCGCATAGAAGAACTGCCATGGTATGTGGACATCGTTAATTATTTGGTCTGTGAACAATTTCCTGAAGATTACACCTACCATCAACGGAAGAAGCTCAAGAATGAATGCAGACACTACTATTGGGATGAGCCGAATCTGTATATAAGAGGTTCAGACCGAATCATTCAATTATGCGTACCAGATGCTGCTCAACAATGCATATTGTCATAGTGCCACGATTCACCTTATAGAGGGCACTTTGGAGGACAACATACTGCAGCCAAAGTTTTGCAAAGTGGATTCGTTTGGCCTTCATTATTTAAGGATGATGCTGACTACACAATGAAATGTGATCGGTGCCAGTGCACTGGCAACATTTCATGGAAGAACGCAATGTTGATGAATAGTATCTTGGAGCTGGAACTATTCGACGTATGGGGGATTGATTTCATGGGACCATTCCCTCCTTCAAACGGTAAACACTATATTTTATTAGTTGTTGACTATATCTCCAAGTGGGTAGAGGTAATTGCATGAGCCGCAAGTGATACGAAAGTAGTCTCCCAGTTCCTAAAGAAAAATATTTTCACGCGTTTTGGCACTTCCCGTGCCATCATAAGCGATGAAAGATCACACTTTGTCAACCACAATATAAAGGATCACACTTATCACATAATTATCGCATGCGTTCTAGCCTTAGAAGTCGTGGCATTCATGCCGAGAGGTAGTTTACTATTGTATGCATGTTGCATGATCACAAGGCATGAACGCAACCTAGGGAGTGTTAACCAAAACCCTTCTCAACCCGTTCATTGCATATTCATCGTATTTTCTGTTGCCAACTCTTTTCGTACTCTTCTGTATTTATTATTATTTTCATTAACGCAACAACAAACCAACCACCTTTATTTATTTTACTGATTACTACAAAGTTTTCATAAGAAAATTATCAACACAAACTATTTTCACAAGTCCCTGTGATCGACCCTGAACTTACCAGGAAACTTAGAGGAATTTACACTTGGATTCCGCTGGAGAAACTTGAGTGCACAACGTAATTCCATCAACGCATATCATCCATTTTCCACATTTAATAAAACATGCATCACCAGTGCCCGCGTCTAACGCATCGTCCAACGTCTATGCTCATCGTTCAACGCTATCGTATAGTGCTATCGTCTGGCTTCTACGCTTATCTTCTAGCGATTAAACTGATTGTATAGTTGTCATCGCCTATCGTGTAGCTTCATCGTCTAGCGCATCACTTCACATCATTTAGCACCGCCTGCAGCTACACGATCGTCTAGCGCATTACTCAGCGCTCGCACATAGTTATCCGATCGTCCACTCAATGCCTTACGCTCATTATCTCGCTTTCTCCGCTCTCGCTCACACAGCCTCAACCATGAGCAACTCTTGGCAATGCCTTTTGCCAATGCTTCAACCAACCTGCGTCCAAACCTCACCATCTCTACGCATGGTAGCCCTTGGCTTCAAAGCTTAACTCTTTTTAACCTCTACAACTTAGCCTATCTCATCCATTAATATTTCCTAACATCAAATGCATGGTTCTTTTTTGACTTCATACTTAGCCAAATTTCTACTAGTTGAGGCTTGTATCAAAGCTAATCAAGGAAAAATCTATTCAATACTTAGAATTTTCCTTCCCTTCAACATACGATTACACTCATACTTAGTTAATTCCCTTAATTACCTGTTGAAATAGAGAAATTGAAATCTGGGTTTCACATTTACCTCCCACTTAAGAAAATTTCATCCCCGAAATTTGATCATTACTGTAAACATTACTTTATTACTTATTTTAGTATATTTATAGGCTTTATTTTATTTAAGTAGAGCTTATTTACAGGCATCCCTTTTCCACTACTATTCTAATACCAAAAGTGCTTCCACACTTGATTCCCTCTTAAACCACTGGCAGAACTATTTGTTGGGCATTCTTTACAGTGATGCCCTGGTTGCTCACACTTTAGGCACAACCCTTCTCTTCCCTTTTGATCCTTTAGATGACTTCCATGACATCTACGGTAGGGAAAATCCTTACTAGGGTCAAGTGTTGTTTCTGGCTGAGGAAACGGAAAAACTCTAGTCATTGCTTCTCTTTTTGCCCTGTTTGTCTGCATATATAACATCTATCCATTCCCTTCAAGCATTCCTCTGCGGCTAGATCCCATCTAGCTAGCAATTATTTCAACAAACAAACACAGATTGTCAAAATATACTTTATCTATCATAATGTAAATAAAACATATTTACAAGAAAGTAGTTTTAATTAAAATCTATAAACAGAAATAGTGTGCATCTCCCTATACTTTTGGGGCTTTTCCTTTCCTTTTGTCCTCTTTTCTCGTCTGAGGGAAGTTCCATTTGTAATGACCAGATTCTCTGCAATGGTAGCACACATTCGTTCCTCCATAGCAGCGCCCAAAGTGATACCTCTTATAGTTCGAACACGACGACCTTTGGGTACTTGCTATGGATTCTTTGGAAATGTGAACCTCTTCCTGTATAGGTTCCATCTTTGTCTTTTGCTTCCCGAAATTGGTCTTACTTATTTTCTTATTAAAAACCCCCAAGGAGAACTTCTAACTTCTTTCTCTCCTTTCCTCGAGTTTTGTTTCTGTTGACCCTTCTAGACTAGCCTCCACCCATAGCGTCATTTCCACTAACTTTCGAAATTCTCATCTATCGACACTGGCAGTTACGTGTGTTATATCTCGGCTTGCAGCCCCCCTTCGAATCTTCTGCATCTTTCATCTTCGCCTTGAATTATGCTAGTGGCATATTTGCTAAGTTCTATATACTTCTGTTCATACTCGGCTACCATTAATGAGCCTTGCATGAGATCCATAAATTTATTTTGCTTTGCATCGCGAAATGTTTGGGGATAGAATTGTTCATGGAAGGCGTTATCAAATTCCTCCCAAGTAATTTCCTCCCTTACTCTTCTATTACTCTCAAATATCCACCACCAATCCTCAGCTCTTTGTTGAAATAGAAAGGTGGCTAGTGCTACCTTCCTATCTTTAGGGCATCGCATTACCCTGAAACTTTTTTCCACTGTCATGAACAAAGATTTTGCATCTATTGGGTTCGTTGTTCCCTCAAAGGTTGGGGCTCCTAATGTCTTCAACCATTCAATGCAAAAATGCTTCTCGAAGTCTACTAACACCACTCATAGACTTTCTGCCAAATACCGAGCAAACTTCCCTAGCAATTACTCATCACCTCTTGCTTCTGCTTACTGATAACTTGACCCACCTTGGTCTCCTCCATTTCTTTTGAGGTAGCATCTTCAGTCTCTAAAATTTGCTTGTGCAGTCTACCACGAAGCATGATTACTATAATATATCACACATTAGACATATTATAGTATCACCATGCTTCAACCTAATTTATGATGGAACACGAGACATACACAGCGAAATAAGAATTTAATTACACTCTAATTGCTTTTAATTTATAGGAAAAAAGCATGCAATTGAAGGAAAAAACAATAAATTAGAAAATTACCTTTAAAGCTCCCGAAAACCGCTTTTCCTCACTAAATCTCGACCCGAACTCTTCTGAACAACCACTAGAGTTGACCTACTATCCTCTGGACTCAGAACCGGGTTGTGGGACCCGATGGATGAAGAACCCGAGAGAGAGAAAGAGATGGAAAAAGAAATGGATTTTCTTTTGGTTTGGGTTTTTTTTTTTTTTTTTTTGAACTTCACTCAAAGAAAATAGTTTTTTTTAGCCCAAATTTTGAAAACTATTTTGGCAAAAATGGCAAAAGTTTTTTCTCCAAATTGAAAGCCCATATTTATAGAAAAAGGCCATGCAAAAATTGCATGAAATCAATTCATAAAAACCTAACACCTAGAATCCACTATCTAAGTGGGCTTTAATGTCTCCACTATAAGTCAACACCTAGTCCACTATTTTGTTGGTGGAATTATCCAACAAAAGTTTGGATTTTTCCACTAACTTTAGTCAAAGGGCAAAATAGTCATTTTGTCAATGTCAAACTTTGACAAAAAAGTCAACATTTTGACTTTTTATGATTTTTTTCGTATTGACTAATTTTGACCTCCCGAGCATAAATCCGTTTTCTCGAAATTCAAATCACATTTGAATATAAGATTGGTCAAAGTTTGACTTTTCAAAGTCAAGAGTCAACTCTTTCACTTTTTACATCTTTGACCATTTCCATTATTTCCGATTTGTCGAATATGAACGTATTCATATTCTTGATATTTAAATATTAAAGTTGTATCTCTAAACTGAAAACCCGACCACTAGATCACATATACTTGTCGGTTTCTCTCTCTTCACCTAATTTGAACAATTCTAATTCGAACAAGTCTCCCACTGCTTCGGCAGAGACAACCTCTCCTGTTCCAACCTTGAGGGGGATCTCGCCTTCTTCAAGCTTTTTCTAGGAATTAGTTTCCTAAAAAGAGAGACAAATATGATTAGTGGCTCCTGAATCCAATATCCAGGTTGAGGTATCATACTCCATTAAACATGTTTCAGTAACTAGTAAATCATATTTACCTTGTGCTTCTTTCGAGGTAGGGGCCTGAGAACATTCCCCAGTTAAGACAAATCTCAGGTCATCTATTACTAGTATTGAATTCAGATTTATTTTCCATGTTGAGTAGTTGTCACAGTTAAGTTTTGCATAAGCTAATAGTTGAACTAAAGAGCTAGTCATGCAGAAAAGAAAAATATATCCTTTTTAGTAAAAGCATCTTTTAAATCCAATCAAGTTTAGCAAAAAAAAAAAAAAAAAAACTAACTGATTATGTACCCTTCATTATTTTATTTTGCAACGATATTTCAATGGTTTAGAATAACCTCCACCGAGGGGTGATCGACTATTCCTTCATTGAACCAAGACTATCTTGACTAGATACTATCAGCAGAATAACTCTTATTCTTATAGTAACTCAATTATCGCTACTTTGGTCAAGAATTTACTAACACTTAGTAATTCTTGTAAGTGTGACCCTCCATTTTCAGACCTCAAAGATCGGAATCATTATGCTCCCGAAGTTGGAAAGACAAGAATGAAAATGGACCTGAGAGACCCTATCAATTTCTAGAGTTCGCGGAGTTCCAAATCCTATAATATAGGCCTCCGATTGGTAAGGTTGCTCCATGGCAGACATTAAGGTGCATTATAGAAATCTCACGGTGCGACCTAATGGAAGAGATCGTAGGATGTGTTGACACACTTCCTTCTCCCACTTACTATGAACAACTTCCCCTATTCACCTTGGTATTGACTCATGCAAACACTCCGAATGGAGTCCACTCCTAGGGCGGCCCAAAGCCAAGCATGAATCTCACGGTGTGAACTCTTAGGGACATTAAAGCTAAAAGTACATTACTTCTCTTCAGCTGAAGTGTTCTAGACGGTTAGGGTGTAAAATACTTAGCGATACATTTCGGCTAACTAAACATATCCTAAGTCTAAGTGATTCATCCGAGTATAACTTTTATACTGGATTTTTAACCTACGATGTCTAGGCGATAAACAAATTTTATTACCTCACACCACTCACGCATGCTCATAAAACCAATTTAACCTAACTCAGACTCTAGCTCGATCTCCAGGTAGTAGGTGTTCCATGAACTGTCAACCTAAAAACCTTTTACCTTAGTCATCTTATCTGACTTTTTGCCAAGATCTTGTCGGGTGAGTTTTTTGTAACTTTGGTTTTACAAGATATCGACCTATTTTCTATGAAAATTGGGATTTCTTGATGGTTAACCCTAAGTGAGCATGCATCTTATCTTTGTTATAGATTTTAGAAGTCTAGGTTATTTTATAACAATTATAAAATAAATTATAACAATTATAACCTTAGAGCATTCATCTATAACATGCTTCCTTCAATCAAACATGCTTTAATATAACACTTATATTAAAACTAAGCATGCATAGTATATATTTTATAACACTTATAAGATATAACAAATGCATGTCATATGCTTTTCCTATGGTGGGGTTTTAAAACTATATGGCATACTATATGCACACATAATCAAACAACATTATACATCACATGCATAATAGGTAAACAACATTAAAAGTAATTGAGCGTAATTAAAGCATGCTTTGATACCACATGATGGAATACGAGACATACGCAGCGGAATAAGGATCTAAATTACACTCTAATTGCTTTTAATTTAAAGGAAAAAAACATGCAATTGAAGGAAAAAACAATAAATTAGAAAATTACCTTTAAAGCTCCCGAAAACCACTTTTCCTCACTAAATCTCGACCAGAACTCTTCTGAACCACCACTAGAGTTGACCTACTATCCTCTGAACTCAGAACCGGGTTGTGGGACCCGATGGATGAAGAACCCGAGAGAGAGAAAGAGATGGAAAAAGAAATGGATTTTCTTTTGGTTTGGGTTTTTTTTTTTTTTTTTTTTTTTTTTTTCTTCACTAAAAGAAAATAGTTTTTTTTAGCCCAAATTTTAAAACTTATTTTGGCAAAAATGGCAAAAGTTTTTTCTCCAAATTGAAAGCCTATATTTATAGAAAAAAGTCATGCAAAAATTGCATGAAACAAATTCATAAAAACCCAACACCTAGAATCCACTATCTAAGTGGGCTTAATGTCTCCACTATAAACCAACACCTAGCCCACTATTTTGTTAGTGGAATTATCCAACAAAAGTTTGGATTTTCCCACTAACTTTAGTCAAAGGGCAAAATAGTCATTTGTCGAACTCTGACCAAAAAGTCAACATTTTGACTTTTTATGATTTTTTTCGTGTTGACTAATTTTGACCTCCCGAGCATGAATACACATTCATTTTCTCGAAATTCAAATCACGTTTGAATATAAGGTTGGTCAAAGTTTGACTTTTCAAAGTCAAAAGTCAACTCTTTCACTTTTTACATCTTTGACCATTTCCATTATTTTCGAGCTTCCGAATATGAACATATTCATATTCTTGATATTTAAATCACATTTAAATATTAAAGATGTATCTCTAAACTGAAAACCTGACCACTATATCACATATACTTGTCGGTTCTCTCTTTTCACCTAATTCGAACAATTCGAATTATTATATCATACTATTCTAAGTTTATTCCATATGAACTAGTAGGGGAAACTAATGGACCTATAGATCATGGGCTCCAACGATCAGAGATTAGCTAGCTAAATCTTTAGACGGAGCTAATCAACATTCGTTAACTAATGGGTCATTTCACTATAGTCTCGTAGTTGCACTCCCCTCACTATAGATATATTTTGTCCATTTGATATAACCATGATTAGTAAGCTAATCCTTCACAGGTTGTTCGTAGTCTCGGCTGGGTCATAAAAATCGTTTTACCCCCGAGACTACATCTTATTCCTTAAGTTCCATTGATTCTCTAATGAACAATTGATTTAAGGTCCAACCTATAAATCGAATCCCTCTCGGGCCAAGGAGAGGATGGGGTCCCTTGTTCAAGACCTGGATACAGTACTAAAGGGAACAACCTATCTACTATACCTACAACGGGTAGGAGTGAATTTCGTCTTGCACCCTATGTTCCCAACTATCTACCTGATCGTACTCCTGAAATGAGAGGCTTATTGGGCCAGCGATAATGAGCTGCCCTAACCTATGTAGATCTAAGGATAATTTCGAGTGAACATGAGTTCATAGTTAGCTCAGGATTAAGAATAAGTTACCTAGGTCATCAATTAACGAAATAGTTAGGTCATCAATTAACGAAATAGTCAGTTTTATACATAAAACGGCATTTAGAACGTAAAAAGTAACTATTTCATGGTTCAGTCTTATGCAAACTCTTTACATATGATGCCCCACTTTCATGTCTTCACATGAACGATTTAGGATCACATCGTTTGTACTAACTACAAAGTGGGATGCATCCATAGTGTCCCTAAAACAAGGCGCCCAACCTTATTCATATACTATAGACCATTTTAGCTATATATTTGAACTTGATCCACATTTATGTCACTACATACATTAAATAGCCTCAGGACCTAAGTTTATTGGATTCAAGATTACAATTTCAATAACAATTTTATCGGAAAAAAAAAACAAAATATGTTTATTAATTTACAAACTACGAGTTTTATGACATAAAATCCAACAATTTACCCTTTCCCGAAATCTTATGCTCTGATACCAACTGTCACACCCCCTCCCAGACTCCATCTCTTACTTAAAAGAAGGCGTGAAGACAACAAATATCACTCTTTCATTACACCTATTGCCCATTCTTACTAGTTTCCTTTCAAACACTTAATATCGCAGTGGAAAACTTAATGGAATAAATGAAATCACAACTTTGTTTAGGAAACCAGTTTACAAGTTTTAAACTCTATTTTACAATCGTATCCCCATCCCAACAACAAACTTTTATTCTAGTAATTATTCTATCTTGTGGCAGACCTCGACCACTTGTTGCAACCTGGACTCTTCTACTACCTGCAAGGAAAACATGAAAATAAAACATGAGCTTTTGGAGTCCAGTGAGTGGAATCATAATTATAAGTCTACTTCAACTTATAACACCATAAAATGAGGTTACTACACAAACCTCCATCTTGAATGAAGCTTTTCACAAACCTACCTACACACATGGTAGATAGTTAACATTTCACATCTATAAACATTCACTAACTTGTGTGCACATAGTTCTCCCTCTCATGGGCTCAGAAGCCATGCCCGTCGGCCCTCTGACCATCTCATGCAAGGTTCCTCCCACAAGCTCAGGAACTAGATTTCTCGGTCCCCTGACCATTCTGTGAGATGTTATTTTGGGCTCAAGAGCTAGGTTCGTTGACCCTCTGACTATCCTAACCCTATGCTTACCTCATGGTAACAAGTATTCATTCATAACAATCACACATTAATTCAGAATATGCTAAAAGACCAAAATAAGAAACCACTCACAGTGATCTGTTGGAATTGCTTTTCCTTCCCAGTTCACCTAGTTTCCCTTGATCTCTTGTTAAATCCTATTTCGGATTCAACTTCAAGCTTAGATTACTCATCATTCCAGACTTTATCTCAAGACATTTCCTTCTACAAAAATGTTTAATAATATCTTAACTATCTTACCTTAAATTTGGCCTTGAGATTCCCTCTTGAAAGTTCAAAGTCTCAAGTTTACTCTACTCGGCCCGACCGTCTTCTCATTGGTGAACACCTCTCGGTCTTTCTTAAATTTGACAGCCTTAGATTTAGAATTTCCTCATAGCAGCCCTTACACCAAAATTACATTCAACTTTAAAGCTTTTGGTCCAAGAATCACCTGATTTTCACGAGTAGTTTGGAATAACTTCTTGTTTGAACTTGGCACAGTCGTCTGTCCATACAATCTGCTTCGCCCAACGCCACTGTTTTGATCACCGCTCAGATCAGCATTGCTTTTCCTCCGTTCAACACATGAATTTCTCTTATTTACTTTCAATTAGTCTTTTTTAAATGATCTCTCAGAATAGAAATGTTTTTGTGAATTGAAGTGAAGCCTATTGCCCTATTTATAGGCGTTTACCCTTCACCTTAACTTGACACCTCCACCTTGAAGCATGTCCAATCATTTTCTTTTCAATCTGCCAACGCCCAACCTTGCCACCTCCTGTTTGAAGTGTCACCTTCCTTTTTTTCCAACTTAACTTAACCAATTTGCATGTTTTCTCCTTTGTCCAGTTCAAACTACATGATCTTCAGGCATTTCCTTTGATCATCATATGTCCGGTTAATCTTTCCAGCCCACAACTCTCAGATCCTTGTGGGGTAGTACATCGTATCATGCCTCACCATTGTATAGCATTTATGCCTCATCGTATAGCTTATCGTTTAGCTAATCTCTCATTGTCGCTTAACATTCAGCCCTATCACTGTTGCCAATCGTCTAGTGCCTGCGTCCCATCACATAACCTTTATGCCCTATCGTGTAGCTCAATCGTTTAATGATCTCTCGCTCTCAACGATCTTGCTGACACTCATCGTTCAGCGCATGGCCTATGACATAGCTTCTACGCCCATCGTGTAGCGCTGACGCCTATCGTCTAATGTATCACTCCCCTCGTCTAACACGTCTGCTTATTGTGTAATGTCATCGACTATCATCTGCATCTAATGCGCAACGCCCATCTTTTAGCGCTTTGTCTATCGTGTAGTACCATCGTGTAGTCTATCGACCAACGCCTGCGTCTAATGCATCATCTAGTGTCTGTGCTCATCGTTCAACACTATCGTATAGTGCTATCGTCTAGCGCTATCATTTGGCTTCTACGCTTATCATCTAGTGCTTACACTGATCGTATAGTGTCATCGCCTATCGTGTAGCTCCATCGTCTAGCGCATCACTTCACATCGTTTAGTGTCGTCTGCAGCTACATGATCGTCTAGTGCATCATTCAGTGCCGCACATAGCTATATAATCATCCACTCAGCACCTTACGCTCATTATCTCGCTCTCTCTGCTCTCGCTCACGCAACCTCGACACTTGAGCAACTCTTGCCAATGCCTCTTGCCAATGCTTCGGCCAACCTGCGTCCAAACCTCACCATCTCTACGCTTGGTTGCCCTTGGCTTTAAAGCATAACTCTTTTTAACCTCTACAACTTAGCCTATCTCATCCATTAATATTTCCTAATATCAAATGCCTCGTTCCTTTTTGACTCCATACTTAGCCAAATTTCTACTAGTTGATGCCTGCCTCAAAGCTACTCAAGGAAAAATCTATTCAATACTTAGAATTTTCCTTCCCTTCAACATAGTATCTCATCCCTTAATTACTTGCTTAAGTAGAGAAATTGAAATCTGGGTTTCACATGGAAGCTCTTATGGGAATACATCTTCAAACTCTCTTATCATGTGAATATCCTTAATATCATCTTTTGGGGTTCGTGAGTCCATCACGCTTGCTAGATATGCCCAAGCCCCATGGTTGAGCAAATGCTTAATTTTTAAGGCTGAAATTATTCTTGAGACTAATTGTGTATTAGAGCTTTTAAATTTAAATTTTATTCGTATTGGAAAGGTAAATATAACCTCCTTATTATGGCAATCTATGCTTGCATAGTTTGCTACTAACCAGTCAATAACTAGTATTATGTTAAAATCACTTATGTCTAGGATGATAAGAGTCACCCCTAGTTTATGTCCTGATACTGACAAATCGTAGTTTTTCACCGTTGAGCTGGCCAACATAGATATTCCGACAAGAGTAACTATGAATAGAATGTAGCTGATAACGGGCAGAAATGCACGTTATTACAGTGCAAAGATATAAAACAATGAAGGATTGTGGCGGTAAAAATATATAAAATCGCGTCCAAAAGCATTAAGTTTAGAACATTGCGATCGCATGTGTCCATTGCATTAAAGCAACTAACTTATGTATTTTGTGTAGGAAAATGCATTGGCGCAAGGCGGAATTGCGATCCAAGGAAATTAGCGTCCATGCACATAAGAGATTGCGACCACAAGGCTATGCGATCATATGTGTTTGCGAAGTCCTGCTCAAGAAGGTGGTTGCATAGAGCCGGCGCATCAAGGTGAAAGCTTAATAAATCACGATGGGACAGAAAGCTGATGACGGTCGAATCTGAATTGTGTTGACAAGCCGTTAATGACACACTGTAGTAAGTACACTCAACTTTTCGGTGACAATTAATCGGCGTATCAGACAGAGAATTAATGACATCTCATCAATGCAATCATTTGAGAGAAAAGCTCTTCACCCTGAAGCTCTATAAATACCGAAGGCCACCTTCGTTAAAGGAGTTTGATTCCGTTATTCAGAATTTAGAGTCCTTCCTCACCATATACTTAGATAGCCTTAGTCTGTAATTTTATATACTTAGAAGGCGGAGGTGAGCGAAGGGAGAATACGCTGAAAGATCGTCCTAGTGAGCTCGAGAGAGTACCGGGGAGCATGGAAAACAGAGAGAGTGCCGACTCTTGTAAGAGCAAGATTATTCTTTAAGCAGAGTAGAGAAAAACAGTGTAAAAGCCTTGGGAAGCAAGAAAATGCTACCAGGCTCTTTATCTTTATTTCCCATTGTCATTCTATATTTTAGAGAAAAACAGTGTAAAAGCCTTGGGAAGCAAGAAAATGCTACCAGGCTCTTTATCTTTATTTCCCATTGTCATTCTATATTTTGATTTCATTTATAGAATGGAACTTTCATTTCTACATCTGTTCACTCTCTATACATTACGCATGAGTAACTAAACTTTCGAATGGGTTGAGAAACACTTAGCTAACATGACCTAAGATCTTCATTATATGCGATCATCTTGTCTTATGTTGCGTCCATCACCCCTTTAGAGCTACTCGAGAGAGAGTCTAGAGAAAGAACCTAAGACTTGAGAGAGCTAGGTTAGAATCTAAACTTGAGAAAGAAAGATTAGATCTGCATAAGCAAGAGATAGAGACTTAGAGATAAGCTCTGTTTGCCAACATACATCGCATGCACCCTAGAAATAGGTTATGGTAGTATGCGGTCGCCATGTGTATGTGTGTGTGATTCATCATCACATAGGCAAGAACAGAGGCTTAGACATAAGTCTTATAGACATCATTGCATACATCGCATGCATTCTGAAGCTAGGAGCTATAGCATTTGCATTGAGAGATGACTTGCTGTTGTATGTATGTAGCATGATCGCATAACATGAACACAATCTTAGGAAGTGTTGGTGAAAACCCTTCTCAACCCGTTCCCCCGCATACTCATTATATCCTTCGTATTATTAACTCTTTCCTCAATTCTACCTTATAGAATTTATACATTAAACAAACATACCAACCAACGCATTGTTTTATTTGTCATCGCAAAGTCATCAGAAATCACCGTCGCATACTGTTTTCATAGTCCCTGTGTTCGACCCTGGGCTTACTAGGTAACTTAGTAGGGTTTATAATTGGATCTTGCTAAGAAAACTTGCATGCACAACGCATATTCCATCATCGCATTTTACACCATTATTTCATCGCATTAACCACGCATCAGTAGCCTAAGGACATTGATGTTAGTTGAGCATGTTTTGCAAATGTTATAGAGATGAATGAATGACTAGAGCCTGAATCAAATAAAGGGAAGGCATAATACCCGAGGATGGGTATATACATGTAACAACTGCATCTTGGTTCTCTACCTCTTGATGTGTAACAACAAACACCTGCCCTTTCTGCTGTTGGGTAACCTTATTACTGATAGGCTGGGTGGTCTAGGCAGTTGATACTTGGGTGACGAGCTTTGGGCAAGCCTTTGCATAGTGACTCGTCTGGCCACAGTTAAAACACTCTCCTAAGTTCCGAAGACATTGGCCCTGATGATGTTTTCCACAATTTCCGCACTTAGGATATGTGAATGTTTGGCTTTTTTTATTGTGATTGTACGCCCTGAGTGCCTTGGGAATTTTTAGCTTGCCATTGTGAACGTTGGAAGCTCTGTTGGTTGAATTTCCTGTTTTGATTTGGCATGAATCCTCATTCAGAAGTTGAGGTTTTGGCAGTAAGATCTACTTCCATGTGTAAGGCCAACTCGAGGGCAAGTGCATACTCTTTGTGTCAGAAAGCAGTAACCGTGCCCCGAATGCTTTCTCTTAATCCCTAAATAAACCTTTCCACCTTTTTCTCTTTAGTGTCCACTAGTCGAAGAACAAAGTGAGACAAGCGATCAAATTTCCGTTCATACTCCGCCACTGACATGTTCTCTTGACGAAGATTAAGAAATTCCACTTTCTTTTGATATCTCACTGTCAAAGGGAAATACTTGTTGTAAAAAACCTTACTAAATTGCTGCTACGAGATCGAACCTTTGATTGTTCTTTGTGTGGATTTCCACGAGGACTTTGCATCACCTCTTAACATGAAGATGGCACAATTCACTTTCTATTCTTTTGGGAAGTTCATGTGGCGGAAAATGGTTTCTATTTCTGTTATCCAATTCTCTACTATAGTCGGATCCACAGATGATCCATCAAATGTTGAAGGATTGAACTTCCTGAATTCTCGAATGATTTTCGAGTCATTGGTATCATTGGTTATTGGTGTAGTGATGAGGTTGTGCTTGCATTACTCATATTCTGTATTAGTATTTGTAGTGCTTCTGGTGTAAGTAATACGTAAGGTGTTTGTCCATTTCCTTAATTTTTAACCCCAGTGGATTCACTTCGAAGTCTGCCTCGTCTTGTTAGAGCTCGTTGTGGTGGCATCTGGTGTACACATTCTTTCATAATAAGGAAGCAATCTAATCCTACATTTTTTTTATTATCTTTTATTATTTTATTTTATTTTTTAACTCATACTTATGTTTACTAAATTATTCACTAAGTTACATGTCTGAAAATTCCACGTACCAGCATATTTGGCATAATTGTGGGCATCAGTTAACAAGCCAAACCATCAAATACAATGACTCTTCTAATGCAGTAAAGCCTACTTGGCTCAAATGCTCTGATACCAAACTGTAACGACCAGATCCTTACATATTAAGGTTTGACTGCTACGACATGCATACTTAGTTTTCTGTCATGAGATGCATTTTGGTTTTAAAAAAAATGTCAAAAGAACATGTTTAAAATTCTATTAATTAAGTAGAAAAACTATACAAAAGGTTTATTTTACAAAACACCAGGATCCATAAAACATTATTGTAGTGGAACAAAATGCATATATGACCAAAATAGTGTGTCTAATGGTTGGCTTCTTGAGTGACATCTGATCATGCCACCTACACTATGTCCTTACCTACAAAGTCTGTAGAATAGGATGAGTACATAATATACCCAGTAAGTAGTTCTCACTTAAGGTAGTGATCAAATGCACAGTCACATGCAACATGTCATGAAAACATATGATTGGGACTCGAAACATCTTATAATAACATGAGGTGGTCGGTTATGCTTCCAATGTAAGTTCCTCTACCCTGGTAGGAAGATGAGGACTTAAGCAAAAACCAACCCATCTGACGATTAGCAAGTCATGTAGTCAGTAGGGCCAGAGTCGCATCCAACATCAACCATTAGCATAAACGTAAGATTGGACTAGAAGGGTGCAACCATACATACCCTGCTAGTCCCTAGCATAACATAACGTAATATTAGGCCTAAAGGGATGCAACCATACATGCGCTGCAAGCCTTGAAAGCATAACCTATACCTAATTAAAATTTGATCTTAACATAATCGTGAACAAACATAATGCATGGGATCCCTTTTAGAGAAACATGTTTTAAACATGTAATGCAACATAACAATAAGAACATAATAAAGCAATGTAACAAAGATACACTACAATAAAACACTTAAAAAGAATGTGAGATAAACTACTTACCTTGACTGCAATCCTAATTATTCCTTATGGTTTGGTCTTGAAATGCTCTTGATTCTTTTTTTTTTTTTTTTTTTTTTGTCAACAAAGTGCGCCATAAAGTTTTAATCGACCTCTCTCTCTCTCTATATATATATATCTTCTTTTATATATATCTTTTTTTTTTTAATGTTTATCTTCTTCTTTCTTTCTTTTTTTTTATGTTTATCTTCTTTGAGTTGTGGGACTCAAAACAATCTTGAATCAAGGGTAGAAGGAGAAAAGCTCACTGTAGCAACCTTGTTGAAGAACCCTTTCTTCAACCCGAATTTTCTCTAAAATTCTCTATAGATTGCATACCCGATTTTCACTCCAATATTTTCATTATATTGCAGATCAACATGCAGAAAAGAGTTGCATGAGTTGCAGCTCATGCTTGGAGGAGACAAGGCAAAGTTATTGCTTCTTGTGTGAGCTACTTAGTGATGGATAATGGAAAAACCTCTTTTTCCATTCTATGTGTTTTGTTTGTTTTTCCTTTTTCAATTTTATCTCAAAAAATAAATTTTTTTATTTTATTAAATCTATTTTGATTTTAAAATGAAAAATTTAATTAATTTCATAAATTAATTAATAAATAAAACTTAATTAATTTAATATCAAATATTAAATTAATTTTAACACATATCCATCTTTATATATTTAAATCATATTTAAGTATATAAATTCTCCTATTTCGTTTAATTCTAAAATTAAACATATAATTATATCTCATATAATTACTAATTTCCTTAATTCTAATTTGAACGTTTCAAATTAACTTATCACACTATTCTAGAGCTAGTGCGTTACGAGCTAGTAAAGGGATCTTGCGGACTTACAGATCATGGGCTCCAACGATTCGAGATTAATTGGCTAAACTCATTAGATCAAATTAATCCTCATTCGTTAACTAATGGGTCACTCCACTAAAGCCCATAGTTGCACTCCCCTCACTGTAGATATATTATGTCCACATGATTTAACCATAATCAGCAAGTTAACTTTCACAGGTTGTTCGTAATAACGACTGGGTCAAATATCTATTTTATCCCCGAGATTACATCTTATTTCTCGTCCCTACCGATCCTTTAACAAACAATTGGTTTGTGATCCAATCACTAAACCAAACTCTCTAAGCATAGTAAGAGGGTGAGCCCCTTGTTCAAGACCTAGATTCAGTACTTGAGAGAACAACCTTTCTCCTATCCCTAAATCGGGTAGGTGTGAACTTCGTCTTGCACCCTATGTCCCCAGCTATCTATTTGGTCTTACCCCTGAAATGGGAGTCTTATTGAGCCAGCGCTGTTGAACAAATCCTCAACTATGCAGATCTAAGGGCAATCTCGAATAAATAGGAGTTCATAGTTAGCTCAGGATTAAGATCGAGTTACCTAGGTCATCTAGGTGAAATAGTCAGTCTTAAACAGTAAACAACATTATAAAGTAAGAATGACTTATTTCTTGGTCCTGATCTTATGCAAACTCATTGCATAGGACGCCCCCACTCCTCATGTCATAACATGTACGAATTAGGATCACATCGTATGTAGCACTTTACAACTCTTTGTAACAACTATAAAGTAGACCACATCCAATGGTGTTACCAGAATAAGGTACCCAACCTTATTCATGTACCATAGATCATTTTAACTATTTACTCGAACCTGATCCACTCTTATGTCTCCACATAAAGTTTAAGTACTCATACAATAGTCATGGGTCTTAGTTTATTGGATTTAGTCTTTCATAAAATTTATGAAATAAATAACAAGTATATTGATAATAGAAAATGTTTATCATTTTACAAACTGCATGTTTTTAGGACATAAAACCCAACAGATACCCAGCTTGCATTCTCATGTTGTCAATTCTCTTGGTGTATGGCTTGGAGTACATAAAGGAAGATTGTGACAGTCTTCCATACTGAGCCCTTATGAAGTTTGTAATCATATTCTTCAGTTGTTGAACTGATAGGGTGGCAACAAAGGTAGATTGTTGCAGCTAGTTTTCCTGCAAGATAGTCTTTCCTTTGCCATTGGCTTTTATAGCTAGAGATTGATTCAACTCAACAGTTTCTCAAGCCTGTATTTGATCTCTTAAAGCAGCGATATCATGATCTCGCTATTCTACAGCTTTCATTCGGAGATTTATCTTCCTTTCCATCTTCGCTATGGTCGACTCGGCCGTCACGTCTGCCATCATAACAAACACTACTTCAAAGTGTGATTCTTTCTTTGATTGATCAGAAGCAGGAGCAAAATTTTCGAACAAAAGACTTTCTCTGATGAAGATCACACCTTAGAAGATTCTGTCAGTTGTTCCCATATATTTTTTTTTTTTGTGAGGAAAAAACCTTGTTCTTTTACTTGCACGGTCTCTTTTGAATGGTTGCAAGTGACAAGTCTCGTGTAAGCATCACTTGCAATGGTAGCTTTGGATGCAGCTTTGTTTAGTGTCATTTGCCGATTTGTTGACTTAAATGATGACAAAGAGATGAGAGGTAGAGATGTCCCACTGGGCATGCCAATTTTTTCGCACGAGGTTTTCGGAGAAACTTAATTCATGGAATTTGAAATTTTTTATTTGTATTGATTTCAATATAGCAAATACAATCTTTAATACAATAATTCTTTGATGCATTCAAAACAAACTTTAATATTTCAATTGGTTGATCTTCTAGGATGATCGGCTTTTGGGCTTGTTGACCTTCTTAGATGATCAGCTTTTCGGTTTGTTGATCTTCTTAGATGATCATCTTTTGGGCTTTTTGATCTTCTTGAATGATCGAACTTTGGGCTTGTTAATCTTCTTGGATGATCGACCTTTAGGCTTTTGATCTTCTTGGATGATCGACCTTTGGGCTTGTTGATCTACTTGGATGATCAACCTTTGAGCTTGATGATCGTTATTAAACCCCCAATAATTTACACTTATAAGAGGAGGGGTAAAGAAGGAAATGCACTCAAGAATTCTGTTGTAACCGAATTGGCAGAGGGTGAATTGGTTATGAGGGAAAGAGTGGAGCATGGAAAAGGGTAGAGGAGGGGACCTCATCGTCCTTTAAAAACACCAGTCTGAGAATGGGAAGGGCACGTTTGTCTGGAAGATAAATAAGAGCTAGAGAGCTTCTATGGAGAGATTTCCCCAGCCCTCTCAAATTGTGTTGGGATTTTGATGTTGCTCTGTTTTTCGTTGTTTGTTCATCTTTATGCTTGAATATACTTTTCTCTTATGAGTATCTGTTTATTGGCTCTTGTATTACTTGAGTTTGAGTATTAATATCAAATAGATACTCCTATTTCCATCACTTGTCTTGTATTCTTGTGAGTTTGCTGTGTGCAAGATCGAGGGTCTTAACAAATTGGTATCAGAGCCCAAACAATCTTGGGTCGGACTAGAGCACTCAGAAGTTGCTGGAAGAGAGGTCAGAGCGAAGAGGAGATAAAAGGGCTGAAGGAATTACTGCTAGGCATGTGCAAGAATATTGAGAAGTTGACAGAGGAAGTTAGGAAGAACAACTCTTCAAAGAAGAAGGAGGAAGTAGCGGTTTCAGAAGGAAATAACCATATGGCCAAGGGAAAGGCGGATGAATCTGAGTCCTCCCAATCAGTGGGGACTAACAACAACGATAAAGGTAAGTACCAGCACCTGGAAATTCCCCTGTTCACCGGAGAATACCCGGAATCGTTGGTGTATCGCACGGAACAATACTTCTAGATTCATGAACTCTCTGATGTGGAAAAGGTAAAGGTGGTTGTGGTAAGTTTTGCGCATGATGAAGTAGATTGGTTCAGATGGAGTAACAATCAAAGGGCCATTATAATGTAGGAAGAACTAAAGAAAAGGCTATTTGAACATTACAGGGCCATCAGAGAAGGATGCTTGGGCATACAACTGTTGAAGATCAGGCAGGAAGAATCCTATACTGAGTATGTGAAGAAGTTCGTGACCTACTCTGCACCCTTACCAGAGTTATCAGAGGATGTGCTGAAATATGCGTTCATGAATGGCCTCAAACTGGCTTTACAAACGAAGGTGATTAGCAGGAACCTGTGCACGTTGGATGAGTGTATGCAAGAAGCCCAGCTGGTGAACGACCGAAACTCTCAAAATTTCCCTGACAAATTTGAGGGTACATGGGCCCAACAAGAAGGAGGCCCTGTTCACTGATTTCGTGATTCGAGCTTAGGAGTGTATTATATAAAATCATTTGGAAAAATAAGTATGTATGAATGATCCGTTGATGCGTTGATGCATTAGTAACGTGTTGATGCATTAGAGATGTGCAATAGGACGCATGACACTTCTTTATTGATGTTCAAGTTTTCCTAAATCAAATCCAAGTATAAATCCAACTTAGGTTCCTGGTAAGTCCAGGGTCGAACTCAGGGATTCAGATTAAAGCTAACGCATATCTTGCGTTGTAATTTTTATAGGGATATCCTAAGTGTATAGAGAAATGAGTTATTTACACTAAGGTGCTGTGTGTGTGCGCAAGAAGATACAAAAGGGTCGAGTAGAGAATTATGGGTCGTGTGGAAATGGCGTTTGATGCAAGTGATATGCGTCGATCTAAGTTGGATGTACATGAACAAGAATATGATGCGAATGAAATGACTTGTTTATCTCCGTTTATGTGTTAGACTCTATTCGACACTTCTTAATGGAATATCATACAATACCTATCTCTAGGATGTATGCGTCAAACACATGATGCAATAAAACAACAGTGAGTCAATCTCTAGATGTACTAGGCGTTCTAACTTGATGCTGGCTTACTTGTTCTCTCGAATAGTTTAAGCTAAAGATACTTTTACCAATTGATTTAGTTGGCTTAAGCATTCGAAATGGAATTTTGCATGAAGTATAGATGGATCAAAGAAATAAACAACGACTAAGTATGATAGATCAAATATGTGAATTTATAAAGAAACTGATTATCTTTACAAAATCAATACTTAATCAAATGAAAAGATGAAAGCGATAAGTAAGATGAAATGGAAGGAGTGTCACACCCCGCTCCAGATTACCCTCTTAACCTCGATGGAATGGTGACTGCAGCAGTTACCAACCCTTTTGCTGGCACTTACTACCTATCTAACCTGTTAAATTTTTCTCAAACCCTAAATACATACATATCATCGATATACAGACATATTAACTCAGAACTTAACACATTTACATTACAAGGTTTCGCAGCATTGCCCATACATGAATATTACAATTTAGTTGCCCATACATGAATATTACAATTTAGTGAGCCCCTAGAATACTAGTCACTAGACAGACACATGTGTACTAACTAATACAGGTCTTCAATTACGCTTCCTTCAACCTATTTCTTTGAGTGGCAGAGCAGCAGCAGAAAAGTCTTTTGGGAACTGACCGCAACCTGAAAAGGAAAACATTTGAAAACGTGAGCTAGAAGCCCTTTGAGTGACTTAATAAAAACATAAATCTCATGCTTAAACTGAAAGCTTGAAAACATAATACTGGAATTAAAATACACCAAGAAAATGTGTACATAAAACCTTTAAAACCATTGTAACTGAAACCTGAATCTTAGTTGAGAATGAACATTCATTGCTCTAATTCCCAATGCCAAGCCATGGCCAGATGAGACCTCTACTTCGACCTGTTCATACTGAACTATGGCTAGGGGAGATCCCTACGTCGATCTCTTTAAATGTACCGGAGGGCATCTCAGGCAACTTCCTTTGAACATAAACATTGATAACTACTCTTAAACACCATTAAACATCATTATTCCTTAGTTGAGAACGAGCATACATCACTCTAGCTCCCAACGTCTGTTACCGGCCAAGAGACCCATACTTCGGCCTCCTTTTGCTGGTATATAGCCTAGGAGACCCATACTTCGGCCTCCCTTTGCTGGTATATGGCATAGGAGACCCATACTTCGATCTCTCATTAACAACTACCTAAGTGCACATGGAGTTTCTATGTACCGTCAATACCTTAGGTACATTTATGTTATCGGCCAAGAGACCCATACTTCGGCCTCTCTTTGCTGGTTTATGACCTAGGAGACCCATACTTTGGACTCTCATTTAGAACTACCTACGTGCACATGGAGTTTTCTATGTATCGTCAACACCTTAGGTACATTTATTCAGATACTTCCTTACCTTCAATATCCGGCTCACTTAAGCTATCAAGTTCTCGAAGAGCATTAAAAGAATATGTCACACCCCATTCTAGATTCCCACTTAACCTAGATGGAATGGTGACTGCAGAGTTACCAACCCTTTTGCTGGCACTTACTGCCTATCTAACCTGTTAAATTTTTGCTCAAACCCTGAATACATACACATCATCAATATACCAACATATTAACTCAGAACTTAACACATTTACATTACAGGGTTTCGCAGCATTGTTCATACATGAATATTACAATTTGGTGAGCCCCATCTAGAATACTAGTCACTAGACAGACACATGTGTACTAACTAATACAAGTCTTCAATTACGCTTCCTTCAACCTGATTCTTTGAGTGGCAGAGCAGCAGCAGAAAAGTCTTTTGGGAATTGACCACTACATGAAAGGGAAACATTTGAAAATGTGAGTTAGAAGCCCAGTGAGTGACTTAATAAAAACATAAATCTCATGCTTAAACTGAAAGCTCGAAAACATAATACTGGAACTAAAATATGCCCAGCAAACGTGGACATAAAACCTTTAAAACCATTGTATCTAAAACCTGAATCTTAATTGAGACCCCTACTTCGATCTCTTCATACTGAATTATGGCTAGGAGAGACCCCTACGTCAATCTCTTTAAATATACCGATGGGCATCTCAAGCAACTTCCTCTAAACATAAACATTGATAACTACTCTTAAACACCATTAAACATCATTATTCCCTAGTTGTGAACGAGCATACGTCGCTCTAATTCCCAACGTCTGTTACCGGTCAAGAGACCCATACTTCGGCCTTTCTTTTCTAGTATATGGCCTAGGAGACCTATACCTCGGCCTCTCATTCAGAACTACCTACGACACGTGGAGTTTTATGTGTACCATCAACACCTTAGGTAAATTTATTCAGATACCTTTCTTACCTTTAGTATCTGACTCACTTATGCTATCAAGTTCTCGAAGAGCATTAAAAGAATAGTTCTCAAATATAGCATAGAAAACTCTTTAGGATACCTTCCCTACCTTCAATATCCCTTCCTCGTTATGTTTAGGAATACCAACGCATGTACTTTGTCAACCTTAGGTATTTAAAACATAGTACATCAAGCTTCATTCAACCTTAGCTATAACCCTAACACATGCTTCATACTTTGTAAAATAAGTTGGCTTACTCATACAATAGTAACATCATGCGTTGATAAACATTCATAAGCATTAACAATTCCAAACTATCCTTCTAGCCTAGGAGAAGATATGACTGCCTTTATCCTTAGTTGAGAGTGAACTACTAGATCTAACCCTCAATGTCAACCTTAGTCGGGGAAAACCCTTTTGCTCAATCCCTCGACGTCGTACTACCTACGTGCACGTGGTTATAACTGAGTACCGTCATACCTTAGGTACTTGACTAGGATACCTTCTCATTGTCCTTCAGTATCCGTCATATAACTAGTGATAAACATTTAGTTGAACACTAAGGCTTAGTGCTCAAATCATCATACTAGTTCATCCATCATACTAGTTCATCATAAAAATGGAGTTACTTAAACGTACTGAAAGTATTTGAACAAGATAACATATTTAAATCATGTCAATTTCCATGGAAAACATGCTTTACTTAGCATGAGAAATAGCTTCAAATATATGTTGCTTGGCATTTCATATAAACACTTAGCATGAGAAATAACTTCAAGGAAATCATGGTTTCTAAATCATTAAAACATTAAATCATCATATAGTCACTCATAGCTTGTTGGCCTCTTAACGGGTTATACGCCTCTCCTAGCTCTTCTTGGCTTGAAAGGACATAATTCCCGGTTAAACTACTTAGAATTCTTAGCAAGATACCTCAAATAGTTTATTTACTAATGGAACTTTCATCATCAAAGACAACTTTACTAGCGAGATACTCATCATAAGTGAATTCATTCTCATGACCGAGATCCTCATGAGCAAGATCCTCCTCATGAGCGAGATCCTCCTCATGAGCGAGATCAAGCTTTTCTTGGCAAACTTTCATCCTAGCGATACTCACCTTACCAGCGAGATTCAATCCAATTTCTAGCAAGATTTCCTTCTAGATCGAGATCCTCATCAAAAAATTAGCGAGATTTCCTTCATAAGTGAGATCCTCATTCTCCATATCTCGCTATAACTCTCCACGGTGAGTTGTTTGCTTGTTCTTCCCCAAGCAGTTGTCTGCTTATGCACACATTCTCTGTTACAACTTCAAAAATTCATAACTCAAAATACAGACCTCTTTCTACAAACATGTTTATAATTTAGTTAACTTTCTTACCCTAAAAGCTCAGCTAAAAAGTCCTTATAGTTTTTCCTAGAGCTTCCAATCTTTACCTCGGGCCCTGATTAATCCGAGATTCTGTCTCCTCTGCAAATTCCTCACTTTTGTTCTTCTTCTTTTGTAAACTTTCTCTGGCAACCTACCTCAAAAACTAGATTCTCCCAACTTTCAAATGGCACTGATTTCACTAAATTTGCTCATGTAGATTTTCGAAACCAAACTTTCGAAGTTCCTCTACCTTTTAATCTTCCTACTGCCTCCCGAGTTCAAGGGTTAACCACCACGTCACCCCATATTTAGTGCCTCCAGCCCAAGCTAATAAATGGGCTTCCTTATTTAATATATTTTCCTTTTCCTTTCTCAACAACTCCTATAAATAACATGGATTTTCACTTATTAGACATTTAGTGTATCATTCCTTTTATCTAAACATGCTTGTTTAAGAAATTTAGAATTTGGGGTTTACACTTAGCTACACAAGAGCTTATTTCTTCTTGCTTCCATCCTCTATTCTTCTTAAAACATGGTTTCATTTAACTCATTAGAAGACATCACATTACTTACTCTTACTTAAAGTAATTAGGGTTGGGGTTTTACAAATTCTTTCCCCCTAAAAGAAATTTCGTCCTTGAAATTTGCTCGAACCTACTTATAACTTAGACTTTGACAATATCCTTTGGTCGTAAACTTTACAACCTTCTTCTTTTCTTTCTTCTTCCCCCTTTTACTACGCTTTTGTTGCGCTACTCTGATATTAACTTTGTTCATATTAAATAATACTAGTATGTATGAACAACTTGGTCATCATAGTTCACTGTATTTGTCATACCTTTGAATTACTTGCTAGCTGTGAAATCAATATTTGTGTCAACGAGACCTCTCGACCTAACCGAGAGCACTTTTCCTAGGATGTCCTTTCTATCCATACTTGGGAGAATACATTCTTTGTACTATAACATTTCCCAAACTATGGCTTACCATACTATATACATAAGGTTTTCTTAACTGTACTAGTCCCTAGCTCAGTTACAATTTAAACTTCGAGCTATTACCTGGAACGTCAGCAGATCTGGACCTTTTCCTTTTTGTCTTCTGTTGACCATTTTGTTCCTTATTTTTATATTCAATGTACCCCTGGTACATTTCGAGCTCACTGTTGCTCATCTTTTCCCTCCTCTTAGGAGTAATCTGACTAGGACTTCCTCTAGATTACATCTTTTCCTCTGAATTCATTAGAATAGACTTCACGTTTGCCAGCAACCTCTGAGCAAACTTGCTATACATTCTATTTCTAGTGAAAAGTCTATGTTTACCTGCATGGCTCCCGACTTCCACTCAGGTATCGATAGTGGATTGAGTAATTCTATCGGCCTCTGCCCTTTAGGTTTCACTTGTTGACAAATCAAACATCACATAGTACTTTTCTTATTTTGCTAGACTATGCCTTAGTCTATTAGTCTAGAGTGGCCGTTTTGCTCACTCCTTATCATTCTTTACTGCATTACTACTTAACCGGGAAGGAACTCCTCTTGTTCTCTTCCTACAATCATAACTTGCCTTCTTAGTTGAGAGAGAATCTTTATTCAATCCCTCAACATCAATCCATAGTTAGTGTGGAGTGATCTTGACAATACCAATAACAACTTTTCTTTCATTCATGTGATTCTAGTTTAAGTACCATCATACCTTAGGTACTACTGCTCATATACCTTTTCTGTGTACTTCAGTATCGAGCTGCTCGGATACCTTCTCCATGTCCTTCAGTATCGAGCTATTCAATTTCTAAGATTGAGTTTCAGTACCTTCTCCGTGTACTTCAGTACTGAGCTACTCATACTCAACTTGCATATTCTTACCTCTCAATGACTTAGTTACCCAAAAACATTCTATACTAACGCATCCTCATGGTCATTAAAAAACATAACATAAATATAACATTAATGTGAGGTGCATTGTTTGGTAACTATTTGAGAATAGTTGTCATAAATAGCTTTCAGTAAGCATGCATTGCTAAACATTCATAAGCTTTACCAATTTACTTAAAACATTTAAAGCATTTAGAGTCACTCACTTCTGCTGCTGGAACCATATGACCATGAAATACAACCTGGTCTAACCAGAAATCACATTTGCTAAACGTGGCATACAACTACTTCTCTCGCAGTGTCTGCAAAACTATCCTCCAATGGTTCCGTGATCTTCCTTACTGCTTGAATACACCAATATGTCATCAAGGTGACACACTGGATTTGTTGTAAGCCTTATTTATTAATTCCTGTAACTAAACTTTCAACTTCTTAAGTTCTTCTGGCACCATGCTTAATGGTACCTGAAAAATAGGTGTTGTATTTGGAATTAAATCGATAGTAAGCTCAACTTCCTTGTCAGATTGTAAATCTGATAACTTTTTAGGGAAAAAATCCAGGAACTCTTGTACAATTGGTACATCCTTAGGTTTCATCTTCTCGTCCTATGAAATCGTCATATGGCTAAATAGGCTTCCCATCTTTTACTTAGCAGCTTTCTAGCCTTCACTGCTGATATTAGGCTTCCTGAAAGTATTCCTTTGCTTTCCACAAATATTTTCTCTTGCCTACCAAATCTCTCGAACATTATCCATCCTTAAAACAATTCATATTGTTGTAACATTTATTCGGAAAATCCATGCTTTAGAATGACATCAATTCCAGGAAATCTAATGGAATCACTTCATAACTATAATTATCAACAACTACCCCAGAGCCTGTAAAACTCTTATACTATTACAACCTCTCCAAGCATAATAATAACTACTTAGGTACATGCTCTCTACAATCTTCCCTACAAGCAGTGTAACATGCTAGATAACAATTAAGGTATAACACCATTGGCATATATACTGATACATAAAGTTACTTTACCATTCACAACATTAGGTAACTCCTCTGCCTCCTGGTAGGACACTTCGTAAAAACTCACCCTGCTGCTGAGATCGTCCTGCTTCCTTTCTCATTTTCCTTCTCTTGAATCCCTTCCTCGACTTCTGAGCCACTAGGCTTATCTATCGTCTATAAAGTCATTCCGTGTTCTATCTGAACTCCTTGACCTAGCTGGGCATTCCTTCTTGAAATGTCTTGTCTGTCTGTACTGGAAACATACGTCCCTTTATAACATGTCCTTCGATGATCCTTACCACAATTCGTGCATAAGGGTTTCTTACCCGTATCAGCTACCAGCTCGGTATGATGTCAAAAACTTGATCTATCATCCATACTAATCACAAGTCTTGGCTTCTTCCTTCCTACCCTATGCTGGCTTGTAGCTCTCTATCCTTTATCAATACCTATTAGGTCATTCTCAATACCGTACTTCCTTTCCGAATCTGCCAGAATTGATTTGACACTTTCTGTCAACCCCTTGGCGATCCTGTTAAATATTTTGTCCTCTAACTGAGGATCTCTTCCTGTTTGCGAAATCCTCGACTCCCCGTCGGAAGTCATTTCCTGATTTACCAGGTCTTTACCTTTCTGTGCCCTAAAATCCAGATTCCCTCGAGTATCGGAACTTCTAAAGGTAGGGTCAGGGTTCCCATTGTCTGTCTGCCTACTCTGTTGCCACTTTTACTTGACATCTTCCTCTTACTTAGGTAGTACACATGCTAAGGACTCAAGACTCAGACTTTTATATATAAACTTTTCTCCTCTCTTCCCAAAATATTTTGCTCTGATACCAACTTGTCACAGCCCACTCCAGATTACCTTTTTAACCTGGATGGAATGGTGACTGCAGCAGTTACCAACCCTTTTGCTGGAACTTACTGCCTATCTAACCTGTTAAATTTTTGCTCAAACCCTGAATACATACACATCATCAATATACCAAAATATTAACTTAGAACTTAACACATTTACATTATAGGGTTTCGCAGCATTGTTCATACATGAATATTACAATTTAGTGAGCCCCATCTAGAATACTAGTCACTAGACAGACACATGTGTACTAACTAATACAGGTCTTCAATTACGCTTCCTTCAACCTGATTCTTTGAGTGGCAGAGCAGCAGTAGAAAAGTCTTTTAGAAACTGATCGTTATCTGAAAGGGAAACATTTGAAAACGTGAGTTAGAAGCCCAGTGAGTGACTTAATAAAAACATAAATCTCATGCTTAAACTGAAAGCTCGAAAACATAATACTGGAACTAAAATATGCCCAGCAAACGTGGACATAAAACCTTTAAAACCATTGTATCTAAAACCTGAATCTTAATTGAGACCCCTACTTCGATCTTTTCATACTGAATTATGGCTAGGAGAGACCCCTACGTCGATCTCTTTAAATATACCGATGGGCATCTCAAGCAACTTCCTCTAAACATAAACATTGATAACTACTCTTAAACACCATTAAACATCAAGTTGAGAACGAGCATACGTCGCTCTAATTCCCAACATCTGTTACCTGCCAAGAGACCCATACTTCGACCTCTCTTTGCTGGTATATGGCCTAGGAGACCCATACCTCGGCCTCTCATTCAGAGCTACCTATGGCACATGGAGTTTTCTGTGTACCGTCAACACCTTAGGTACTTTTATTTAGATACCTTCCTTATCTTCAGTATCCTGCTCACTTAAGCTATCAAGTTCTCGAAGAGCATTAAAAGAATAGTTCTCAAATATAGCATATAATACTCTTTAGGATACCTTTCCTACCTTCAGTATCCCTTCCTCGTTATGTTTAGGAATACCAACGCATGTACTTTGTCAACTTTAGGTATTTAAAACATAGTACATCAAGCTTCATTCAACCTTAGCTTTAACCCTAACGCATGTTTCATACTTTGTAAAATAAGTTGGCTTAAATCATGTTGAACTAGCTTGTAAAAACTATTAGCATGCGTTAGATATGAAAAACATACTTGGAAAACTCTTACATTAGTAACCTCATGCATTGATAAACATTCATAAACATTAGAAATTCTAAACTATCCTTCTAGCCTAGGAGAAGATATGACTGCCTTTATCCTTAGTTGAGAGTGAACTACTAGATCTAACCCTCAATATCAACCTTAGTCGGGGAGAACCCTTTTGCTCAATCCCTTGATGTCATATTGCTCAATGTCATATTACATGTTTAGAATTGATTAAAGTTCTTACCTTAAAATTTCAGCCTTAAATGCCTTAGAGTTTAGCCAAGAGCTTCCAATCTTCACCTCGGGCCCTGATTAATCCGAGATTCTGCCTCCTCTGCAAATTCCTCACTTTTGTTCTTCTTCTCCTACAATCTTTCTCCAGCAAGCCAACCTCGAAAACTAAATTCTCTCAACTTTCAAATGGCACCAATTTCACTAAATTTTCTCATGTAGATTGCTGAAACCAAACTTTCAAATTTCCTCTGCCTTTTAATCTTCCTGCCGCCTCCCGAGTTCAAGGATTAACTGCCACATCACCCCATATTTAGTGCTTCCAGCCCAAGCCAATAAATGGGCTTCCTTATTTAATATATTTTCCTTTTCCTTTCTCTACAACTCCTGTAAATAACATGGATTTTCACTTATTAGACATTTAATGTATCATTTCTTTGGCTAAACATACTTGTCTAGGAAATTTAGAATTCGGGGTTTACACTTAGCTACACAAGAGCTTATTTCTTCTTGCTTCTATCCTTTATCCCTCCTAAAACATGGCTTCATTTAACTCATTAGAAGACATCACATTACTTAATCTTACTCAAAGTAATTAGGGTTCGGGTTTTACAAGGAGTCAGGTCGCAGAGTACAATCTCTTGTCCTCTTTGGCTCAATTCTTCTTGTGTACAACCACTTGTGGAAGAATTGGAAAAAGTGTCTCTCTCGAGCTCGGCTTCCTCCGCTCCTTGATCGGTGATGGTGGTGGTTCTCTTCCCTCTTGTTCTTCTCAGCACCACAGCACAACTCTAAAGATCTAAAACTAAGACTAAGCTAAAATTGAGACTAAAAACTGAGAGTTGAGAACTTGGAACTAAGGAACTTCCAAACTCTAGTGGGATTTCTTCTATTTATAGGTGTTGGTCTTCCAACTTGATGATGGGTAGCATTAAATTCCATACCCTGGTCAGCCGCCTGACACTCAGATGCTTTTCAGACGCCGCCCGCTGCAGGTGCCCATGCTTGCAAGTGGTGATTTGACACAAACAGCCTGAATCAATGAATCTTCCTTGCGTTGAATCCCTCCGACGCATGCCCATGCATTAGACTTTGCCTACGACACTTTTCTTAATCATGCGTTAGCCTTTTGTTGAGATCCTGCAATATCATGCTTTAGTGCCGCAGTATTTTAGCAATAAACATTCTTTTACATGAGTTTGATAGTGTTTTGAGTAATTCCATGCATTTCTTCTAAAAATGATGAGATTTTATGATTAAAGACCCTAATTGTTCCAACTTTTGAGCCACAATAACTTGTATTTCTACAAGTTATCACACTCCCAAATTTAAACAATGTTTGTCTTCAAGCATTCCATAAATAATTCTTTGTTATCTTCCTTGTCTTTAGTGTGCAGTGTTCACCTTTCATCATATTCACTTATAAGCATGAGACTGAAGTTTGGAAAATATAACGTATGTTGATTCTTTTCAAAAGGAATAAAGTTTTATTTCAGGTGCAGCAAGCTTTTCGTCAATAATTCCTTTCGTTTCTCAAAACATTCTCATTTTTTCTAAACCAGCAATGCATTAGATGCTTTTTTAAAATAGATGTCGGTTAAAAAGAAAAAGTATAAATTTTTTATTACCCATGCGTTGTTCCAGGTGTCCCACTTTCGTTTTGGCTTGCCCCCACGGGTGTCATGCGAGCATCCCAACGGGTGAGAGCCCTTCACAACTAAACTCATATTTAGCATTCATGTGTTTCAAGATACAGCTTCTTTAAACTAGATAGAGGAGTTTTGGGACGCATTGGTCTAGGAGACTTAACTTCGTTTTGGCTTGCCCCCACGGGTGTCATGCGAGCATCCAACTACGGCTAAGTGCCTGTTCCAACTTTTTAACTCATGCCACTTTAAGGTTTTTCTTTTAGAGTAATGATAGAGAAGTTGCGTTTAACATCTTTCTATTTTGTTTCCTTTCTTTTTGATGTAATCGATTAATGTGTCTTAACTCGGATTTCCCTCATCCCCAAATTTGGAGATCAGTTAAATCCTCATTGTTAAAAGAGAAACAAGATTTCGAAAAGGATTTAAGAGTTTCGAAAGGAGTTTTGATTTAAAGCTTGCATGCATTAGAAAGAAAACATGTAGTCTTTCTAGAAAAGTTCAGGCTTTGTTGGTTATCCTAACACCTACTCTGTACTTATAAATTTCATATTGTTAATATCATTGAGGTAAAGCAATGCACAAGACTAGAAAAATAGCCAAAGAACAAAAAAAAAAAAGTATGCTAAGGACAAACGCAAGGATAAAAAAATGATAGAAATTTCATTCATTTTCATTGGATAACTAATGGAATAAACGAACAAAGCAAACAAATACAAAAGATTAACAAATAAAACAAAGTACAAAGTAAACAACACCCCGAATCTTATTGTGCTAGCGTGTCATCCCTGCATTCTTCTGCAGGGTCTTCATCCATAAATCGCAGAGGGTTCCTAAGGTGAGCAGGTAGCGGTGGTAGGGAAAACATTCCGACCAAGACCTGATTAATATACTGAGTTGTTTAGATAAACTGGTCTTGCATTCTTCTTGTTTGTTGCCGCAAGTAATCCCTTAGAACCCTATTTTGTTGTTGAAGACTTTCAATGGATGCAGCCAGTGGTCTAAGTTGATCACTAATGAAAGTTTTCAACTCGTCAATATCAGTGCGTTATTGTGGCGGTGCTGGCTCTTCAGTTCTTTCAACTGGGTCTTCAATATTTCCTGCTTCACTTGATGTGAAACCCGAATCTCCATTTTCCTACTTAAATAAGTGATTAAAGGGTTAATTAGGAGAAAGTTAAATCCTATGTTATGTAAATAATCTAATAATTTTACAATTGTCATAATAACTGTAATAATTGTCACCTTCTGTGGATCAACAATTAGTAAGAGTGAATGTAAACTATAATGGTTAGGTATTATAGTTACGATAACCATATTTGATCCTAGAGTACGAGTAGAAAGGACCCTAAAAGGATGAAAAGAAGAAAAAACCTTGAAGAATTAAATCCTGAATAGTGAAGAAAGGATTGAAGAACTGAGGAAAATATAGAAAATTATTTGGGAAAATTCGTGTGGAAGTTGCACGGAGATAAACCATATTCACAGTAGCTAACAAGATTGGAAAGAATGAGAGTAGAGAGGGCGACACCAGTGAGAGTGGAGGCAGCGAGAGAATGGGAAAGAGCGAGTTTGATTTGAGCGAGAGAATGGGAGGGAGAGCGATATTAGAGAAGAGCGAGAGTTTGAGCGAGGAAGTTGGAGAGAGCAAGAGTGGAGAAAGCAAGAGTAGAAAGTTGGAGAGAGCGAGATTGTGAGTGAGAAAGTGGGAGAGAGTGAGAGTGGAGAGAGCGAGAGCAGCCTGAACGCCTCATTCAAACGTCACGCCCACGCGATCGAAGGAAACCACCTGTGCATCGAACGACTGGGCATTTATGTGTTGAATTTGGCCACGATCTTATAGATTATGCATTGAAAACCCTAAATTTAATACAAACAAAGCTTGAAGACGTAAGAGCAAACATCAATTAAAATTTAGATGTCTGATTAAGAGAAATTTTTAAACCCTAAGAAATTGTGTTGGATGCATTTGGGAAGAACACATTGAACAAAGGTGAAGTCAGCTTACGTTGATAAAGGGAGGATTAAACATTTGGCCATGCAGCCAAGTATGTGGTGTCAATACCATAGGAGGTTTGGACGCCTATAAATAAAGCCTTTGGGATTTCATTTTCAAATCAAAAATCATAAAATTCGTAAAAAAGAGGGGGAGAGTAGAGTGCATTGGATAGTGAGGGTGAAGGAGAATGCATCAAATTGAGATGAGAAGATCTCCCAATCTACTGGAGCGTTTGATGTAATTCCAAATCCATCTGAAAGATAAGAGAGTCTAGTGTTCATGGTGAGGCTGCCGGAGAAGAAGCTCTAAGCAATTGGGCTGTAGAATGAGAAAAAGACAGAGGGGTCGAGCTATTGGGTAAGCTGAGCCAGTCTTGATGTTTGAATGATTCCGGCTAAACCATGAAGAGTTATGAGCTAAGATTTTATGGTAAGATTTTTGAGACATTTTAGAATATTTTTGTAGAAGGAAGTATCTCAAAATAAGGTTTATAACTATGAGTAATCTAAGCTATAAATTGGATCTGGATTCTAGGGGTAAAAAGGGAGCCCGAGGAAGAAAAGGGAACTATTAGAAAGGCTCCTAAGCAATTAAGGTGAGTGTTATAGTTTTGATAATTAACACATAGTGTGAGTGTTATAGCGTTATAGTTTCGATATATCGTGAGTGTTATAGCTTTGATAATTAACACATAGTGTGAGTGTTATAGCTTTGATAATTAACACATAGTGTGAGTGTTATAGCGTTATAGTTTCGATATATCGTGAGTGTTATAGCTTTGATAATTAACACATAGTGTGAGTGTTATAGCTTTGATAAATAACACATAGTGTGAGTGTTATAGCATTATAGTTTCGATATATCGTGAGTGTTATAGCTTTGATAATTAACACATAGTGTGAGTGTTATAGCTTTGATAATTAACACATAGTGTGAGTGTTATAGCGTTATAGTTTCGATATATCGTGAGTGTTAGGTTGCTTTGATAGTAAATGCATATTATGAGTATTCACTTAGCTTTATACTCTGATATTGGAATATATGCATCTGTAGATACAAAATACATGCTTTTGGTGATAGGATGATTGCCATGATATTGTTTGTGTGTGACTGTGGAAACTGAGATTATGCCCGGGATATAGTTAGCATGCTTAACAAAAGGTGCTTAGCGAGAAAAATATGGTCTACTTTGGTCGGCAGGAAATAATAGTCGGTGACGATCGGCGGGAAATATGGTCAAGTACCTAAGCATGACTAGCGGGATAAATAAAATGGTCGATGTGCACATTGGTGGGAATTGGGGTCATAGGAAGGTTTCCATAGATGATTGTATTGATTGATGATATGATATGCATGCTACGTGTAGCTTTCGGGATAAAGATTACTGGTTGCATGATTATATTTTTGACTGTGCATGAGTTATAATGCGAGTGTTGGCATGTGATTGATTTCCCAAAAATAATGAGTTTCAAAGTGAAATTCATCTTAAAAGAACCATTCACTGGGCTTAGTAGCTCACACTCTTCAAAATATTTTCTTAATCCTCCCCCTCCCCCCCAGGTAGCGGAAGATGAGGAGTTCCAGGGTGCTGCCATGGTTGTCGTTGTAAACTTTGTTGTTAAATCCTTAAGTTGTATAAACGTTATATCACTGTCGTAATAAAAAGATGGGCCTACTTAATCTGTTATAGTTTATCTCCTTGACTTAATCATTCCGCTGTGTATAAGTTATAGTATGGTATCAGAGTTATTCCACAAGAATCATTAGGCAGTAAGTGTTAGCTGAAGGGTTGATAACTGCTGCAGTCGCATCCCTCTTCCAGGCTGAGAAGGTCGTCTGGGGGCAAGGTGTGACACTTGACCCTAACCCAGTTGGTTAAAAAATGACTAAAGGGGGCACAGAAGTTGGAATTGGAGTTGGTAAGAGCGAATGAAGGGGACTAGGGATTTCTTGGTCTACATCGGTAGGCTCATGGTGCGTTGGATCAAGACTCCCTTCTTGTGGGGCCAATGGTAAGTTTGGGATAGGGATGTTTAGGTCTGGCTGTGCTTCTTCATCAGTAAATGCATGCTCAGCCTCATAATCTTCATTCTCTAAAGCTTCATTGTTGTGTTCAATCACCCGAACGCATCTTCTTTTGGGGGCGCGTTTGGAGGGTCGAGGTCTGGCTGCCGCATCTTTGCGAGGTTGGGCAGGCTGGTGCGGCGAACCGCAAAGCAGACGCCTAATCAACTTTGTATCCATCAGACCATCGATTTTCTCATAATCATCCTCCAAAGGGCCCCCACGTTCACACAGCGCACAGATCAGCCAAGGGAAATAAAGTTGTCCTTATGGTTTGGTTTTAATGGCTTTGATCTAGTCCCTTATTATCCTCCCTACATCTAGAGGAATGCGTTGCATGATACAGTAAGTGGCCAGGACACGTTCTCTTGACAATGTCTCATCATGCGTTGTAGGCATGTGCTTTTCTTAATCAAATAATACCACAAGTTCATGTCTGGTTTCAGATTCCTGGAAGCTAACATCTTTACTCCATTTCTTGATGTTTGCCATTTGCTTCCAGGTTTGGCCACTATTCTTAACGCATCTTTTACTTGGCTCAGAGTCGAATGTTCCAAGATGTGGTTTCCCTTTGCGTCCGAGTTACTTGTAATATTGAACACTTCATTAATCTTATCAGCTGAGAAGCATACCAAAATGCCATCAACAAATATCGTACTTCTCTTCATATAAAACTCACTACTGTAAAATTGGCGGACAAGGTTGGGCCAAATTCTTGTATGCCTAATGCATAGCTGACCCTAGCCCATTGCTTCCACAGTTTTGGTTATATATGCCGGCAATGGGTTGCATTCGAGGAAGAAGCCCTTCTCTGCAAGAATGTCACTAAACTGATGCTTCTTCCCTTTGGTCTTTTTAGGTAATGCGTCAATTACCTTGAGCTTGCCCGCCTGTGCTTTGGCTTCCCATGCCAGCTCCCTTAATTCATTTTCCAATTCTCTTTGGAGAGCTGACTTCTTTTGCCCCTGCCTTGTGGGCTGATATTGTTCCAATTCCTTCTCTAACACTATATGCCTTGAGCAGCTCTCATGCATTGCACCCTCAGGATCCAATGCAGACTGCTCTTCTTCTTTCTCCAGAATTAATTTTCTTTTTTTTATCACTCTATTTGAATTTGATGGCCCTTCATTCGCGTCAGATTGACGAGGTTGCGACATGTCCGGGCCAACTTCCCTTTCTTCATCTTCTTCTTCTTCTTCTAACTCAGCTTCAAGCATCATCGCATAGCGCTTCGCTTCATCGATTTCAAGTGATGCGTTGGTTGGGTCAGGACGCATCACTTGTTCCTTTTCTTGGCCCTGATTCAAACTTGCCAAGATTGCTCTGAAGACTTCTTGCTCGTCTCTCCGAGCCAATTCTACGAGTTCGTCGATGTTTCGCTCTGACGTAGGACTATCAGAGCTGGGCCTTGGTGGAGTGATTGGTGGGGTGCCGGATGGGTATGCGGCGACCCTGGAGATGAAATGATAATTGGTGAATGCGGCGGAAGGGGTTGGTGGCTTCTTCTGCTTCAATCGAGTAAATGGTGGCTAAGGGTTGGATGGATAATAGTGGAGGTGGATGCAGTACGAGCGATGGTGCATTGTGGAGATGAACGGGGATAGGGTCATGTGTCGCACCCACCGGAGTAATATTTGGAATGAACGGTGCTGAGGCGGGCTTATGTAGGGTTTCTTGGCAGCCGCGGAAGAAGAAGGGCACTACTGCCTTGGTTTTGTGGGAGTTTTGAGTTTTGGTTTTGAGATGGTTTTGGGTTTTTGGTGAGTTTTAGAGGAAGGGTTTGTGGTGTTTTTGATGGGTTTTGACCGAGATGGTCGCTGGGAAGTAGAAGAAGGCCCGCTGTGCAAAGGCTTGGTCAGAACGGGGGTTTTTGAAGTTCGACGAGGGTTTGGAGGAGGTGACATTGAAGCAAACGAAGATGAGAAAGAGCTTATCGGCGACATGCCTTCGTAGCTTATCGATTAGTTTTGGCTATCAGATGCTGAAGAAATTACTGCCAAAGGATGACTGGAGTAACAGGCTTGATCGAGCGGCAGTGAAGCATTCATGCACTAGGTTTTTTTTTTCGAAGAATGCTTTGAAGAAGATGGAAGAAGAGAGACGATCGAAGCTGCGCGTTTTATAGGTCTGGGGAGAGAGAGTGGCGACATCAGGCACCGCCTGACGTCTGCATTTATTAAGGAGACGAAAGGACATGCCTAGGGCTTCCAAACAATCGAGTGTCTTGTGTTTTCGAGAATCGTCCCTTCAGTTTAGGCCATGCGTTGGCTTAAGTCCAATGCATCATTTTTATTCCCATCCTAAGCTTCTTCCGATTATACACAACTTTTTTTTTTCTTTTATTTAAAGCAAAATTAAATAAGACTCTTAAACAAGAAAGCAATAACATTCATTAATCAACTTAAAACGCAAAGACAAGCAACAATGAGTAAACAAAAACGCAGTGCTAAAATACATAATGCAAAAGAAATGAAGATAGAAGAAGCGTCCCTAGAATATGTGTCGATGTGAACGCAGGAGTGCTTCGACACAAGCCTCAGTTCGCTTCGCATAATACGAGGGATGGCTTTTGTTGTTCCACATCATCTTCAAAGTAAGGCTTCACTCTTTGCCCATTTACCTTGAACGTATTTGTGCCATTCACCCGCGTCAACTCTACTACTCTGTGGGGAAAGATTGTTTTGATCATGAATGGTCCTGACCACCTTGACTTTAATTTTCCTGGGAACAAACGCAATCGTGAATTGAATAATAAAACTTTTTGGCCAACAACAAACTCTTTCTTACTAATGCGTTGGTCGTGCCAACGTTTAGTTTTCTTCTTGTAGAGCTTGTTGTTCTCGTATGCGTTGAACTGCCATTCCTCAAGCTCATTGAGCTGCAATTTGTGTTGATCGCCCACGGCGTCCAATTTTAAATTCAGCTTCTTTACTGCCCAGAAAGCTTTGTGCTCCAACTCTAAGGGTAAGTGACAAACTTTTCCGAATACAAAGAAGTATGGAGACATACCTATGGGAGTCTTGTAGGCAGTCCTGTAGGCCCATTGTGCTTCATCCAACCTCTGTGCCCAGTCTTTCTACGATGCGTTGACAACTTGTTCCAGTATTGATTTTATTTCCTGATTTGATACCTCAGCTTGATCGTTGGGTTATGGGTGGTAGGCAGTAGCGATCTTCTGCCTGACATTATATTTGGCAAGCAAGTTTGAAATGATGTGGTTAATGAAATGTGTACCTTCGTCACTTACCAGGGCTCTTGGTGTTCCAAAGCGTGTGAAAATGTTCCTGGTAAGAAACTTAGAAACAGGCGACGCATCATTTCTGGCACAAGCTACTGCTTCCACCCACTTTGATACGTAATCTACTACAAGCAGGATATATTGTTGACCACAGGACAAGGGAAAAGGCCCCACAAAATCAATGCCTCAGACGTCAAATAATTTAACTTCAAGAATATTGTTCAGAGGCATTGCATCCCTTGATGAGATATTTTTGGTTCGTTGGCAAGGGTCACACTTGAGAACATACTCCCTTGCATCTTTGAAGAGGGTAGACCAGAAGTATCCGCTTTGAAGAACCTTCACAACGGTTCTTTGCCCTCCAAAATGCCCTCTGTAAGGAGAGTCATGATACTCAGCCAGGATGCATTGTGTCTCTTCCTTCGGAATGCATCGACGCATGATGGAGTCGGGACCTTGCTTGTAGAGAAACAATTCATCCCAAAAATAAAATTCTCTATCGTGTACCAACCATTTCTTTTGCTGAGAGTTAAAGTGTTCGGGGAATTGCTTGGTAGTTAAGTAATTAACTATGTCTGCGTACCAAGGTTCCCTGCCTTAGACTTTGAATAAGCTTTCATCAGGAAATGCATCTTTGATTTCATTTTCTTGATCTTGTATTTCCTGATTCTCTAATCTGGACAGGTGGTCGACCGCCTGATTCTCAGTCCTCTTTCTGTCCTGAATATCGATGTCAAATTCCTGTAATAACAGTACCCATCTAATTAATCTTGGTTTTACGTCTTTTTTACTCATCAGGAACTTAATGTCTGAGTGATCTGTATAGATGGTTGCTGATGCACCAACTAAGTAAGATCTAAACTTTTCGATGTCAAACACTACAGCCAGCATTTCTTTCTCCGTGGTTATGTACTGTTCCTGAGAGTCATTTAGTGTTTTGGACGCATAAGAGATGGGGTGTATCAAATTCCCTTTCTTCTGCCCCAACATGTACCTACTACAACATCACTTGCGTCGCACATTAGAATGAAACGTTGCATCTAATCCGGTGCTATTAGTTCTGAAGCTGTAGTCAACGCATACTTTAGTGTTTCAAATGCATCGTAGCAGTCGTCATTGAATTCGTAGGGTTGGTTCGCTTCTGATAATGTGCTCAGAGGTCGCGCAATTTGAGAAAATCCTTTAACGAACCTTCGATAGAAGCCAACGTGTCCTAGAAAACTTCGTAGAGCTTTTACATTTGATGGTGGAGGAAGTTTAGCTATGACATCTATCTTGGCCTCATCAACTTCCAACCCAGCTTTAGATACCTTGTGGCCTAAAACAATGCCTTTAGTCACCATAAAGTGACATTTTTCCCAATTCAACACAAGATTTGTTTCCTCGCATCAAGCGAGGACGGCCTCGAAGTTATCTAAGCATGATTGAAATGAGTCTCCAAAGACTGAAAAATCGTCCATGAAAACTTCAACGGTCTTTTCCAAGAAGTCAGAGAAAATTTCCATCATGCACCTTTGGAATGTTGCAGGTGCGTTGCATGGTCCAAAGGGCTTGCGCCTGAACGCAAACGTTCCAAAGGGGCAAGTGAATGTTGTCTTTTCCTGATCTTCTGGGTCAATTAAAATCTGGTTATAGCCAGAGTATCCATCAAGGAAACAGCCATTTGGTCAATGAAGGGGAGAGGGAAGTGGTCTTTCTAGGTTGCCGCATTGAGTTTCCTATAGTCCATGTAGATCTGCCAACCCGTGACAGTCTTTAAAGGGATGAGCTCATTGTTACTATTGTCTATCACTATTGTTCCCCCTTTCTTGGGGACGCATTGAACTAGGCTTACCCAGTTGCTATCTGATATAGGGTAGATTACTTCTGAATCCAACCACTTTAAGATTTATTTCTTGACCACTTCCTTCATTATGGGATTCAGCCTTCGTTGAGGCTCAATCGATCCAGTCTTCCCTTCTTCTAGCCTGATTTTATGCATGCAATAAGATGGGCTGATGCCATGGATGTCAGCCAGCGTCCAACCTATTGCACGCATGTGCTTTTGCAACATCTGCAAAAGAGAATGTTCGTTAGGCTCGGTAAGATTTGAGGAACTAATTAGAGGTAAGGTTTTGTTTTTTGATTAAGTAACAGTTTCAACTCTAGTTCTGGTGGTTCCTCTAATGATGGACACGTTGGTTTCATCCGCCGCTCACTCAGACTTGGCGACTCGGGTTCTTTCATGTTTTCTTCCAACGCGAGGACCTCACAAACATGGGTCGCTTCCTCTTCGGGCAACTCTATTCTGTTCAGTTGACATTCTTCACTATCCGAGAACTTTAATGCATTTCACACATTAAACTTCACTTCCTGATTGTCTACACGCATGGTTAATTCTCCCTTATGCACGTCTATTAATACTTTCCCAGTGGCTAGAAAGGGTCGTCTAAGAATAATTGGTACATCCCTGTCTGTGTCATAGTCTAGGATGATGAAATCCGCTGGGAATATGAAGTTGTCAACTTTTACCAGAACATCTTCAATCTTTCCTTCAGGGTACTTGATCGTCCTGCCAGCGAGTTGAAGAGTTACAGAAGTGGGTTGTGCTTCACCAATTCCCAATTTCTTGAAGATTGAGAGTGGCATGAGGTTAATGCTTGCTTCCATATCACACAACGTATGTCCCATGTCCAACCCTCCGATTGAGCATGGGACTGTGAAGCTTCCCGGGTCCTTCTGTTTCTTGGGTAGTCTGTTGCTGACTAACGCATTACACTCCTGCGTTAGCGCAATTACTTCCGTCTCGCTAATTCTCTTTTTCTTTGTCAAAATATCCTTAAAAAATTTGACGTATTTTGGCATTTGTTCCAAGGCTTCTACAAGTGGAATATTGATGTGAAGTTGCCTCAGGAGTTCAAGAAAATGCTTAAATTGATGTTCATCATTCTTCTTCATCAAGCGTCTAGGGAATGGTGCGTTCAGCTGCACTGAGGTTTTCCCGCGTTAGACGTGCTTGGCTCTAAATGGCTTGTGGATTCAGGCGTCCTTTCTTCTTAATCTTATAATGCCGTTTGGCGTGTGTTGAGTTCTTTTGAAGGATTGTTGGCTCTTGGGTTCATGGTTCTTTCTTCAAGAGCTTTGCCACTTCGCAATGTCACCGTATTACATTGCTTTTTCTCATTGTTATTCCCGGGGTTTCCGTGTTGCTAGGCAAGACTCCAGGCTGCTGATTCTTCAACTCACTCGCAATTTGCCTCACCTGTATCTCCAGGTTTCTGATGGACAACGCCTGGTTTTTTAGTAATGCATCGTTCTAAGCGATATACTTCTTTAAGAGGTTTTCAAGCGGAAATGCTGAACTCGACACATGACCTTCTCTATTAAAGGATTGTTGGTGTGGTTGCTGCGTTGGCTGGAATGCAGGCGACGGTCCTTGCCTTTGCTGCTGGTTCACCCCTGGGTGGTGTGGCTCCTGTTGATTACCTACCCAAGAGAAATTTGGATGGTTCCTCCATCCGGGATTATATGTGTTTGAGAATGAGTTATTTTTAATAAAGCATATCGATTGTGGATTTTGTGGGCAATCAGAGTAGGAATGGAGATCTCCACAGCCCACACGGCTAACCATGGGTTGTGTGAATGTTTCTACCTAATTTACCTTTTGTTGGTTTGATGCGTTCCCTAGTGACATATTCTACAAAAGGTTTGTCATAGTAGCCACTTGTGCAGAGAGCGTGGCTATTGCGTTAGAGTCAATAGAATTCACATTCTGAGATCGTCTTTTCCTTTATGCTCTTGCCTCATAAGTTTCATCCACCCATTCCATATTATGCTTGGCAATGCAGTCTAGCTTCAGTATAAGATTTGTCCATGATACCACCAGTTGTAGTTGCGTCAGCTGCCATTTGAGATGCTTTGTTTAATCCGCCATAGAATGTCTCCATCTGGATGGTTAACGGTAATCCATGATCGGAGCAATTCTTGACTAATCCTTTAAAACGCTCCTATGCGGCGCTCAAGGTTTCAACTTCTACCTGCTCGAAGTTCATGATCTCTCTCCGCCTCCTTGCATTTGTGGTGGGTGGGAAGTATTTCTGCATGAATTTCTCCACCAACTTTTCCCAGGTTGTGATCTCACCAGGCTCCAAAGGACTTACCCATTGCTTTTCGTCATCATGCAGAGAATGTGGGAATAAAGATAGCCTGATAGCTTCTGGGTGATTCCAGGAATCATAAATGAGTTACACGTTTCCAGGAAACGTTTCATGTGGGCGTGAGGGTCTTCTCCTCGAGCACCCCTAAATTGTCCAGCTGTTTGGAGCATTTATAACATCATAGATTTCATCTCAAATTTGGTCCCATCTGGCGTTGGATATATGATCCCGGGTGAGAAATCATACAACCCAGCAGACGCATACTCCCTCATGGGACGCGTACTACTGTTTGCCATTATGATAGGATTTTGCGCAGCGTGGGCTAGTTGTTGAGCTAAGTTTTGATTTTCTTGTTCTTCTGCCATTTGTTGTTGCCTGGTTTGTTGTCTGAGCAATTGTTGCCTTAACCTACGACGATGATTAGATCGATTTCTTCGTCGGAAGGTCTTTTCAACTTTAGGGTCGTATACAAGTTCAGGAGTGCTCTCCCTGCTCATAAACGTTTACAAGCTTCGGCTTATCTCGTAATACTCCCTCAGCTGAAGTATTCATACAAAAGATACAAGCAAAATTTTTGGTTATTTTTATTGTTGAATCCCCGGCAACGGTGCCAAAAACTTGTTCGTTGATTTTGTGATTTGAGCTTAGGAGTGTATTGTATAAAATAATTTGGAAAAATAAGTATGTATGAATGATGCGTTGATGCGTTGATGCGTTAATAACGCGTTGATGCGTTAGAGATGTGCAATAGGATGCATGACACTCCTCTATTGATGTTCAAGTTTTCCTAAATCAGATCCAAGTATAAATCCAACTTAGGTTTCTGTAAGTCCAGGGTCGAACTCAGGGATTCAGATTAAAGCTAACGCAGACCTTGCATTGTAACTGTTATGTTGTGTGTGTGTCCAAGAAGATACAAAAGGGTCGAGTAGAGAATGATGGGTCGTATGAAAATGGCGTTTGATGCAAATGATATGCGTCGATCTAAGTTGGATGTACACGAATAAGAATATGATGCGAATGAGATGACTTGTTTATCTCCGTTTATGCGTTGGACTCTATTCAACACTTCTCAATGTGAATATCATACAATACCTATCTCTAGGATGTATGCGTTAAACACAGGATGCAATAAAATACCAGTGAGTCTATCTCTAGATGTACTAGGCGTTCTAACTTGATGCTGGCTTACTTATTCTCTCGAATAGTTTAAGCTAAAGATGTTTTTACCAATTGATTTAGTTGGCTTAAGCGTTCGAAATGGAATGTTGCATGAAGTATAGATGCATCCAACATAAATAAGAAATAAACAATGACTAAGTATGATAGATCAAATATGTGAATTTATAAAGAAACTGATTGTCTTTACAAAACCAATACTTACTCAGATGAAAAGATGAAAGCGATAAGTAAGATGAAATGGAAGGATTCAAGCCGTAGAGTACAATCTCTTGTCCTTTTTGGCTCAATTCTAGTTGTGTACAACCACTTGTGGAAGAATTGGAAAAAGTGTCTCTCTCGAGCTCGGCTTCCTCCGCTCCTTGATCGACGATGGTGGTGGTTCTCTACCCTCTTGTTCTTCTCGGCACCACAGCATAGTTCTAAAGATCTAAAACTAAGACTAAGCTAAAACTGAGACTAAAAACTGAGAATTGAGAACTTGGAACTAAAAAACCTCCGAACTCTGGTGGGATTTCTTCTATTTATAGGCGTTGGTCTTCTCCAACTTGATGGTGGGCAGCATTAAATTACATACCCTGGTCAGCCGCCTGACACTCAGATGCTTTTCAGACGCCACCCGCTGCAGGTGCCCATGCTTGCAAGTGGTGATTTGACACAAGCAGCCTGAATCAATGAATCTTCCTTGCGTTGAATCCATCCGATGCATGCCCATGCGTTAGACTTTGCCTGCGACACTTTTCTTAATCATGCGTTAGCCTCTTATTGAGATCCTACAATATCATGCATTAGTGTCGCAGTGTTTTAGCAATAAACATTCTTCTGCATGAGTTTGATAGTGTTCGAGTAATTCCATGCGTTTCTTCTAAAAATGATGAGATTTTATCATTAAAGACCCTAATTGTTCCAACTTTTGAGCCACAATAACTTGTATTTCTACAAGTTATCAGGCCCATTCGGGGAGAAAAGAGCCCGTCACGATCAAAGTGGGCTGCTCTAAAAGGTCGACTCTCCAGTGATGAAACAAGTCGCAATACTAGTGAAAAATACGCCAATGAAGAAGGAGCCACTCCTGAAGAGGCTGTCGGATTCAGAGTTTCAGGAAAGGCTGGATACGGGTTTCTGCTTCCAGTGCAATGAAAAGTACTCCTCGAGGCATGGCTGCAAAATGAAGGAGAGTAGACACCTAATGTTTTTTTTATTGCCAATGACGAGGAGGGCTCAGACAATGATGAAACCATGGGAGAAGAGGAAAGACCGGAGCTGAGCGCAATAAAAACCATCAGGAATGCGCAACTGACATTGAAATCGATGCTGGGATTTTCGACCAAAGGAACCATGAAACTAAAAGGCACGATCCGAGGCAAGGTAGTTACAATACTCATAGACTCAGGCACATCCCACAATTTCATTCACCAAGATATGGTAAGAGAGCTCAATCTTCCTTTAAAACAGAAGGCCAAATTCAGGGTAGTGATCAGGAATGATACTTCTATCCAAGGGAAAGAAGTTTGTAAGGAGGTGGAACTTCAACTCCCTGGGCTACTAGTCAAGGCAAACTTTCTAGCCATTGAGTTAGGCTAAATGAATGTAGTGTTGGGGATGCCTTGGTGTGTACCACTGGATTCATGGGCATTCACTGACCTTCACTAAGAATATCATTTTTGTCGGGTGATTCCCAGGTGGTGCTCCGTGGAGATCCTTCATTGATGAAAGCTGAAGTATCCTTTAAGACCCTGTCCAAAACATGGGAGGAGGAAGACATGGGGTCCCTAATCGACTTTCAGCATTTGGAGATTGAGGAAGGGAACATGAACGAGGAGATGGGGAGATAGCAAACCGAGAAGCTACCAATCATGATACAACTAGAGGAAAATAATGAAATATTCAACACCCCTTCAACTCTACCTCCAATACGCATGGTTGATCATTACATACTAACCGTGGAAGGGTAGAAACTAGTCAACGTCCAACCATATAAGTATGGCCATGCGCAAAAAGAAGAAATAGAGAAGCTGGTCAGTGAAATGTTGCAAGCATGAATCATTTGGCCAAGTCGAAGCCCATATTCCGACCTGGTCCTCTTAGTAAGAAAGAAAGATGGAGGTTGGCGCTTTTATGTAGATTACAAGAAGTTAAATCAGGCCACCATTGCGGATAAATTTCCTATTCCAATCATCGAAGAGTTGTTAGATGAGTTACATGGGGCATCAGTGTTTTCAAAACTAGATCTCAAGTCAGGTTACCATCAGATTCGAATGAGGGAAGGTGATATAGAAAAGACAGCTTTCCGGACACACGAAGGTAACTATGAATTCTTGGTGATGCCGTCCGAATTAACCAATGTGTCACACCCCGCCTCGAGCCCCCACTCCTGAGCCCGAGGATAGGCGTGAGGGACCGCAGATACCACCCTTTTGAGATATCTACTGCCCATCTGAACCTCTTTACCACACTCAGTAAACTTTAAGTCAAAGGGATAACAACAACTGATTATGCAGGCCCATTTTATTACAACCATGTAATGTTTATACAACTTCAAGACTTAACTACAAAGTTTACAACAACCAATCTTTAAAACCCTCTGGAAGTGTAACTGTGGCTTGTCGCAGACCTTGACCTTAGCAGCACCTTGGAACTTCTCACCTTTGGCTACCAGGGAAGAGAAACACGAAAGAAAAGAATGAGCTTCATAAAGCTTAGTAAGTGGTAAGCACTTCTAGAGTCTATTTCAACAAGCATATCATAAATACAAGGTTACATTCAAACCTCAGCTTTGAATGGGTCTGTTCTCAACTCCATCTACACACACGGTAGATAGCTAAACTGATAACTACCTAAAATGAGTATGTTGTCAACCTACACACGCTGTAGATAGTTAACTGTTACTAATTACAAACGCTTACTCTTTTTCGTTCCCTTTGTTCCCTATGTCCTCTATGTGCACATAGCTCCCCGTTCATGGGCTCAGAAGCTAGCCAGTCAGCCCTTTGACCATCCCATACGAGGTTCCTCCCATAGGCTCAGGAACTAGACCTCTCGGTCACCTAACCATCCCGTGAAGTTTTGCTTTCGGGCTCAGGAACTAGGTCTATTGACCCCCTGACCATCCTGATCACATAATCTCATTCTCATGCTAGATACTCATTCATAACATAAGCATATATATTTTTACTCTAAAAGATATGCTTTAAGACTTAAAGGAAATACCACTCACCTTGGTAAGGATAGGAATCTTTCTCTTAGAAGTTCCTTGATCTTCTCGGGCTCCTCTTTTGAATCCTAAATTCCAGATTCAACTTAAAGCTCAAATTAGTCATAGTTCTAGACTTTATCTCGAGTTACTTCCTTCTAAAATATGTTCTAAAATGTCTCAGGAAGCTTACCCTAAAATCTCAGCTTAGAACTCCTCGTGGTTTTTCCGGACTCTTCAAAAAATCAAGCCTTGCTCAGCTTACCAGATAGCTCGACCCTTCTATATCTTCCTCATTCTCCAGTCCGATTCCTTGGAGCTTCTTCTCCAGAAGCCCTACCGTGAAAATTAGACTCTCAAATATTTCAGGTGCCTTTAAAATCACTCCAAACACACGAGTATTCTGGGAGAAATCCTCGTCCCAATTTGATGCTACTTCCAAACCTTCCTGTCCGACAGCATCTCCTCTCTTGGAACCTCTTGACCCATGCATGGTCTTGCTACCAACACATGTGTTCCTTCATCAATTTATAGTTTCCTCACAATCAGCCTTCATACACTCTTCTTAATGTCCTTTGAAGATAGTTTGAGTTATGATCTAAAGTCCTTGGCCCTATTTATAGGTGTCCAAAATCTCTCCAAGGCCAACACCTCCTACTTGGCCGCATGTCCAAGTGTCTTTTCCCAACACTATCAATGCAACCTTCATGCCATCGCAATCTAAGGTGTCTTCCTCTTCCTTAGCCATCACATAATGCTAAAATTTGCATGTCTTCTTATGCATCCACCTCATTTGCTTAAGGCATAAGATTTCTTTCCAACAAGCCACATGTTCGAATGATGACCTTGAATGCGTCCATCCAATCTCATATTCGCTCATCCTACCTCAATGCGTCCATACAATCTCATATGCATTCATCCAACGTCATATGCGTCCATCCAACTTCATATGCGTTCATCCAATCTTCGCGCCCTTGTGGTGTCCTTTTAAATCTCAACATAACACCCTTCAAGCCATTGCCGCCTAGCACCTTTCCCATATGCGACCTACTAACCTCAATTGTGCCATTTCCAATTAACGCAACTTTACCTTGTCCATCCGATTGACGCAACTTGGTCGCATATGCTAGATACTCGCAAGGCTCATCCTTTTCCGCAAGCCCTCTACCGCATGGCTTACCTTTGCCCTATGCGCTCAACTAGGATTTTGACCAACCTTTTTCCAACACATATTATTTTCCTTGTCCTATGTGCCCACATGCTCTCGGATGTCCAACGCATATAGCACATCACCAACGCATAACAACCTTACATACCGTAAGGCTTAGTAACGCAAGGCGTTTCACCATGCGTCCACCATGGCTTGGTCTCATCGCATAGCTCATTGACTAGTACTGCTGCCGCATAGCCTATCACACCCCGCCCCGAGCTCCCACTCTTGAGTCTGAGGAGAGGCATGATATTAACTGATGCTACTTTGGTTAACATACTAGTTTCCTTTTATAAGCTTACTTCCAACAGCAGTGGAAAAATATTACATGCTTTACTTAGAAACTAGTTTACAATTTCAAGTTACATTTACATGAAGGACACTGCCTCGACTACCAATCCCATATAATACTATTTCTAGACTTGTGGCAGACCTTGACCAATGTCGCAACCTGGGCTCTTCTTCTATCTGCGAGAGAAACACAGAAACAAACCATGAGCTTTACAAAGCTCAGTGAGTGGTATCACAAGTACATTGGCTGTTGCATGCGTTTCTTCTAGCCACACTTTGGCTTCCTTTCAACACCTAAATAACCTCTAAATGAGCAAGGCCAACACATGGGTTATACTTAGCCAAATTTTTACTAGTTAAGGCTTATCTCAAAGCTACTAAACAATCTTTATTTAAACACTTTGAAATTTCCTTCACTTCAACATAGGATTTAACTTTCACTTAGTTAATTCCCTTAACCACCTGCTTAAGTAGGGAAAATGGAAATCCGAGTTTCACATTTACTTTCCCCTTAAGAAAATTTCGTCCTCGAAATTTACTCGAACTAACTCCAGTTTAAGGTTTCATAACAACCACTGTTGTAACCTCTTATAACCTTGTCTATTACCATGCTTCCACTGCGCTACTCTGATACTAACTCCTTAGTTTGTCCAACGATACCTCACCTAGCCATCTCTAAGCTAGATGTTGAACCAAACTATCTACAACATAACTTTTTTATCTCAAATACTACATGAGAATAACTTAAATTCATACTTACCTTTCTCGGTAGATCTTCAGGTACTGTTGTGAGTTCCAGCTCCGGTTGCCTGCTAGGTCATGCTATTTTCACTATTCTTCTTAGTCTCACTTTGACTAATTTCTTAGGTTTCTCTTTAAACCTTTACTCTACCATACTTCCCTCTGGTTTTACTTAAACTCAACCCTCAGTTTTCCAAGAACATATACTTTGATACCAAACTAGTATCAACCAACCCTTCAACTTTCCCAGAAACTTATGCTCTGATACCAAGTTGTCACACCCTGCCCCGAGCCCGCAGTCCTGAGCCTAAGGAGAGGCATGAGGGACCGCAGATACCACCCTTTTGTGATACCTACTGTCCAACTAAACCTCTTTACCACACTCAGTAAACTTTAAGTCAAGGAGATAATAGCAACTAATTAAGCAGGCCCATTTTATTACAACCATTTAATGTTCATACAACTCCAAGACTTAACTACAAAGTTTACAACAACCACTCTTAAAACCCTCGGGAAGTGTAACTATGGCTTGTGGCAGACCTTGACCTTAGCAGTAGCCTAAAACTCCTCACCTTTCGCTACCTGGGAAGAAAAACATGAAATAACAGAATGAGCTTCACAAAGCTCAGTGAGTAGTAAGCAACTTCTAGAGTCTATTTCAACTCATCAATAACAAGCATATCATAAATACGAGGATTACATTCAAACCTCAGCCTTGAATGAGTCTGTTCTCAACTCTATCTACACGCACGATAGATAGCTAAACTGATAACTACTTAAAATGAGTCTATTCTCTACCTACACACACGATAGATAGTTAAGTAATACTAATCATGAACGTTTACTCTGCTGAGTTCCCTTTTGTTCCCAATGTCTCTTATGTGCACATAGCTCCCTGCGCATGGGCTCAGAAGCTAGGCCCGTAGGCCTTCTGACCATCCCATACGAGGTTCCTCCCACAGGCTTAGGAACTAGACCTCTCGGTCCCCTGACCATCCTATGAGGTTTTACTTACAGGCTCAAGAACTAGGTCTATTAACCCCCTGACCATCCCGGTCACATAATCTCATTCTCATGCTAGGTACTCATTCATAACATAAGCATATACAATTTATTCTAAAAGATATGCTTTAAGACCTAAAGGAAAGTACGACTCACTTTGGTAAGAATAGGAACCTTTCTCTCAAGAAGTTCCTTGATCACCTTGGGCTCCCTTTTGAACCCTAAGATCCATATTCAACTTAAATCTTAGCTCATAACTCCTCGTGGTTTGGCTGGAAACATCAAAACATCAAGACTGGCCCAGCTTACTCAACAGCTCGACCCCTCTATATTTTCCTCATTCTCCAGCCCGATTCCTTGGAGCTTCTTCTCCGGTAGCCCTACCCTGAAAACTAGACTCTTTTAGCTTTCAGATGGCTTTGAAATCACATCAAACGCACGAGTATTCTGAGAGAACTCCTCTTCTCAAGTTGATGCTACTTCCAGACCTTCCTGTCCGACAGCATCTCCTTCTCTTGGAACTTCATGATCGACGCATGGTCTTGCTACCAACGCATGCGTTCATCAACGCATAGTCTCCTCCCATTCAGCCTTCATACACTCTTCTGAATTTCCTTTGAGGAGAATTTTAGTTATGGTCTGAAGTCCTTGGCCCTATTTATAGGCATCCAAGAACTCTCTAAGGTCGGCACCTCTTACTTGGCCGCTTGTCCAAGTGTCCTTTCCTTACACTATTAATGCAATCTTGCGTCATCGCAATCCAAGGTGTCTTGCTCCTCTTTTACCAATGCATAGCCCTCAATTTTGCATGTCTTCTTGTGTATCCACCTCATTTACTTAAGGCCTAAGACTTCTTCCTAACAAGCCACATGTCTGGATGACGTCCTTGAATGTGTTCATCCTTCATATGCGTTCATTCTTCATGTGCGTCCATCCAACTTCATATGCGTTCAACTAGGATTATGACCGATCCTCTTCCACTGCAAACTATTTTCTCAAGCTTTGTCCTATGCGTCCACATGCCTTGGATGTCCTTGGCACATAGCACATCACCAATGCATAACAACCTTTGGGTCGACTTGGTTCTCAACTCAACACCTCATGGCATAGCTCACCATCGCATAGTGCTGCCGCACCCATCATGTAGCACCGCCGCATACCGCCAATGCATAGCATCGCCGCATGACACCATTGCATACTATCGTCGCATGACATCGACGCATAGCGTTGTTGCATAGCATCGACGCATAGCGTTGTCGCATAGCATCGCTGCATGCCTCTATTGCATAGTGTTGCCGCATATCCATCATGTAGCATCACCGCATGCCCTCATGTAACATCACCGCATGCCCTCGCATAGTATCACTGCATGCCCTCGCACCGCATACTACAACGCATTCCTTCGGCCACATACACGATCAATGCGTGCGTGTCCAATGTCCAACGCCCTTGGATGCACAACTTGAGGCTGCCACATGCGTTTTTCTAACTTCTCAAGACATTGGCTGCCGCATGTGTTTCTCCTGGCCACACTTTGGCTTCCTTCAATGCCCAAATAACCTCTAAATAAGCAAGGCCAACGCATGGGTTATACTTAGTCAAATTTTTACTAGTTAAGGCTTATCTCAAAGCTCCTAAACAATCTTTATTTAAACACTTAGAAATTTCCTTCATTTCAACATAGGATTTAACTTTCACTTAGTTAATTCCCTTAACCACCTGCTTAAGTAAGGAAAATGAAAATTCGGGTTTCACACATAGCTTCTCCTTCTTGCGTGGGTTTGGAGTAGATAGAGAAAAAAGTTGAAGGATAGGGTGTTGCTACAATGAAAAATGCAAAGATGAAGAAATTTGAGGTTTTTTTTTTTTATCTAAACTAATAAATATATATAAGAGACAATATTTAAAAAAAAAAAAAAAAAAAAAAAAAAAAAAAAAACTAGATTTTGCTTAAATTGTGGGAGATTTTACCCATTCAATTGAAGCCTTGGATTTGGGAGGGCAAAATTGGAAAAGTGGGTAGGGAGATGGGGCCTCAATATCATGTTTTTAGCCATAAATCAAACAATTCAACAAATGGGCATTTTTTTTCAATTGGGTATATTGTTTTGACAATCCTGCACAATTTCTCTTTACTTGGATAACATTGTTGTTAGGTTGGAAAACCCTAATATGAAGATCTCATTATCTTGATTTCTCTCTCTATCTCTAAAGGTTCTCAATTTTTATGCTACTCTTCCACACTTGATTCATATCATTGCATATGTTTGGTGTTGTTACCATTGAAGACTGAGTCATGATTATGCATGTGACACTAAAGAAATGGACGATCTGACTTATGATTAAAGGACAATTTTTCTTTTAAAATAACAATGAGATGTGCACTAAAAAAATAAATTGATATAATTGCTATTGAAGAAATTATTACCCAAATGGTAAATTGTTGGAATTAATTTAGTAATTAATTCATATATGGGTAACAAATTGAATAGCAATTAAATTAGGGCTATTTAATTAATGGACATATTATGTGATCTTAATTATGGGTCCATAATTTTTCGTATAATAGTGTGACTTGTTGAGTAAAAACCAACGAATTGGTTCTATGGAATTATGAGAATCCTAAGATAAACTCATAAATATAAGGTTATGGTCCCCAAAATACTATGTCCTTTAAGCCTCATATTCCCTATCTGATAGTGAGGGTTTATCAATTTCGATCTGAGTTGCATAGTTGTTGCTTCTTCCAATGTCTTTCATTACCGTCTTTGAGAAAGTAAATTCTTCCCATAAATATATCTTTGTACTATTTAAACTTACTCATTGTTGAGCATCTTAGATTTTTTTTAATTCTTCTTTGATTTTATTTCCTACTTCATTGGATGATGTGAAGTAGTTGGATATGGTATAAATCAATGTGGTCATAGCATCTTGTATTTCTACTTCTTCTTCTACTTCTTTGGAAGTAAGGCTCCATCTATAAGTTTGCCATGTTCTTTTATTGTTATAGTATTTTCTACTTTAATAACTCTCTTCTTTTTTACCTTTGATTTATGGGTTTTGATATTTTCTCTATTTTTGTCATTTAGGCAGTTCTCCCACCATAATTTTAAACTTCCTGAATACCGTTGATGAATAATTTAACTATTTCATGGTCGGAAAGCTCATTTGATTCATAAGCAGTTGTTTCCATTAGCATTTCATTTAAGACTTCAAGAATTAAAAAGTCTGGCATTCCATTTATGTTCCAAAAGTATAAAGAATCACCATCAAACTCGATATTTCTAATATATTTGTTTCGAAATTGATGACCTATGATACCAATCAAAATTTTCATTTTTATTTTTTTATCTTTATATTTTATTCTATTTATTTGATTATTTGAATTCCATTCGTCAATTTGAAGTTTCTCAAATTCTTCTATGAGTGAGTCGGTATCACTTTCATTTAAGACATTAATGGTTAGATCTTGTTTAGAACTGTTTTCTTTGAGATTTAGAATTTTTAACCTTTTTTCAACCACTTTTTAAATCTCATATTTCTTTGTATTTAATTTCAACTTTTCAAGAGGGTGAAATAAAATTTTCACATTTTGAAAATTTTGAGGTTTTATTATGTCTTCTATTTTATAAAAGACACTATTCGATTGAGTTTCTTTCTTTTTTATTTTCTTTTGCCATAAATTCTTTTTGAATAGCTTATTTAATTCATTTGAATTTGCATATAATAATATTTAATTGACTTTTGAAAGATCTTGCCTCCATATATATTTAGGTTGGAGAATTATGTCTTTCTTCCTCATATTGAATATTTGGAACATGATGATCATCTTACAGACTTAAATTTAAGAGAATTATTTTTGGAAAGATTAGGATGGGGTTCGGTCCGAATACTGGACGTACTCGGTCTTGAACTCATAAACTCTTTAGAGCTTATGTTTTCTTCAAGGATTGAAAATTTGGGGGGTTCTTCCTCAAATATTATTTCTACTTTTCCATTAAAGATATTTGATTATGTGAGAAACATCCTTTTATTTTTTAGGAGTAGAAGAATCATCAAGAATCAATTTTTTAATTTCTAGATATTTCAATGGTGAAATACGTTTGATATGACGGACTATTTTACCAATACCTCTACAAGAATCATATTTCTATTTTGCAAGAACAATTAAAAAAACCTCCTTTCATAATTCAATGAGATTTTGTCACTATTTTCAAATCCCAGGGATATTTTGTTGGAATTTCTCGACAAACTCATATCCTCAATACAAAATGATTACAAAAATCCTCAAGATTAAATGATGGAACAAATATAATTTCTAACATGCCACCGTAAAAAAAGGTAAAAGAATGGTTCATAGAGAACGGATATCTTCAAGACTTAGATTTTAAAAAGAATGTTGAGTTATTAAATGAAAAATCAAAATTTCTTGCAGCTCGACTCAGACTACATCTGAGACAGATTTTCAAAAAATATTAGCAGTAGCAGCTTCTACATCATCTGCCTCTCCAACAGCTTCCATCCAAAAAGAAGACAATGAACCGGATTACAATCTGGATTATCCTTATCTCAACTCACAACCCATGGTAGCTCCGAATCCAATAAAAATACATGTTTCACACAGAAACAAATGGCGTTCATACGGGACACTTTATAAAGATGTAATTTCATTATAATTGTATATATTAAAAAAAGTGTAATATAAATTTGCACCTCTATGTCATGTACAAACTCTGTAAATATTCTAGTTTACACTGTAAAAATTTGGAGAAAATATTTTGAAGCAGAAGCACGACCAACGAAGAAATTTGAAGACTTGAAGACGAAGATTTTGATTAATCCCTGCGTTCGCTCATTCGACAACGCCTAGTTTGGCCCATTCGCAAAGTGGTGTAAGTTGGAGTTTTGGCCTATAATCAGTGTAGCGTAAATGAATACTTGGAAGAACCAATAATTCTGTCAACAAGGAAGCAATTTAAAACATATTTAACAAAGCCACTTTATTAAAGAAGATGAAAAAAATGGCATCAACATATTCCTTCAAACATTTTGCCGGCAACTTTCTCATCCTTCACAATTTTCATTTTTCACCTTCTCTTTTCACTTTTTTAATTATTTTTCATTGGTACTTTTCACTTTTACTTTGGTATTCTTTCACTTTGTACTTTTCTCTTTTTCTCTTTTTATTTTTTCATATTTATCCTTTAGCCAACTTTTGTAGTATTTTAAATTATTGAGGTCCTATCCCAATAGTGTTACCTTATCTTTTAATTTTGCTTTCCAAAAGACGAATCTATCAACGGTCTTGTCCTGTAGATTCGATCTTATCTTCTAATTTTTTGCATTTAATTATGTTTTGAGTTATGGGATCTATAAAAGACTTCCAAATTGTAATTCAAAGGCATCACTCGAAATTCTTCAAGCTATCTTCTTTTGTAAACTTGCCAATTTCGACTTGCTATTCTCTTGTAATTTCGATTCATAAAATACTTCTTATTTTATTAAATAAATAATCTATATTTACAAATAACAAACTACAAGATCCATGAGATTTAGGACATTAAGTCCAACATTTTTGCCTAATGTTGAATATATTACATATGTGTGTGTGGGAGACTAACGGTAAAATCCTCAAATTAAAAATTAAAAATAAGATTTTCTCTTTGTTGTAGCAGTTGATCGTTGGGGGAATTATTATTATTATTATTATTAAATCTTTTAAATCTCCATCTTTGATTTGAATTTTAAAAAGATCAATGGTCTAAATTTAATGTGGTTTTCACCATCTTCCTCTCTTTTTAAACACTTCATCTTCTCCAATTTTTTAACAACAATTACAAATTTTTACAATCCTAAAAGTCACCATTGTTGCTCTCTCCAAGCTTCATTATTTCTTCTTTTCATCTAATTCTCGAGAGAGATTTATGTACTGTGGGGATTTATTTGTGTGAACTTAACAATTGTAAATCCACGCTATTAAGAGAGTTGTACGCGTGTTCTTTAACATTTTCAAACTTTTGTAAGGGTTTATCTTGACCCCGAAAAAGAGTTGTTGTAACGATTTGATCCTCAACCATGGAAAGGATCGAGTTTATTCTTGCGCCTGGAACAAGAATATTGTATGGTTCGACTCTAAGTCGTGGAAAGAGTCAAGTTCATAGTGACATACCCAAGAGGAGCTTGGGAAGTGGATGTAGAACGGTTGTGTTAAACCACTGTAAAAGCACGGTGTCAATTTCTTTTTCCCTCTCCTATTTAATTTTGCAGTTAATTTATTATCATTTTTATTTGCGTGAAATTAATTGTTATAATTTATCCTTTAAATTAATTGCTCACATTTGTTTATTTGGATTTCCACAAATTCCTTACGATCCCCACGAAATCCTTCTTCAATCTTCGTAATAGACCTCCAAAAGAGTCTTCTCTACTAATATCAGGCCTTAGATTAAGTGTTGGAACTCCAGTTGAGAGGGAATTTGGGATGGAATTTTGGAGTGTTGAGAGAAAATGGTTCCAACAATTTTTCTCTTCGAAATTGATTTTGCATGCCTCTCAATTCAATTGATTTTGCATGCCTCTCAATTCAATTGATTTTGCAATATTTAATCAAATTAAACATGCAAAATAACTAATTGACATCTTGACACTTCAAAGCCCACTAATTAGGTGTTAATTTAGGGGAAAAAGTTGGATAATCCCACTTTATAATTTAAAATGATTTTTTAATTTCAATTTATTTAATTTTAATTTTCTAAATAAAATAAAATTCAGTTTTGAAATTGAATTATAAATTGAAAATGATTTATTTTTAAATAATTAATTAAATTAATAAATAATAATTTATTATCAAATATTAAATTAATAAAACACATAATTCAAACATGAATCCTTATTCATGTAAACAATATTTAAATCAATATTTAAATATCTTGAACTCTCCAAATCTGTTTAATTTCAATAAATTTAAACGTTAATTATATCAAATATAATTATCCAAACCCTATTTTGAATTTGAACATTTCAAATTTACTCAATATTCTAATCTAAGGTTTAATCCTTTTACAAGCTAGTAGAGGGACCTAATGGACCTACAGATCATGAGCTCCAACGATTTGATATTAATTGGCTAAACTTTTTAAACCAATTTATTCAATATTCGTTAACTATCGAGACATACTACTATAGCTTAGTAGTTTCACTCTCCTCACCGTAGATATATTTCTGTCCACTTGATTTAACCATAATCAGTAAGTTGATCATTCACAGGTCATTCATATTTACAGCTGGGTCAAAATTACCGTTTTACCCCTGTAATACATCTTGCTCCTTAAGTCTCCACTGATCCTCTATTGAACAATTGGTTTATGGTCTAACCAATAAACCAAATCCCTCTCTATCATGAGAGGATGAGGCCTCTATGTTCAAGATCAGGAGTAAGTACTTAAAGGAACAACTTATCTACTAACCCTAAAATGGGTAGGAGTTTGCAGGACTATATCCCCAGTTATTTATCTGATCAGTATGAAAGGCTTATTGAGCAATGACATTGAACCACTCTCACCTATACAGATTAAAGGATAATCTTGAATAACCAGGAGTTCATATTTAGCTCAAGATTAAGATCGAGTTACCTTAGATCATCAATTTTAAACAATGTACAACGAACCTGTTTTTGTATAATTTCTAATTCACTACCATATACGAATGTAGAGTCATCCTAATGCGGAGGGTTTGTGGATCAAGCCATTCCCCCATTATGATGAACTATCAAGTGTGTTTGGGAAGGATAGGGCAATCGAACACTATTGCGAGCCACCAATGGTGATGGTGTTAAATTTATTCCAGAAAATGGAGGACGAGATTCGGCTAGGGTCACAAGAATACCCTACCCCTGATAATGAACAAACCCAACTGCCTGAAGATGCAATGGAAGAAGACTAAGGAGACATGTCCACGAGGAGAGCAAGTGTACCAGATATTTCCATCGGTAGAGCAAGCATATCAGTGGAGACATCTAGATGGAGTAAAAGGAAACGACTCACCTTTCAGAATGAAATGATCGAGATCATGCGATCAACCGCTGATATGCAGTCAGCGCACATGGGCAGACTCATTGCATGGCAAGCCGAGAAATATGAGATGGAATTTGGGCATCAGAAGGAGGTAGTTCAGGCCATATTTGGTATTGAAGGGCTCAATAAGGATGAAAGATGTGACCTGATTGATATCATTGGCACAGACATATAAAAAATAGGCCTCTTCCTAGTTATACTAGAAGACAAACGACTACGGTACTGTACACACCTACTTGCTGGGAACCACTAGATTGACCACCTAATATTTCAACTCCAAAAAACATATCTTTTGTGAATTATTTGTGAATTTTTTTTGGAAACGGCTACATGTTGGGTCGGTTCATATTATTTTGTAATCTTCTGAAAAATATTAATGTATTACATCACATTCTCACCATCATAATCAAATGAAAGGTAATTGTCCTATATATAATTTCAATTCCAGATATACTATCAATATTATATAAAAATAAATTGTATGATATGTGAAATAATCATGTTAAGTTAGCAAGATTCAATATATATACATACAATATACCAATTCATTAGTAATTGGGATAATTAACTTCGATCTATATAAATACATTCAAAATATATACATACAATATACAATATATCAATTAATTGAGCAGCAATATGAAATGTATTTTGTTGGCAGATTGAAGAAAATTAGAATTATTACAGTTTTTGAAAATAATATATGAAAATTAATCTATTAAATTCTATAAATTGAGAAAAAAAAATTTGAGATTGTCTTGTTTATGTTATAAATGATTTGAGAAAATACATGTATATTTGAAAATCAATCAACAATAGCAAAGCATAAAACTAAAAAAAATAAAAGAATGAAATAAAAAACAAATGGAAAAAAAATAGAACTAATCTAATTCACAAAAAACTACATCAAATCCCCCAACTTAAGTCAACTCAACTCTGCACTCAAACACAGACTTCCAAACTCAACCCAACTCAATCTTGCATAACAAACACAAACAATAATTACCAACTCAACTCAACTCTGCAAACAAACACAGACAATTTAACTCTCGAGATAATTTAACTCTCCATATAATAATTACCAACTCAACTCAACTCTCTACTTTTATCACGTACTATAACGACCCGACCCCCCTAAGACTCAAGTTGGGCTGTTACTAAACACATGGATGCATGAAACTTAAAACGACACCCTTTTCTAGTGAAATAAATGCTAAATAAATAAGGTAAATTTAAAAGACCTTCATTAAATTCAAAGATTAAAAACAAATGATAGGATACCCATAAATCATAAGTGATAATAAGTAGGTCTGAAAACAAATCTTAATAGTAAGTTTCAAACATCAAAACTAAAAGTTGAAAAGCATGAAAAGAAATCTAAATATCATGAGCGGAAGTATAAAACTGGTCCCGTGGCTCAATCACGGATTTCGCTTGTCAATCGCCCGTACATCTCTACCTTTAGCTGAAACAACAACATGAGAAAGGATGAGTATAAAATACTCAATAATTAACCCCACTAGTTAGGTCAGGCTAGGCGTCTATATCCTCTAGATGCCTACCTCTAGTGAAAACATATAAACTTCTCTAGTCTCCATGGGACACGTACATACATGAAAAACTAATTTTTATCCTACTGTAGTTAAGTATGGCCATTATCTCTAGTAAGTCGCATAGGACCCACAATCTCTGGTGAATCCCGAAGGAAACACAATCTCTGGTGAATCCCAAAGAAAACACAACCTCTGGTGAATCCTGAAGGAAACACAATCTCTAGTGAATCCCGAAGGAAACACAAATTCTGGTGAATCCCGAAGGATAACACCACCTCTAGTGAATCTCGAAAGAAACACAATCTCTAGTGGATCCCAAAGGAAACAACAACCTCTGGTGGATCCCGAAGGAAACACGACATCTAGTGGGCATCTAACTAATCAGTGAGGACACTATCACAATCTCAACATCACAAGTATCACAACATGGTTCTATAACATATATATACACCTCAATATCATGGCTCTACAACATACATATACCTCTCATCATCCTAGCCTCATAACATACATATACATCTCATCATCATGGTTCTATAACATACATATATAACTCATCGTCCTCGTCCCATAACAACATATACATCTCATCATCCTCAGATTCAACAAAATCTCCAAGAATCTAATATACTCAAATCATGTTGGCATTCATATATCTCCATGCACATTTAATCCTTTCAAACCTCAATCAATGAAGGCATACATAAACACCATGCCAACTAATAATCCTCAGTTATCATAATTATCAATTGATGCGTTATTTTATTTGATGATTTTATGAAAGGAATTGTGGTGATGGGAAATGCGTTGTGCAACAAGTTTTCTCAGCAGAATCGAAGTATAAATCCTATTGAGTTTCCTAGTAAGTCCAGGGTCGAACACAGGGACTAAGGAAAACAGTATGCAATAATAATTTTTAAGAAGACTTTGCGGTAACCAATAAATCAAGAGTTTTTTTTTTTTTTTTTTGCAGTATAAAAAATATGTAGCGGAATTAAGACAAGGATTGATAATATGGAAGATGCGATGAATATACGGGGAACGGGTTAAGAAGGGGTTCAGCTAACACTTCCTAGGATTGTGTTCATGTTATGCGATCATGCAACACACATACAATAGCAAATCATCTCTCAACGCAAATGCTATGGCTTCTAGTTCTAGAACGCATGAGATATATGCGATAAAGTCTATAGGACCTATACATAAGCCTCTATTCTTATTTATGTGATGACAAATGACACACACACAAACAAGGTGACCACATAATATCATAACCTATCTCTAGGGTGCATGCGATGCATGTTAGCAAACAAAGCTTATCTCTAAGTACCTATCTCTTGCTTATGTAGATCTAATCTTACTCTCTCGAGTCTAGATTCTAACCTAGCTCTCTCAAGTCTTAGGTTCTTTCTTTAGACTCTCTCTCGAGTAGCTCTAAATGGTTGTTAGGCGCAACATAAGACGAGATGATCGCATGCAATGACGATCCTAGGTCATGTTAGCTTAGTTCTTCTCAACCCATTCGATGGATTTAGCTACTCATGCGTGCTTTTAAGAAAGTAAATAGATGTAGATAAGAAAGTTCCATTTTATAGATATAGAATTGGAATACAGAATAACAATGTGAAATGAGAATAAAGAGCTTGGTAGCAATCTCTTGCTTTCTAAGGCTTTTACACTACTCTGCTCAAAAGATAGTCTCGCTCTCACGAGAGTCGGCCCTCTCTCTGCTTATCCATGCCTCTGGGTTCTCTCTCGAGCTGACCAAAGAGATCTTTCGGCATCTCTTCCCTTCTTTTGCTCCGCCTTCGAAGTAAAAGAAAAACTATGAATAAGGCTACTTCTATCTAAGGAAAAATTATCTAACTGACCGAACTCCTTCACTGATGGTTGCCTTCGGTATTTATAGAGCTTCGGAGTAAAAGGCTTCTTCTCTCTTATGATTGCACTGATGGGATGGCATTAATTCTCTGTCTGATGCGCCAAATATTTGTCACCGAAAAGTTGAGTGTACTGGCTACAGTAGTTCGTTACAGCTTGTCAACTTAATTCGAAATCGACCGTCATCAGCTTTCTGTCCCATCTTGATTTATTACACTTTTCACCCAAATGTGCCCACCAAGTTGCATTGGCTCTATGCGGCAACCTTCTTGAGTAGATATTGATGAGTGAAAATCACGGCAAAGCCTTGTGGTAACGCTACGCTCGACCGTTGATTTTTTTGTGATCGTATTTTTCACCTTGCGTCAATGCATATTCTACACAAAAATACATAAGTTAAACTATTTTCATGCGATGAACGCATACGACCGCAATATTATGAACTTGATGCTTTTTTGGACGCAATCTTACATATTTTATCTTCGCAAACCTGCATTGTTTAATAACTTAGCACTGTAATAACGTGCATTTCTGCCCATTATCACACCCCCAAATTTAAACAATGTTTATGCTCAAGCATACTCTAAAGATTTCCTTTAGAAAGTCGACCGCAATCTCTTTTCTTAGATTTCTCAAGGATGCCTCATTCAAATCCTATACACCAAAATTTCCTTAATCTTATTCAGGTCTCTTCTTAAAATATTTCTAAAATTTAGAGACCGCAAGTTTAACCTTCAAAAAAACTTTACTAAATTCCAGGACATCGCATGATTTTTTAGAAAAAAAACCTTTTCACTAGGTGTCAAATGATTTTTATCCTTGCTTATTTTAGACATTTTTTTTCTCTTTGACCTTGCGTTGATTCAAGTGCTTCACCTTTGTTTTAGCTTGCCCCCACGTGTGTCATGCGGACATCTAACTATGAGCAAGGCACACTTTCTCAGATTAAACTCATACCTATTTGGCAGCGGAGTTGCGGTCATTTTTTATGTGTTGATCACGATTCCTACCTTCGTTTTGGCTTGCCTCCACGTGTTTCATGCGAACATCCAACTTTGAGTAGGATCCGATCGCAACATTATGATTTTTTTTAATTTTTTTATAAGGCTAAAAATAACAAGGTCAAAAAATGAATACCGCACCCCCAAATTTAAAATGCGACAATGTCCTCGTTGCCAATAGATTGAAAGAAGTCATTCGATATTCTTAGGAAGTTTCGTAAAGGGTCAGTTTGAAAGAAAGCTAGCAAACCACTAACTTCTAGAAATATTTCATGAGGGGATTGTCCTAAAATTAAGTTGACTCTAGTATATACGAAAAAAATAGGAGCATGCGTTTCATCATTGAAATCATAATTGGCAAAGAGAAAGCACGCGGTGACTTACTAAATTGATCAATGTTAAATGATTGTGGTAACCAAAGAGGATGCGGTGATAAAATTTTCAAAATTAAAATGCGATGTGATAGTGCGAAATTTGGAATAAAGTCAAGGAAAGATACAACCCCCAAATTTGCAGTGTCGCCCGCATTATTTGTTGACGCATTCTGCTTTACGGAAATCTACTTTCTTTGAATTGCGGTGACAGAATAAAGTAGTTGTGTATTCATGTAATGCCTTCGCAATCATTTCCTCAATCGTTTGCAAAAAAAAATTAAGAGGGTCAAATAATATAAAAAAAAAAAAAAAAGTTAACAAAATCGTTTACCGCAATCGTTCAACATGATCGCATTCTCTCTCTCTCTCTCTCTCTCTCTCTCTCTTTTTAAGCAAAAAGATAGTGAAATGATAATACTAAGGAGTAGAGATAAGTTTAAGATTTCAGGATTTCAGCAGATACTTCACAAAACTTGCATCCCTGATGAATTTAAATCGCCTGATAGTGCAAGGACTACTCACTTCTTTCTAATTCAAAGTTTCTTAGGTCCATGGAGTCGACTTTGCGATGCCAGTCTTCTCTGCGATACACCTTCACTCGTTGCCCATTAACTTTGAATATGTTGGTTCCGTCATCGTTAGATAACTCGATCGCGCCATGCGGGAATACCTCTCTGACTCTGAAGGGTCCGGACCAACATGACTTTAATTTTCTAGGGAAGAGCCGTAGTCGCGAATTAAATAGAAAGACCTTTTGCCCGACTTGGAGGTTCTTGCCGCATATTTGTTTGTCGTTCCAGTGCTTTGCGCGCTTCTTGTAGATCTTTTCATTCTCGTATGTGTTAATTCTCCATTCCTCCAGCTCGACCAATTGATGTTTTTTTGCTTCTCATACTGTCTTTAAGTCAAAGTTTAGCTTTTTCACTGCCCACAACGCTTTGTGCTCCAGCTTCAGTGGTAAATGACATTCTTTACCAAATACCAACGCATACGGGGATATACCTATGGATGTCTTATAGGCAGTCTAGTATGCCCACAACGCATCGTCCAACTTTGGTGCCCAATCCTTTCGCGAAGGCTTTACCACCTTCTCCAGTATCAGCTTGATCTCCCAGTTGGACACTTCGACCTGAACATTCGTCTGCGGGTGGTATGCAGTAGCCATTTTATGGAGGATATTATATTTGTGCAACAATTCTTTGACAGTGTGATTGACAAAATGGGACCCTTCGTCACTTATTATGGCACGTGGAGTGCCAAAACGAGTGAAGATTTTTTCTTCAGGAATTTAGAGACTACCGCCGCATCGCTTGCAACGCATGCCACTGCTTCTACCCACTTGGATACGTAGTCGACGGCTAAGAAAATATAATTTTGACCATTCGATGGTGGGAATGGTCCCATGAAATCAATGTCCCAGCCGTCGAACAACTCCAATTCCAAAATGGTGTTCATAGGCATCACATGTTTCCATGAAATATTACCCATGCGCTGGCACCAGCCACACTTCATTGCATAGTCGTTTACATCCTTAAATAATGTTGGCCAATAGTATCCACTTTGTAATACTTTAGCTGCGGTGCGCTGGCCTCCAAAGTGCCCGCCATATGGTGAATCATGACATTGCAATAATATACATTGTTGAGCAGTATTCGGTACACACAGTCGTAGAATCTGGTCTGCCCTCTTCTTATACAGATTTGGCTCATCCCAAAAATATGATCTGCATTCATGCCTGAGCCGCCTCTTTTGTTGGTCGGTATAATCTTCGGGAAATTGTTCACAAATAAGATAATTTACCACGCCTGCGTACCATGGAAATTCTTCAATATGAAATAGCTATTCGTTTGGGAACACCGCACTCACCTCTAACTAATTGCAATCAACCTCTAGATTTTCCAATCTGGATAAGTGATCCGCAAATTGGTTCTCCATCCCCTTGTGATCAATTATTTCTATATCGAATTCTTGGAGGAGGAGAACCCATCTAATCAACCTCGGCTTCGCGTCCTTCTTTGTCATCAAATATTTATCGCCGAGTGGTCAATGTAGATGAGTACTTTTGTTCCCAGCAAATATGCTCTGAATTTCTCCAACGCAAAAATTACCGCAAGCAGCTTTTTTTCTGTGGTACTGTAGTTAGTTTGAGTAGGATTTAAAGTCTTACTCGCATATGCGATGGGATGTAATATTGTTTTTCTCTTCTGTGCCAGCACTGCTCCCATCACATACCCGCTCGCATCGCACATTAATTCAAAGGAAAGTGTCCAATCTGGTGCAATCAACATGGGTGCGGTCGTCAATGTGTTCTTCTGAGGCAATTGTCATCAAAGTCAAATTTTCTATCGGCCTCTATCAACGCACTCAGTGGTCGTGCTATTTTTGAAAAGTCCTTGACAAAACGTTTGTAAAATCTGGCATGCCCCAAGAAACTCCTTACAGCCTTTACACTTGTTGGAGGTGGGAGCTTCTCAATTGCTTCAATTTTTTCCTTGTCCATTTCCAAACCATCCGTAGATACCTTATGCCCCAACACAATGCCCTCTTTCACCATAAAATGGCATTTTTCTCAATTAAACATGAGGTTCGTCTCCTCATATCTTTTAAATATCTTCTCTAAGTTGGCAAGACAGACTTCGTATGTGTGCCCATATACAGAGAAGTCATCCATGAATATTTCTACAGAGTCTTTGAGATATTCTGAAAAGATGACCATCATGCGCCTTTGGAAAGTGCTTGGCACATTGCAGAGGTCGAACGACATGCGGCGAAAAGCGAAAGTTCTATATGGGCAGGTGAATGTGGTCTTGTCTTGATCTTCGGGAGCAATCATAATCTGATTATAACCGGCATACCCATCCAAAAAGCAGTAGAAGTCATTTCCAGCTAGTCGATCCAACATTTGGTCAATAAAAGATAAAGGGAAATGCTCTTTCTTTGTTGTCGCATTCAGCTTGTGATAGTCTATACAAATCCGCCACCCGGTGATGGTCCTTTGTAGTATCAGCTCGTTATTTGCATTAAGGACTACCATCATCCTACCTTTTTTTGGCACGCACTACACGGGGCTGACCCACGTGTTGTCGGCTATCATATAGATGATGCCCACGTCTAATCATCTTCTTTATGACCTCTTTCATCGCAGGGTTGAGTCTGCGCTGATGTTTGATCGATTCTTTGTGGTTTTCTTCGAGACGAATTCTATGCATACAGTATGCGAGGCTCATTCCTTGAATGTCTACGAGCATCCAGCCAATCGCTCTCACATATTTTCTCAAAATGCTTAGTAGCGCATTCTCTTGGTCTTCATTAAGTTCAGAGGAAATAATTATCGGAAGTTTTTCATTCTACCCTAGAAACGCATACTTTAGGTGGTTAGGTAGGGTTTTCAGCTCTATTATTGGTGGTTGTTTTAAGGACGGTTACGTTGTTTTTCTTTCTTCATTTACTGTTGGCTCTTCTTCTTGGGTTGCGATCATCTCATCTTCCTTGTTTGTTTTTTCTATGATCGGATTGCATGCAATAATGGATGTGATTGCATCCTTATCTTCGTTTTCATCTTCAAGCTTTTCTTCTTCATTCAAACTCTTTCCGTCATCATATTCATTAAGGTTTTCTTCGTCAGGATATTTCATGGCACGAATAATGTCGAACTTAAGCTTCTGTCCATTCACGCTCGAGGTGATCTCTCCTTTGTGCACATCAATCTGGGCAGGATCGGTTGATAAAAATAGTTGCCCCAGGATGATGGGCATATCCTTTTCGGTGTCGTAGTCCAAGATGATGAAGTCGGCTGGTAATATAAATTTTTCGATTGTAACCAGCACGTCCTTCACCTTCCCCTCTAGATGATCCAGAGATTTATCGGCTAGTTGGAGAGTCACTGCCGTGGGTGCAAGTTGTCCCACATTCAGCTGTTTAAATTGACAGAGGCATCAAGTTGATACTGACTCCAAGATCGCATAGCGTCTGCCCGATGTACAATCCTCCAATGAAGCAAGGTATAGTAAAACTCCCAGGATCGCGCATCTTCGGTGGGATTATAGATTTTGTGCTCTGCATCAAAGCCACCATGGTAAACTTACCAGTGTCTCTCTTCTTGGTCACCATATCCTTTAGAAACTTTGCATATGCGGGCATCTCCTCAATTGCTTCAGTGAACGAAATGTTAATATACAATTGTTTTAACATAGTCATGAAGCGTTGGTACTGTATCTTATCATTTTTCTTCTCTCTGAGTCTCTGTGGGAAAGGTGGAAACTGTACTCTCACGGTCCCCTATTCTTTTGGCTCTGAGGTAGATGCAATTTCTGGCTTTATCGCTTCTTTTTCTCCTTCTTCTTCTCGAGTCACTGCAATCTCTGGTTTCAGCACAATTGGAGCACTCTGGCTAGGCTTCTTCTTCTCCCCTACCACAGTCTTTCCACTCCGCAATGTCACCACTTGACACTACGCTTTACCCATACCCCTTGGGTTACGTGGGAGTTTCGTTGAACTCGGCAGGGCCCCTTGCGGTCTGTTCTTGAGCTCGTTCGGAATCTGGCTCATCTATAGTAATAGGTTGCGGATAGACGTCGCCTGGTTTTGAAGCACAGTTTTGTTCTTCTCAATATATTGCTTCAACAAACTTTCCAAAAAGGAAGATTGCGATTGCTCATCTGACCGTTATTTTGCGGGAAAAATTCGAGTGGCCTTTCTTTTTGCGCCACTGATTAGAAATTTTGCTGCTGATTTTTCCATGCAAAGTTGGGGTGGTTTCTCCACCCAGGGTTGTACGTATTAGAGAATGGATTATTCTTCATAAATTAAACAGACTGTAGGCTTTGCGGGCATTCCTCCATTGCGTGTCCTTCACCGTAAGTAACACACCTTGCGGCGGTCTGGTTGATTGCGTTCACTTGCCCACTTTTCGTCGTTGGGCTGTTGATTGCGATTCCCTGTATCAAGTTCATCATCACAGTCATCTGACTCTAAAGTGATGCGATAGCACCATTGTTTGCATCATTATCCTTTATTCTCAATCTCTGATTGCTCTCTCTCCAGTTCTTATGATTTTTAGAGATGCGATCAAGGATGTTCTTGGCCTCATCATACGTTTCGTCTAGCAGACCTCCAGCAGTTGCCGCATTTGCAGCAATCTGCAAAGCGAGATTTAATCTGTGATAAAAAAATCTCCATTTGCAAGCAATCTGGTAATCCGTTGTGCGAGAAGTGTCTTACTAGCCTCTTAAACCTCGCCCAAGCATCGCTGAGCGATTCGTCCATATCCTGTTCAAAATTGGTTATTAATTTCCTTCTCCTGGCATTTTCAGTTGGTGGGAAATATTTCTTCATAAACTTCTCTACCACTTGTTCCCAAGAAGTGATCTCTCCCGATTCGAGAGAGTATGCCCATTTTCGTCCCTAATCACACAAAGAAAATGGAAACAAAGTTAGTCAAACTTCTTCAGTGGAGATATTTGGGAACACAAAAGTGTTGCAGATTTCTATGAAGCTCTGAGGTGGGCATGCGGGTCCTCGCCACGCCTTCCTCCAAACTGTCCAGCAGTCTAGATCATCTGCAGCATCACCGGTTTCATTTCGAATCGAGATCCATCAAAGATAGGCCTCATGATTCCTAGGGACAAATCGTAGAGGTTGGGCAATGCATAGTCCCAAATGGGCCTATTGCGATCGTTTGCCAGTAGGATTGGATTCGCCATGACATTGTTTTCATTTGGTGCTCCGTTTCCATGCTACTCCGCCATGTTGTCTTTATTTGGTTGTTGTTGTTGGCGGCTATCTCTCAGTCTTTGTCGAAACGTCCTCTCAATCTATAGGTCGTAATTCGCCAGAGATCGAGAGCTGCAAAGAAATCAGAAAAAATACCGTTAGCACACTGAATTGCGGAAGTCCCTGGCAACGGCGCAAAAAACTTGAAGCGTTATTTTATGTGGTAATTTTATGAAAGAAATTGCGGTGATGGGAAATGCGTTGTGCAACAAGTTTTCTCAGCAGAATCCAAGTATAAATCCTACTAAGTTTCCTGGTAAGTCCAGGGTCGAACTCAAGGACTAAGGAAAACAATATGTGGTAATAATTTTTAAGAAGACTTTACGGTAACTAATAAATCAAGAGTTGTATTTGGGTTGTTGTTTGCGGTATAAAAAGTATGCGGCAGAATTAAGACAAGAGTTGATAATACGGAAGATGCGATGAATATGCGGGGAACGGGTTGAAAAGGGGTTCAGCTAACACTTCCTAGGATTGCATTCATGTTATGCAATCATGCAACACACATACAATAGCAAATCATCTCTCAACGCAAATGCTACGGCTTCTAGTTCTAGAATGCATGCGATATATGCGATAAAGTCTATAAAACCTACACATAAGCCTCTATTCTTATTTATGCGATGAAAAATGACACACACAAAAACAAGGCGACTGCATAATATCATAACCTATCTCTAGGGTGCATGCGATGCATGTTGGCAAACAAAGCTTATCTCTAAGTCCCTATCTTTTGTTTATGCAGATCTAATCTTACTCTCTCAAGTCTAGATTCTAACCTAGCTCTCTCAAGTCTTAGATTCTTTCTTTAGACTCTCTCTCGAGTAGCTCTAAAGGGGTGTTGTGCACAACATAAGACAAGATGATCGCATGCAATAAGGATCCTAGGTCATGTTAGCTTAGTTCTTCTCAACCCATTCGATAGATTTAGCTACTCATGCGTGCTTTTAAGAAAGTGAATAGATGTAGATAAGTAAGTTCCATTTTATAGATATAGAATTGGAATACAGAATAACAATGCGAAATGAGAATAAAGAGCCTGGTAACAATCTCTTGCTTCCCAAGGCCTGGTAGCCTGGTAGAGTCGGCCCTCTCTCTACTTATCCACGCCTTTGGGTTCTTTCTCGAGCTGACCAGAGCGATCTTTTGGTGTCTCTTCCCTTCTCTCACTCTGCCTTCGAAGTAAAAGAAAAAAATATGAATAAGGCTACTTCTATCTAAGGGAAAATTATCTAACTATTCGAACTCCTTCACTGAAGGTTGCCTTCGATATTTATAGAGCTTCGGGGTGAAAGGCTTCTTCTCTCTTATGATTGCACTGATGGGATGGCATTAATTCTCTATCTGATTCGCCGAATATTTGTCACCGAAAAGTTAAGTGTACTTGCTATAGTAGTTCGTTACGGCTTGTCAACTTAATTCGAAATCGATCGTCATCAGCTTTCTGTCTCATCATGATTTATTACACTTTTCACCCAGATGCGCCCACGATGTTGTGCCAGCTCTATGTAGAAACCTTCTTGAGTAGATATTTGCAAGCAAAAATAACTGCAAAGCCTTGCAGTAACGTTGCATTCAACTGTTGATTTCTTGTGATTGTATTTTTCGCTTTGCGTCAACGCATATTCTACACAAAAATACACAAGTTAAACTGTTTTCATGCGATGAACGTATGCAACCGCAATATTATGGACTTAATGCTTTTTTGGACACAATCTTATATATTTTATCAATGCAAACCTGCATTGTTTAATAACTTAGCACTGTAATAACGTGCATTTCTTCCCGTTATCACACCCTCAAATTTAAACAATACTTGTCCTTAAGCATAAGCTAAATATTTCCTTTAGAAAGTCGACCGCAATCTCTTTTCTTCGATTTCTCAAGGATGCCTCATTCAAATCCTATACAGGGAAAAATGAAGGTTTCCGTTTCATTCAACCAACTATCTTTTTGAAGCAGATAGTTCACAGTGCTCATTCTATAGATACTGTGTAAAAAAGCCAACTCATGTTTTCACTCGATTTTCATTACGAAGATGTATCACGTCAGAATCCGTTGCTCAAACTGAATCACGCCAACGTTATGAAAGTTCCTGGATCCATGGAAAGAAGGGGCACCACAATCAAGAAATTCATTCTTGTTACGCTAACTCATGCGGATGGAAGACCTACCGCAAAGAAGAAGTTGGTGAGAGACCGGCTTAGGCAACTATTCGACAGCCGGGCCGTTCTAGTGGCAAAGGAACCACATAGTGAAGGTGGGTATCACCTGAATGCGGGGGTATTCAACAGGAATGCCTCCAAGAGCTGCTGCCACCTATTCGACGATGCATTGACGCTTCTGATGTTATCTTGCAGTTGGCATTAGGATCTCGAGAGCAAAAGGAATGAATCTAGTGTACTTAGTAAATTTCCTTAATCTTATTCAGGTCTCTTCTTAAAATATTTCTAAAATTTAGTGAACGCAAGTTTATCCGTAAAAGAGACTTTACTAGATTCCAGGACATCGCATGATTTTTTTTAAAAAAACTTTTTCACTAGGGTGTCAAATGATTTTTATCCTTACTTATTTTAGACATTTTTTTTTCTCTCTGACCTTGTGCAGATCCAAGTGCCTCGCCATTTTTTTTGCTTGCCCCTACGTGTGTCATGCGGACATCCAACTACGAGCAAGGCACTCTTTCTCAGATTAAACTCATACCTACTTGGCAGCAAAGTTGCGGTCATTTTTTATGCATTGATCACGATTCCTACCTTCGTTTTGGCTTGCCCCCACGTATGTCATACGGACATCCAACTACGAGTAGGATCTGATCGCAATGTTACGATTTTTTAATTTTTTTTTTATAAGGCTAAAAATAGCAAGGTCGAAAAATGAATACAGCACCCCCCAAATTTAAAATGCAGCAATGTCCTCATTGTCAATAGATTGAAAGAAATCATGCGATATTCTTAGAAAGTTTCTTAAAGGGTCAGTTTGAAAGAAAGTTAGCAAACCACTAACTTCTAGAAATATTTCATGAGGGGACTATCCTAAAATTAAGCTGACTCTAGAATATATGAAAAAAATAGGAGCATGTGTTTCATTATTGAAATCATAATTGGCAAAGAGAAAGCATGCGGTGACTAAATTGATCAATGTTAAATGATTGAGTAACCAAATAGGATGCGGTGATAAAATTTTCAAAATTAAAATGCGATGCGATAGTGCGAAATTTGGAATAAAGTCAAGGAAAGGTACAAACCCCAAATTTGTGTTGTCGCCCACATTATTTGTTGATGCATCCTGCTTTACGGCGATCTACTTTCTTTGGATTGCGGTGACAGAATAAAGTAGTTGCGTCTTCGTGTAGTGCCTCCGCAATCGTTTACCTCGATCGTTTGCAAAAAAAATTGAGAGGGTCAAATAATATAAAAACAAACAGAGTTAACAAAATCGTTTACCCCAATCGTTCAACACAATCACATTCTCTCAAAGTCTAAAAAAACAAAGTTAATTAAACTTCAACAAGTATCCAAGTGTACTTCAAAGCCAAAATTACCTAAGTTTCTCAAAAGTGTGTAACAAGTGTCCAAGTTTCCAACAACTTACAAAACATACAAAGTGTCCAAGTGTTTACCCACCCCCTACCGAGTTGTATGTCCTAAAACTCACAGTTTGTAAAATTAAACATATTCTATTTACAATAAAGATATTATTGAGATTTATTCAATAAATATGTTATTGAATATATAAATTGTACTTGTAAAGCCTAAAATCCAATAAACTAACAAACCCCTGACTATAGTATGAATACTTAAATTTTATGTGGAGATATAAAAGAGGATCGGGTTTGGGTATATAGCCAAAACGGTCTAAAAATATAAGGATAGGGTTGGGTAATTTATCCTGGGGACATTATGGATGCAGCCCGCTTTGTATTTGATACAAACGTTGTGATTCTGAAATCATTCATGTATGGACATGCGAGTGGGGGCATCAAATGCAAAAGATATTTACATAAGACCAGACCACAAAATAGTCAATTTTTCTTTATAACTACTGTTTACTGTTAAAACTGACTATTTCAATCTGATGACTTAAGGTAACTCGATTTCAATCTTGAGCTAACTATGAACTCCTGTTTATTTGAGATTATCCTTTAATTTGCATAAGTGAGAGTGGCTCAAACACGTCGTTCTATAAGCCTCCCATTTTAGGGGTAAGATCGGGTAGATAGATGGGAACATAGTCCTACAAGATGGAATTCACTCCTACTCGCTTTAGAGGTAGATAGGTTGTTCCCTTAAGTACTGACTTCTAGTCTTGAACAAAGGAGCCCCGCCCTCTCTATGACTGAAAGGGATTCAGTTTATTGGTAGGATCGTAAACCAATTGTTCATCAGTGGATTAGTGGAGACTTAAGGAACAAGATGTATTATAGAGGTAAAATGGTAATTTTGATCCAGATGTTAATACGAACAACTTGTGAAGCATCGACTTACTGATCATGGTTAAATTAAGTGGATAGAAACATATCTACAATGAGGAGAGTGTAGCTACTGAGCTTTAGTGTAGTGATCCGATAGTTAACGAATATTGATTAATTCGGTTTAAAGAGTTTAGCCAATTAATCTTGAATCATTGGAGCTCATAATCTATAGGTTTATTAGGTTCTCCTACTAGCTCACAAATGGATTCAACCTTAGAGTAGTGTGATGAGAAAATTTAAAACATTCAAATTCGAATTAAGGGAATTATTAATTCTATGTGATATACTTAAACATTTAATTATCGAACTAAACGTAATTGGAGAATTGGATAATATTTAACTATGGTTTAAATATTAATTACATGAATAATGATTCATGTTTGAGGAACTAGCATTTAATTAATTTAATATTTGATATTAAATTAATATAATTAATTAAATTATTTCGAAAGATGATGACATGCAAGATCTGAATTTCGAAAGAAATTGTTTCTATCTAGTTCTTGACACAAAAACCAGAAAAGTTCTCCAATACCCTTCATTCAACCTCATTTTAGAATCCATCTTGCAATCTAAGGTCCTATAGAATAGTATGGAAGATCAAGTGGTAGTCTTCAAGCATTGGAGTGAAGAATTCAATCAGATTTGTAGGTGAAGGAGGATTCTTCAAAGGTAATTTCTAAAACCCTACTTCTTAGTTGATGAACATGTTGATTGTCAACATTGACACCCCCAAAGCCTAAAAATATCTAAAAAACCTTTAGAAAGTGGCCAAGTGTACTTCAAAGCCTAAAATACCTATGTTTCACAAAAGTGTGTAACAAGTATCGAAGTTTCCAAATCTTACCAAACTTATAAAATGCCCACGTGTCTACCTTCCCCCCAAAACTTACAAATATTTCAAAAACCTTTAAAAAGTGTCCAACTATACTTTAAAACTCAAAACCAACCTAATTGCATGAAGTGGTTGTTATAACTATAGGATAGCAACAAGATATTACAACTCAAGCATCTAATTAAGATATGCATGAATTAGCTACCATAATTGTAGAATAGCCACACATATGATACTTGAATAATGCATTAAAATATTTAACTTTAATTTTGAAACATACCTAAGTATTTGAAGGTCCGTTCCCGCCTAGTCTTCGTCCTATAAAGTTTTGCATGTCTATATATTTGTGTTCGCATGCCAAAAGTTGACTGCTCGAGTTGTCATTTTTTCCTCCATCTTCTCGTATCTTTCCTTAATAAAAATCTTGAAGATTAAACGAGTATTTGTTGTGTCCTTTGTTTTTCCCTCAATGTTTAGCAAAGTTCCAAACAAATTGTCACATGCATTTTTTTTTCAATATACATGGTATCCAACTTATGCCTCGATAGGAGTTTAGACAAATAAGGGAGTTCAAAATTATTGTTTTTTTTTTTTGTTCATTTAGTAGTACGTTTTCTTTTCTTATTTTGCTTGGATGAATGCTTACTTAGGATTGGAAAGTCTAGAGAGTTTATTTATTGTAATATATTTTATCCATACATTACAACAGGTAGAGGCATGTGCTCAAGTTTTTTTTTTTCATGTTGACTTCTGCACCAACCATGATCATTGGGAAGGTAACGTCGATGTTCCATAAACGATATTTTTCCTCTTATCCTAAACGATGATGTATTCTCTTTACAAGTAAGGCATACTTGATAACATTTGGTACTCCATCTCGACAAGTCACCATATGTAGGAAAATCATTGATCGTCCACAACAAATATGCATCTAACTGAAAGTACTCCTCATTCATACAATCATAGGTCCGTACACCATTATTCCATAACACTTTCAACTCCTCAATTAATAGTTGCAAATATACATTAATCTTTTGTCAAGGAGACTTTGGTAAAGGTATAAGCAAAGAATAAAAAATTTTGACTCTTTCATGCATTTCCAAGACAGCAAATTATATGGTACAAGCACCATTAGCCATATGCTGTAGGTAGTAGTCATATCCATCCGAAGCTAAGCTCAATATAATATTTCTTGGGTCCAAAGAAAATTAAGGAAACTCTCTAGCAAAGTATTTCAATTCTGTAGCATCAGCTAGATGTCGTGACACATCCTTTGTATCAACTCATTTATCCGTGTGCTATCTCATCTCAAAAGTAATACGTTTCGATAAAAATAGTCATTTCAACCTAGGTATTGGTGGAATGTGACATAAAACCTTATTTGGAATCTTCTCACCCTTTCCACTATTTGGTTTATATCAAGATTCACCACATATTGGACAAATTTGACAATTAGTTAAATCTTTCCAAAATAATATGTAGTCATATTTGCAAGCATGGATGGACTCATATCCTAGCCCTAACTCACATAATTTTCTCTTAACTTTGTAAATAATCTAGGTATAGATGTATCGACTGGAAATGCGTCTTTTGGTAATTCCAGTAACATATTCAATGATTTTTTGCTCCAGTTATTGAAAACCTTGATATGCATCAACTTCACCAAAAAATCCAACAAAGAACATTTGGTACATCCAAGGTAAAATTGGTTACGTGCTTCATCCATGAACTCCTCAAAAATGTTATTAGTATCCATTTCTTCGACATTCTCTAGCATTTGTCCTCAAAATACTTTTCATCATCAAAACTTTCTTCCTCTTATATGATTAGCCCTTGTAAATTAGTTAGAAGACCGAAGATGTCATCCTCATCGTGAGTATTAGACTCTATACTGAATTCGTCACCTACCCAAGAAGTACCACCTCTTCGAATCTATCTAAGTTCATTGGTTCCCCATGATAAACCCATTGATTATATAAATTAGATATTTCGTATGTAAAAAGATGTTTCTCTACTTCGTCCAATGGTTGTGTCATTGAATTTTGATAATTATTACATGAGCCTCTTATTTTTCCCACCTTATTTACATGATTGTTTGCCACTTCCATAAATTGAGCAACTCCTTCAATATAATCTCTTCAAAATCTTGTTTTGGTTGAATCCAATCTCTATTCATCTTCAAATAGAATATACAAAACTCAACCCTGTAAGAATTAGCGCAAGAAATTAGATGAATTTTTTTCATCTAACTTAAGGATATCTTTCAGGGATCACAAGCTGTGTGCTTACCTTGAAATTCTATATAACTAAGTAGCATAAATGTTAAGTTAGGTATAGAGGGTCAAAAAGAACTTGAAAGTTCTTAAAAACTATGTGAGTACAACATTAATTCTCAAAACAAATTGTAAAGTTTTTAGAAAGTGCATATGTGATACTTTAACTCTCAAAACAACACTTGAAATGCACAAGTGTCACTTTCACTATCAAAACCAACCTAAAAATTTTCTGACACGTGTTTGAATGACACCTTCACTCTCAAACCAATATAAAAAGTACCTAAAAAGTATCCAAGAGATAATTGGACTCCCAAAATGACCAAAGTAGTTCATATGAGTCACTTTATATATCAAAACAAACTAAAGTTTCTAAAAGTGTGTATGTGATACCTTAACAATAAAAAAAACCTTAAAATGCTCGAGTGCCATTTTTACTATCAAAACCAACTTAAAAAGTACCTGACAAGTGTTTAAATGGCACCTTCATTCTCAAACAAGTCTAAAAAGTATCTAAGAGATAATTAGAATCCCAAAACAATCAAAATAGTTCATTTGAGTCACTTCAAATATCAAAACAAACTATAAAGTTTCTAAAAGGTGTGTATGTGATAACTTTATTCTCAAAACAACACTTAAGATGCTCAAGTGTTACTTTCAGTATCAAAACCAACCTAAAAAGTTTCTAAATGACACCTTCACTCACAAACTAATAAAAATACCTAGAAAGTATTCAAGAGCCTATTTGACTCCCAAGAAAACCTAAATAGTTCATAAAAGTTAATTTCGTTGTCAAAGCAAATTATAGAATTTCTAAAAAGTGTGTATGTGGTGACTTAACTCTCAAAACAACAGTTAAAATGCTTTAGTGTCATTTTGACTATCAAAACTAACCTAAAAAGTTTCTAAATGATACATTCATTTACAAACTAATCTAAAAAGTACCTCAAAAGTACTCAAGAGCCTATTTGACTCACAAAACAACTTAAATAGTTCATAAAAGTGAATTTTGTTGTAAAAAAAAATTACAAAGTTCCTCAAAAGTGTGTATGTGATACTTGTAGTCACCTATTTTGATATGGCTTTATTTAAAATAAATTTAATTTTTAGATTAATTTTGCCGTAAACTTTTTTGTTTTTAATTTGTTGATTATCCACTTTTTTTAGCTTGCTTTTACATGTTTTTGTGGTAACAAAGTTAGTTAGAGTAACTAGTTTGGTTGAAAAACAATTGCAAAAAAAGGTAAGTTTTAATTTTGTTTTTATTTCCAAAATTTCTATACCCTTTTTATATAAGCCAAGTGATATGAACCACATGACATCAAATTATTATTTATATTTATTTAATAATTTTAGTGTAAATCTAGTTGCTTCCATTTTTATCCTTTCTAAGCAATTTAAATAAGGTTAACTTTGTCATTCTATTAAATCTATAATGTGGCACAAATTAGGGTTTTGGGAGTCTATATAAAGCCTGACCATTAGGTTGTATGGGAGTTTTTTGGATATCAATTTTTGGGAATGACAATTTTCCTTTGTGTTGATGACGGAAATTCATAACTAACCTTTTTGCAGTTCTTGATCTAGGATTGCACACTTGAGCCAGGTAAAATTGATCAACTTGCTTGTAGAGTATTCACACCGTGAGTAAGAAAGTAGTTTTTGTTGCCTCATGGTCTTTGATCAAAAGGTAATCCTATTCTAATCATTCCCTTTAGATTGGCATCAATTAATTTTGGGGGTTTAGGATTTTTGTTAGGAGTTCAACAATTTTGGGTTCCTAATTTTCAATTTCTAGGGTTTCTATATCATTTGGTATCAAAGCCTAGGCGTTCTAGATCGGATAAATCCTATGAGTATTTTGTTATTTGATTGAGTATTGAAATTGTGTCTTCAAATTATTATTATTTCTTTGTTTGTGTTGTTCCGAAAGATAAAAACCCAATTAAGATCTTCATTTATATTGATTGTTGGAAACTGCATTTTGATTGAAAAATCATTGGGGTACTGAGATTGGTTTTGAAATTAAAAAAGAGAGAGAGAGAGAGATTGCATTGCATTGGGTGTGAGTTGAATCGGTTAAAGGAAATCAATTGAAGAAATTGAAAAGAAAAAAAAAGGGGGGGGGAAGAAAAAATATCCCAAGGGCTGAAACTTGAGGATTTGGAAGAAATGGTGCACATAGCCATGACAATAGAAAAACAACTTCAAAGAAGATTTTCAAGGTACATTAAATCGAAGTCTAGTTTGAATGCCAACTAATTAGTAGAAAAGGTTAGCTTCCCCACCAAATTTGAGAACTTTAATAAGGTGGGAAGTAATAAATAGAAACTTACTAATGTTGTACAGGATAGTGGTATTTTTCCTAATAGGTCATTAGATTGCAAAGACTCACATGACTGTAATTTTACTACTATTGTTAAACCAATTATTTCTAGAGAAACATGTGATAGCAGTAGTGGGTAGAGAAAGTTAATGGTAGTAAATTTGAGACTAGAAACTTTATGATTATATTGCTAGAACATTAGATCCCAAAGTAACTTTTGATCATATTGTTGTATTATTACTTCCAAGAAAAGTAAAACTTGACGTGTGTGAGTTGAAAAACAAAAAGCATGAGAGTGAGAGAAAAGCAATAGAAAGGTATGACGGAGAAAAGCATGTGCGTAATATTCAGTCTATAGACATAAAATAAGAGAAAAGCCAAAAATATGAGTTTGAAAGTTTATGAGATTAACAAAAAAGTTAGTTTTCTAACATGTGAACTTCCAACAAATTTGCCTAGTTTATTCTTTGAGTTTTTGCAGGATGTTAAAGCATTAACTTTGAAACAAAGTTCAAAGATTGGCCTAAGTTCCTTTTGTTGGGATTGGTGTCCTAATTCTCCTGGAGTCTCGTTGTTTGTAATGATACACATTGTTTGATGAATAAAATAATTGTTATTTCATTCTGGCATTTACTCATATTCAATAAACAAAGCTCCATGGTTATCATATGTGAACTTAAGCATGTATATGTGATATACAAGTGGATCATGCCTTAAGTGATAATCTAAATAGGTCTGTAGTATAAGGATTAAGGTTAGATACCTGATCCTGGTGACACTATGGATATTGTCTGTTTTGTAGAGGTTTGCAAGTATTGTAAACTACTATATATGGTAGATCCTGACCATTCATATGGAGACGTGTGAGCGGGAGTGTCTTATACAAATATTTTGTATAAGACCAGACCACAAGATGACTAGACTCTGTATATAACGTCGTTGATACTAGAAACTTACATCTCACCTAAACGACCATAGGTGACACGACCTCAATCCTAAGTGTTTTGGGAACTCCTACCTTTAAGGGTAGGCCTTTCATTAGTATGAGTGAGAGTGGCTAGATTGCAAACTTAACCTGTCTACCTTTTTGGGGACTTGTCTGATTTGGGAGCTAGGAACTCAATTCACGAGATGGAATTCACTTCTTTCCCAAAGCAAGGATAAGTAGAGAGATTTCTCCCTTAAAGGTTAATTTCGGGGCTTGAACATAGTGGCCACAATTTCTCTTTGGAAGAGAAGACTCAGTCATAGTAGAACTATGACTTATGTTCATTAGAGGGATCAGTGGTACTTAAGGAGTTAGATGTAACTACAGGGGCATGACGATTATTGGTCGTCTGTGAAGGGTTGTCGCACTACTGATTGGTTAAGATGGGCATATAATATATCTGTAGTAAGAAGAGTTCAGCTGTCGGTCTTTATTGGAGTACCTGACAGTTAACGGATGGTGGATCCTGTGACTAAAGAGTTTAGTCAGTTATTCACGTACCGTTGGAGCTTCGAGCTACAGGTCCATAAGGTCCCCTTGATAGCTCAATGGATTCAATTGAGGATCAGTTCTTGATGTTGATTGGAAATGTTCAGATTGACAAGAGGTAATTCGATTATATATGATATGATCGGTATGATGTATGAGATGCATTTAGTGGAGGATTAATGTAAATGAGATTTACATTAAGTACCATGGAAAAGAAAAAGAGTTATGGTTTATATGTTTCATGAGATGAAATATTAAAATTATAGGTTATAAATATAGTATAATAAGTTGGTTATCATTTATATTTATAATAATATTAATTATTGGATAATTAAATTTTTTTCTCTAATAACCAATTGAGTGGGAAGTTATTGGTGGTTTCATGGTAACCATGAGATAAAAGGAAAATTATTTTCCTATTTTTAGTAAGTTTTTACAATGTTAAAATTTGTTTTTTGAGATTTTTTCTCTCTCGAAATCTCACGAAAGTTATCAAGTAAATAGGATTTACTAAGCGACAACTTGGAATGAGCTAAACGATCGTGTAGTGTTTGTAGGTGACAGACACGCAGCTAAGCGATGAGCTAAATGATCGCTTGGCTTTTGCTAGACGATCGCTTAGCTTTTGCTAGACGATCACTTAGCTTTTGCTAAACGATTGGGCATCAACCTATACGATAATTTCAACCTTCTCCCACTTGCTCAATTGTTTACACGATTGTTGTATTCTCCGTCTTCTGCCTCAAACCAAGTACACACAGAACCCACCCTTTGGATTCTCACACCGAGAATACCAAGGTAGCCTTCTTGGTGGTATCATACTCAACTCGACACCGTCAAGGATCTGTGGAGGTTTTTCGTGTTGTTGGGGTGTTTGTGATCGAGGCGATCATTGAGTTCGAGTGTGCGATGTTTGTGCAGTGTAGCGGTCGTGTTCGACGAGCATTCGAGGTTGCTGTGTTCGAGCGTTCGTGATCAAGGAGCTTGGCGATGGGTCTACAAATGTGTGTAGAGTTTCTCCTTGATTATTTTTAGTATCATGCTGTAATTTCTGTAATAAATGCATAACCTTATGTTTGTGTTTATGACTGTAATTTGTAAAATTCATATATAATTGTAATTTCGAATGATCTTTTTGCTGCTCATGGAAATCCTCGTGCACGATTTCCTTCACCTTTGATGGTCCCAAATTGAATGGGGATTGGAAAGACAAATATTCTTTTCAAAATAAATGGAATCCAAGACGGTATCAACATTTGACATTTCATGACTACAAGCTTGTTTCACAAAGGAGACCATCCACGAGAAGTTCAAGAAGAGTGACATCATTTTCTTCTCATATTTTAAAATTTTCTTACAAGGCTTTGATTTGGATTCAAGGACAAATCCTTCAAAGGATGAGAGGATGATATGAATCACACAACATCAAATTATCATTTATAAATATTTAATAATTTTGGTGTAAATTTAGTTGTTTCTGTTTTTATCCATTCTAAGCATGTTAAATAAGGTTAATTTTTTCATTTTATTAAATCTATAACGTGGCAAGTATTAGGGTTTTAGGAGGTTATATAAAGCCCGACCATTAGGTTGTAGGGGAGTTTTTTGGATATTGAATTTTGGGAATGACAATTTTCCTCTGTGTTGATGACGGAAATTCATCCCCAACCTTTTTGTAATTTTTGATATAGGATTGTATGCTTGAGCATTCAGGTAAGATTGATCAACTTGCTTGCAGAATGTTCAAATTGTGAATAGGGAAGTAGTTCTTCTTATCTCATGGTCTTTGATCAAAAGGTAACCCAATTTTAATTCTTCCCTTTGGATTGACGTTAATTGATTTAGGGGATTTTAGGATTTGTTGTTAGGGGTTCAACAATTTTGGGTTCCTAATTTTAAATTTCTAGGGTTTTCATATCATCAAGTTTGGCAATATTTCAAATTGAAAAAAAAAATAGCCAGTAAAAGATTTAGCTATTTGAAGTATTATTTTTTATTATAAAGCCATCTTACCTTAAAAAAATAGTGGAAAAATACATAGAAAAAACCCTATAACTACAATAAAAGAATATACATATAGGAAATACTATAAAGATTTATAGAAGAAAAACCCTGAAGAAAAATGAATTGATGAGTTTCAAATCCTCCAAAATCCAAAAATCCATAATCAAAAGAGGTCTAACTCCATTAGAGGTTCCACTTTGGTAGGCCATTTGTCCCAAGGATTTGCACCTTAGACAATGAGCGGCTTCAGGTTCTGTATTCCAACCTTCAACCTTCTTCTTCTCTCTCAGAGATCTTGAAAATAGAGAGAAAGGAAAAGGCATAAGAAAGAGTTACTAATCTTGTCTTCTTTTTATTTCTAGTTTTTTTATAAGCATTTGATTTAGGTTTACTATTATTATCTTCTTTACTTTATCCTAGCTTCCTCCTTTTGTTCATCTTCTTCATTCACTTTCATTACTATAGTTTTATTTTAATAATAAAAACAAACAAAATATATGGGGATAAAAAAACATTAAAAGAGATTTAAAGTAAATATGCTTTGAGGGGAAGAAGAGAGTTTACCACTTTTGCTTAAAAAGTGTAGATTGTTCGAGAACAATGTTAAAAAAGATAGAGAGAACAACGAGTTTAAGAAACAAGGGAGAAATTAGAGCTGCAGAGGAAGAAAGAAAACATTTTGAGAACGAAAATATATTTGTTGTTATATAATTTAGTTTTATCTGTGGGTTAATTGGAGAAATAGCGATGTTTTAAAACTTAATTGAGTAAAAGGTGTTGTTTTCAAACTATTTAGGGAATAAGGGTTTTTTTTTTTGTCTTTATCTGAATATTATTTTATTCTTTTTTTTACCAGTCGCCTTGAATGTGTCTTTGAAGAGACACATTTAAATAATTAAATAAAAAAAAAAAAGCTAGCAGTTTGAATGCATCTTTTCAAAAGACATATTCAAATCACGTCAGACCACCTCATTGATCGTGCTAAAATTTTTTTAATTTTGTTGTTTTCTACTTCACTCTCCCCTTAAATTTTACCCATTTCCCCCCTTAATTCCTTCACCTTCTTCCTCCATTTTCTCCTTAACACCTGAGAAGCATTTTTTTCTTCCATCTTCTTCTCCCAAAAAGCCATCCTTTTAACATCTTTTTCATATTCCTCTCCCAAACTTGACAGTCATCTCAATTTCTACCATCTTCTTCACCTGTCCATATTATTATTTTATTTTAGTGTAATATTTTTTTGGTAAGTTGATATATTTTTGTTATTTAATAAAAAAATTAAGTTTCTCACAACCTTGTACTGGTTTTTTTATTATTATTTTGTTTACAGTTGATATTGTTTCGAAGAAAAATTCTACAAATGACCATTCAAAGGTTTTTTTTTGTACGGTGCAACATTTTTCTTTTAGTAAGTTGATATATTTTTGTTATTTAATAAAAAATTAAGTTTATCATGATTTTATATTGATTTTCTTTTATTTTATTGTTATTTAATAAAAAAATTAAGTTTATCATGATTTTATATTTATTTTATAGTGGATATTATTTCTGAGAAAAATTCTACAGTCAATCATTCAAAGGTTATATATATAGTTATCTACTTTTATTTGAAATGATGTATTGAAATTGAATGTTTGAATGTTATTGTTACTATTATTGTTGTTGATGTTGTTGTTGTTATGTTTACAGTTTATTTAGTCATTATCATTATTATCATGTCTATATAAGAGAATATTTATAACTGATTTCCAAAGTGAGGATGCATGCCTGTATAAGAAAATTTTATGATGCATGAAACATGATTCATTTAGAAAGTAATTTTAGTTTATTGCTCTCTTTCATATTAATATATTTTCATCATTTAATAGAAAATCATGTTTCCCATGATTTTGTACTGATATTTTTATTATTATTTTGTTTAAGGTGGATATTATTTTTTAAAAATGGTCTTTTATAAAATTAGGAAACCCGAAACCAAAAATAGGAAAGGAGAATGTCATCAAATCAGCATCCAAATATGATAATTAAGAAATTTTTTTGTTAAGAATTAAACACTAATTTAATAACACATACTTACCATTTTCAACCCATTATTCAAACAAACATTTTTTTAACAAATGAATTAATTGTGAACTTAGGTTCAAATGTTTGAAATGAATACAAACAAAAAGTTAAATATTTTTTTTTAATATAGTTGGCCTAATTAAATGCTCAAACAAAAATTACTAAATGTTTTAAATGGTCAAATTAAAATTTTATTTTGAGTGTAATACAATCTTGAATTTATTATGATATATTAATTTAAACTATAATTTTTTTTATTATGATATATTAGTTTAAATCATAAACTTTTTTAGTTCATCAATTTTAAATATAAACTTAAATAAGTATTCATTCCATAAAGATTCTATATCTAGTTTATAATGATATATTAAGCATATAGTATTAAATTTGGACATGCTAACATAGATGGAATATTAAATTTGGATATTTTTCTTCTTAAAATATACTTACATAGTCTATGATAGATATCATATTGCATTAGCCAAAATACAATGGACGTTGTGGGCTTTCTATGTTATATGCATGGAAACATTGTTAATGTGCCAAACGGTATAGAATATGATAGGCAACCATCTCTTCGTATAAACATGCATTGTTAAGTTGACTTCAACATATTAATTGATAGATTATATGATGTAGTATCCATAGATAGAGATGGGTAGAGGTAATATTTAGATATGGTAGTTGTGTAGTGAGATCTACTTTTTACATTCCTATCTCATTACGAAGTGAAGTTGATGTACGATTCATGATGAGCAACGCTCCATACCCTCCAAAAAATATATCCCAACCCAATGTCCCAAGTCCAATCTCAACGAGAGAAATTGAAACTATTATTGAGTTGAAAAGTCATAATGCGGAGGATGAGCCTTGTGATCCAACTATTGCCACAAACGATGAAGAAATTGAAATAGACGATGATGATATCGATCTAGATAAACTACTTGGCGAAATTTATGGTGTTCATGAAGTCCCTGAAACTTTTACTGAGATAGACCTGAACGACATAAACATTGTACTCGATTCAATGATAGAGGGCGACAATAATATGGGGTCTAATTCCTTGCTTAAGAGAATGATATTCAATTCGAAATTGAATTTAAAAAATGTAGTGAAGAGCTATTCAATCATTTGACATCAAAATTTTGAAGTCATTGAATAGAAGAAAATGGTATGGGATGTTAGATGTAAAAGATATGGCAACGGTTGCACATGGAGACTTTGTGCTGTCTGTCGTGAAAGACACAGAAAATTTGAAATTAACCAATATAATGGCCTCATTCCTGTGTGTATGCAAGACTAAATCAGAATAACAATCAATTGGACTCAAATCTAATTGCATTTGAGGTAAGCAGTGAAGGTAAAAAAATCCGGCTATTGATATCGAAACATTACAAGATATTATCTTGAAAAAATATGTCTATTCCATTAGTTATTGGAAAGTATGGGATGGAAGAAGGAAAACGATTGCTAAGATATTCAGAGACTTAATCGAATCATACAATTTGCTGCCTAGATGGATAAATACCTAACAAATCACAAACCTTGGTACAATTATCCATTAGAGGCTAAATGAGGTATATTGTGATGATAGGATTGTCATGTTTAATAGCGTGTTTTGGTCATTTTGACATGTTATTAAGGGTTTCAAGCACTACACACCGCTACTTCAAATTGATGAAACCCATTTGTACAAAAAGTATGAAGAAACATTATTGATATCTACCTAAGTCGATGCAAATGGTCACGTCTATCCAATTGCATACGCTATTGTACTGGAGGAAAGTGTTGATTCATGGGGCTGGTTCTTGAAAAATTTATGGGATCATGTGGTGCATGGAAGGGAGGGAATGTGTCTAATTTCATATGGACACAAAGGCATTATATCTGCCGCGAGAAATCCTAACAACAACTGGGCAGGAGTACACCACAGATTCTGCTTGCGACATGTGACGAGTAATTTTAACGACAAGTATAAGAATAGTATATTGAAGAGCTTGGTGTATACTGTACGATCAAAATTTCAAGTTCGAAAGTTTAATGGCTGTATGGTGGAACTTTAAACAGCAAACCCTAATTGCTTATGATTTTTTGCTTCCATAGATCCTAAGCAGTGGACATAGTCACATGATGATGGTCATCGTTATGGATGGCTAACCACGAATGTGGCTGAAAGTACGAATGTTGTTTTGAAAGGAGCCAAAAAACTACCCATTATTGTACTGGTCCAAACAACATTCTATCGAACTATCGCTTACACTACAAGAAATCTAACTTCTCTCGATGTCAAAATTCGTCGAGAAAGAGTGGAAAATGTATCGGGAGAGGTTTTCCCAACGAATAATGAGTCAGGAGTTTAGTTGGGAAAAATCCGTTGGGAGAGGAACTCCCGACGCACCTCCCGACACATGTGTAAGGCGTCAGGAGTTCAACTAACTGTCGACGCCTTATATACGGTGTCGGCAGTTGGGGAACTCCCGATGCCCTATACATGCATCGAGAGCTCCTCAACTAACTCTCGACACCATTTTCTATGCGTCGGGAGTTCCCAAACTCTTGACGATTGTTTCATGTGTCTGGAGTTCCAGAAATTTCGACGGTTTATTTGATGCGTCGAGAGTTACAAGAACTCCCGATGCAATAATGTATGTGTGGAGAGTTCCTTCATTAGTTGAAAATTGTCTATCAAATATTTTAAATTTATAGTTTGTAATTTTTAAAATTTGATCTGAATAACCTGTAAAACATAATTAACCAAATAAAGATTCACATAATAAATAAAACAACGAAAATGAAGTCCATACTATAACAAATAAATAAAAAATTACAATATCCTAAAATAAAATAAAGTCTATACTAGAACTTTATAAACATTCATATCACAAATACATAGAAGAAATAAAATGAAAACAACGTCTAGAACACGTCTGGAACACAGCATCTTCAACAATCGTCCCAGCTCATCTCCGAACAACATTCTACAATAAAACAAAAACATTCAAATGTCACAATCGGTAAACATCCACAACACGTTCAAATTTCATAAACAAAACATCCACAACACATTAGAACTTCGTAAACATTCATAAACACACAAGAACTCCAAGTTCAACGACAAGATGAGTGTAATGAAACTCTAGCCACCCCCACGACAAACATGGAACCTCCTGAACATCAAAAAACACACAAATATCATAAACAAGGACCAACACACATAAAACTCAAACTTTGTCCCCAAAATGGTTTAAACCAATCTCAACCCACCCCCACCACACATTAGAACTTCATAAACACACAAGAACTCCAAGTTCAATGACAAGACGAGTGTAATGAAACTCTACCCACCCCCCACGACAAACATGGAACCTCCCGAACATCAAAAAGTACAAAATATCATAAACAAGGACCAACACATATAAAACTCAAACTTTGTCCCCAAAATGGTTTAAACCAATCTCAACCCACCCCCCACAACACATTAGAACTTCATAAACATTCATAAACACACAAGAACTCCAAGTTCAATGACAAGACGAGTGTAATGAACCTCTACCCAGCCCCCACGACAAACATGGAACTTTCCGAATATCAAAAAACACATAAATATCATAAACAAGGACCAACACACATAAAACTCAAACTTTGTCCCCAAAATGGTTTAAACCAATCTCAACCCAACCCCCACAACACATTAGAACTTTATAAACATTCATAAACACACAAGAACTCCAAGTTCAATGACAAGACAAGTGTAATGAAACTCTACCCACCTTCCACGACAAACATGGAACCTCCCGAACATAAAAAAACACACAATAACTATAGGATAACACATCAAAAAATACACAAAACGACAAAAAGCACATCAAAATCTAGTTGTTTGACTACCATAACTACAGGATAGCCAACAATTATTTATCATAAAGCTACTTAAGACATAACTTCTTTTTTTATCTTACTTCGATGGATGTTTGCTAAGCACAGAAAAGTTTAGCGTATTTATTTGTTTTAAGATCTCTTTTCCATTCTTTACAACTGGAGGAGGTCTACGTTCAACTTTTCCATCATGTTGTCTACTTTAACGCCAACTATGATTCTCTGGAAGATAACGTCGATGTCCCATAAATGATATTTTCCCTCTTATCCCAAAGGACGAATTATCTTCTTTCATATTAGACATGCTTGATAACCTTTTGTACTCCACCCAGATAGGACACCGTACGCAGGGAAGTCATTAATCGTCCATAATAAGGTAGCATATAGTTGAAAAACTCACCAATAACAGAATCATAAGTTCACACACCAATTTTCCATAAGTCTTTCAACTCTTCAATCAACGGCTACAAGTAAACATCAATTTCCTTTCCAGGAGATTTTGGACCAGGTATGAGCAAAGACATGAAGAAGTTTGTTTCCTTCATGCATTTCCAAAGGGACAAATTATAAGGAATTATCACCATAGGCCACATACTATAAGAAGTGCTCATATTTCCAAATGATTGAACCCATCTGAAGCTAATCCCAAACGAACATTTCGGGGATATGAAGCGAAATGAGGAAATTCAAGTCGTCAGGAGACACCCTTTCTCTCGATGACCAAACTCCCGACGATCGATTTAGGCGTTGGGGGAACTCATTTTTCTTGTAGTGTTATTTCGCTACTCGTCGTGTAGAAATAGAGACTACTCTTGAATCTGGAGAGTGTTTCATAAGGTAAATTATTCACATCTTAGTTATCCCACATGTTCACACTAATTATTCTAAGTAATTGTTGTATATGTCATAGGTATGCGGTTAAGAAATTAACTCGTTGGGAACAACGTTCAACTAAACATGTCATTAACATATTTGACCATCGGACAGGGTTGTGACGTCATCATATCAATTAACCCAATAACACTAAAGGGTGGGACCAAACACCGAATAAAGTTAAGTGAAAGAACATGCATATGCAATAAGTGGCAGAGTTACGGAATCCCATGTTCTCACGCTATGGCTGTGTGTAGGTTAGACTACTTGTACTACATTGACGATTATTACAAATTTCCTACTTATCTAACCTATTATTCACCTCAATGCGAACCCATCCCTGATCGTCCTGATCCTAACTTCCCCATTATTTATCCGGACGAATCACGAATTAGAAAAATTGGCAGTCCGTGTACTTCTCGCATACAAAACGATATGGATTGGAAGGAATGTTATAAGACACGTTGCACAATTTGCAGACAAGAATGACATAATAGACGAAATTATCCCAATCAAGCTTGCGATTCAACTTAGTCCTTGGATTTCATTTTTTTATTTCTTGTCTCGTTCTTGTAACTTTTACTTTTGTAACTATAAACAATGAAGGGTGTATTTCTTATTGATTGTAATTGTTTTTATTTATTATAATCGCATTGATTTGTAGTAAATATTTAAGTTAAATTCAATCTTGTTTTTATGGGATCAAATGGATGATGATGTAGAACAGGGCCATACAATGAATCAATTTTGTACTTACAGCGCAACCATAGATCCGAAGTTGTTTGGGAAGACGAGCATGTTGATATTATGCATTATTGGCAATGGGAGGCTATTCTTCAAAGGTAGAAAGACCTAGGCCCTCGTATATTGAATTATCTACCAGCCGCAGGATTCTATGGAGTTTCCTGTATTAGATTTATACAACTAGACTGGCATTTGATAACAACATTAATGGAATGATGGTGATAGAAGACACACACTTTCCACATGTTACCTGGAGAGTGTGTGATTACACTACGATGTAGCTATCCAATTTGGACTCTCGATTAATGGAAGACCATTGATCAGGTTACTAAATTATGACTGGGAACAAATTTGGGCCATCCTTTTAGGTGTAACAACAAATGACGTTGTTTTTAAGGGAGGTCATCTTAGCTTGCCATGGTTAATTGATCAATTCAACAACTTTGCCAATATACTAGATAATGCAGATGAAGAGGAAACCCAAGGATATGCTCGAGCATATATTCTCAGATTGATTGAAGAATTGGTATTTCTCGAAAAATCCAATAGGAGGGTGCACCTAATGTATCTTCCTCTCTTAGTAGATTTTGATGTTGTTGGGACATACAGTTGGGGGGTTGGATGTCTTGCATGGTTATATAGGCAATTATGCAAGGGTGCAATTATAGATAGAAAAGATATTGCAGGCTCGCTTCTATTGCTATAGATTTGGGCATGAGATCAATTTCTTCTTTTAGAGCCTCGACGACTCCACCGATATGAGAACAACTTGGGGGGACAGACCACTTGCAGTATGATAAGCATTTTTACCTCATTATTGTTGTCTTCATTATGAAATACTAATAGCAAATATTCAACTTCTAATTGTCGTAGATGGAATGACAACTTTTCTGGAATCAAAACACCAACGCATTTTCTACTGCAGTATAGATACATATTAGATACGCATATGCCTAGTTGTGGAGTGGCATCATACAGATCGTGTGATGCGTCAATTTGGGACGTTGCAACAAATTCCTCAACCTTGTAATACAGACGCTTGACTTCATTGACACGATTTAAGAAGCAGGCATGAGCGAGACTGGATTGCATATTTGGCTCCTCAAATTTCAATTTGGGAAAATCGTCAAAATTTGGTTGTTGATGGACCACCTATTAACAATAGTGTAGATATTGGGCCTGGATATATTGAATGGTATTCCACTGTGAGTAGGCGATATATAACAAAAGCAGAAGCATCCTATCACTTGTTGGTATGAGTTTATTATTTACTAGCTATGAAGCACATATACTTCATATGAGGCAGAGAATCAGTATCAGATACGTATCGGATACCGATACTTCCAGATACTTCCTAGATACGTATCTGACACGTGATTTGACGTATCTATACTTTTAAGATATTTTTCAGATACGTATCTGACACGCGATTTAACGTATCTATTTCTATGCGTATTTTTTTTTTTAAGAAAAAAGACAAGTAACTCATTTAATCTTTCCCAATCTAAAATTAGGCAATCTATTTAAAAAGCTCACTACTTGAGTATGAAACTATAAGGAAAAAAAAATAATGGACCAAACCCTAGACTAGAATCATCTAATCTCCATCTTCGAATTTGAGTGCCCACAAAATTCACCAAAATATAAACCATTTTGATATTTTCAACAATAAGTTTTTCATTTATCTTCATACTTTTCTCTCTAATATTCTTCTTTACAATATGAGTCACTTTTCTATTGTATTTTATTAACTATTGTACTTCAACATCTTAGATGTTACTTTTTTTGTATTATATTTCAGTGTTTGTATTATATTTTGTGCTATTGTTATTAACTTGTATGCTAAATTTATCTATATCCTAGATTTTTTTAAAGAAAAAAATGTATCTTAAACGTATTAGTATCCTCGTTTTTTAGAAATATATATATAAAAAAAAATGACGTATTCTTAGACATATCTGTATCTTAGTTTTTTAGAAATTGATGAATCGTCGTATCCAATCGTATCTGTATCGTGTAGCCGTATTTGTATCTGTGCTTCATAGTTTACTAGGATTGTTTAATTTTATTGCTTAATTGCATACTAAAATAATTTTTAAATCCATTAACTTGTTATTAAATTCTTTTTCAGGCCGGTTTACAATTATGACATTATCTGCTATAAGGGCCTTGCATAGACTCGCCTCTATGTATCGAGTGTGATATTTCAATGGTGATGTTCCAATGGAAAAACAAGGTGATCCAACAAGACATCATGATGTTCCTATTCGACCTAATGTTTAGAATGAATATCCAGTAACTCCACTCAATCATTTTACACGTAGTTCCATGATGCCTTATTCCTCAACATTTGAATTTTTTCTAATAACCCTTAGTACGCTAAGTATAGAAGAAGGGAAAACTTCACATGTCTGTCCAGATGTCCATGATTAGTACGTGACATATCAACATTGTGGTGAGGCTATACACTTTACAGAGGAGGGCCAACCATCAAATGTAAGAGGTTGTGGCCATCGTGGATACTATGTAACTCAACATGATCGATCTAGGCGTAATAGAGGATCTTTTTCTGGTCATGAATAAAGAAAATTACACTTATAATCAAATTCAAATTAAAAAAATGCACATTAACCTTGAATATTATTAAATGTGTCTGTTCAGAAGACGTATTCATCGTTTCTTTTCTTTTTTATTTCATTATTTGAATATGTCTCTTCAAGAGACGCATTCAAAGCAACGGGTAAAAAAAGAATAAAATAATGTTGAATGCATCTCTTAAAGAGATGCCTTCAAATAAAGACAAAAGTACCCCTTTCCATAAGGGGTTGTTTGGATTGAGGTTTTCTCAATGCCCAAAAATTAAGGATGCCTGGGAATTATATATTTGGGAATAAAATTACTGGGAATCAATGATGACTATGTTTGGTTGTGCATAGGAAAACAATGTCTAGGAATAGTATGTGTGGAAATTAAAGATAACTATGTTTAGTTGTGTATGAAATGTTATCAACTTTTCATGGAAATAAGTAATACATGTGTTTTGTGTTGCATAGGAATTTTATTAGATCACCAAAGTAAATGTTATTTTTGTTTAAATTGTGTGATCACTTTCAAAATTTTGTGCAATTATAAAGCATATAACTAATAAAAAAAACTTGTCTTAATTGATTTTAAATAATTAATTTGTGTAGTTTTATTTTTATTATGCAATTATTAAAAACAACCTTAAGTCGCTACACTATATTTTATTCCAAAAATCAAATATAACCAATATCAAAGTATAAATACTAAACATAGACAAAATAAGCATTTATATGATGGTAAGAAGAGGAAAAAGAAGTGAAAATGGTGGTAGGAAGGGGAAGAAGAAGTGAAAACCCATACTTCTCAATGGGTATGTAATTCCTTCATTTGTGTGGCTAAAAGATGCTTAGAAAAATCCGAGATAAATAAATAAAGCCCACCAACTAAACATGGACTTTGTAAGTCCATTCCCATTCCCACCCTCTTTTCCCTCCAACCAAACAACCCATAAATAGTTTAAAAACAACCACTTTTACCTAATTAAGTTCTAAACATCCATATTTAAATTAACCTTTTATTTATTATTATTATCTTTTCTTTTATAAGGAAAAAGAAGAAAAAGAAGATGTGATGTGTCATCACATCACCCTTTTCTTTTTCTTGTTATTATATATATATATTTTTTAATATATATATATATATATGTGTGTGTGTGTGTGTGTGTAAGTGAGGATTTGGAAATTGTCAAGTGTGATGTTTAAATTTTTTATGGCAATAACAATCATGGCAATGACATATTGAGAACTGTCATGAAACCCACCCTTTCCTTTTTAATTTTTCTATTTCAAATTAATGTAGTTTATGTTAATTTTCAGTTTTAGGTTTCTTTTTTCTTCATGTTAATTTTCAGTTTTAGGTTTCTTTTTTCTTCATCTTTTGTTTTTAATTTCAGTTTACTTATTTAGTTTTTCTTTCGTGAGGAGGTTTATTTAGATTTTTAGGTTACATACTTTATATTTTGTATTTGTTCATGTGAATATTTCTCTTTTTATTTTAAGATCTACATTTAACTATCTTATTTATTTCTTTTAAGTTAATGACATTTATTATCTTGATATTTTATGATATTCATATTATGCATAAAATACATTAAACTAATCTTTTTAACCCTTATTTGTATTTTTTTCCTAAAATAATGGCCAGCACAAAATCTAAAAAAATTGTGAGTTCGATTTTCTAGAATTTATGAGGTAAGAAGTCAACTCTTTGCGAGTCCATGGTTGATCTCTCATATGTTTTTCATTAAAACTTTAAAATGCTCTTTTATGACATTTTAATTCGTTATTAGGCTTCTTAAGTTATTCTCATTATATTTATTTTATTATCATTGTTGTTTTGTTGTTATTATTATCATCATCATCGTCGTCGTCGTCATCATTATATTTTTCTTTTATAATATTCTAATCAAAGCATTTTTTTAATTTTTAATTTTATATTTTCATAATGTTTTCTTATATAATGTTTTGCTTTAAAAAAAAAAAAAAAAAAACTTATTTCTTCAATTAAAAAAAAATATATTTGCAAAGTCTCTTAAATTGTACCTTTGGTTTTTTCTAAAACCTTTTTTCAAAAATCAATATATTATTTTGAAGTTTTCTATCTTTTAAACAATTTTGACCATTTTTCTTATAAAAAAAAAAATCCCACTATGGAATCTAGAAATATCTCGGAGTCTGTTTTTTCTGGATTCTTGAGGCAAGTAATCACATCTTTGGAGTCTGAGATTTGATTATAAGAAAAATGAATTTAATTAATTTTTTCTTTAAAAAAAATCATTTTATTAAAAGGTTACTCCTATAACAAATTGTTAGAAATTATATAATTTCTCACATTCTTGAGGTAAGAAATTTTTCCTCAACTCCAACGTAGCCCAATCGATGGAGTTTTTTCTACTTATTTTATGAATCATTACTTCAAATATTAGAGTAACGAGGGGTAACATAAGACATTTGTCTTAAAAAAATTTTGTTCAAAGAATTTCTTTAAAAAAATATTTTCAATTCAAGATTTTAAATTTTGGCCATCATTTTCTAAAGGGGTGTTGTGGGGTGCTAACACCTTCCTCATACACAAACGACTTCCGAACTCAACTTTAGTTTCACAAACCATTTTTAGTATTATTTTATTAAAATATTATTTACTTTATTTCGGTGTCCAATCACACTGTAAAAAGAATTGATGTCGATCCCTTTTTACTTTAAAGTTAATTCTTTTTTAGGACGTTGACCGCTCTACATCGTCACAAGCACGACACCAATATCTTAACTCTCAAAATAACACTTAAAATGTTCAAGTGCCACCTTCACTATTAAAAACAACCTAAGAACTACCCAAGAAGTATCTAAGGGGTCGTTTGGTTTAAGGTTTTAAAGATGTCCAGAAATTAAGCATGCCTAGGAATAAAAAAAAAACCTGGGAATAAGATTGCTAGGAATTAAGGATGACTGTTTAATTGTACAAGAGAATGTTATCAAAATTTTACGGTAAAAAATTAGGTTTGTATTTTATTTATAAAATTAATTATGGACATTTCTATAAAGTTTTAATAGATTAATTGATAAACAATAAATTCAATTCAAAGTTTTAGGCAAAATTAATTAATTAATTATCAAATAATAATATTGATTAAATGATTAATTACAAATATTTGTAAAATGAGTTGTTTATAATTAAAGTTACTTGATTACATGATTTTATGTTTCAAATTAATGTATTTACATTATATGAAGTATTAATTAATAAACAATCCAAATCAATTTTGAAAAATAAATATAACATTTTGTGATTAAAAAATAATAAATTATAATTAATCAATGATAAACAATTATAATTATTAAAAAACAATCTCATAAAATATTAATAATATTGATAATTAATTAACTATATATATAATTTATGGTTTATTATATAACTAATTAATTAACTACTAATATGGAGTAATTCAATTCAAAATATTATAATTTAAAATTTAATATAGTTTTCTAAATTATAAATTTAATATTCATATATTAATTAATTTTAATAATATAAAATGAAAAAAAAAATCATATATTAAAACGGGAGAGAGAGTGGGCATCAAGAAAATCCATACTTTTGATTGGTATCATCTATGAGTATAAGAAATGCATGAAAATAGTTTATTCTCATACTTAAAGCTTCAAAACTTGTACTAAACAAGGGGATGTTCTCATACCCATTCCCACCCTTATTTCCATCCCAATTCCCTCACTCCAAACTGCCCCTAAATGAACCTTCACTCTCAAACCAATGTAAAAAATACCTAATAAGTATCCACAAGCATATTTATCTCCCAAAACAACCTAAATAGTTCATAAAAGTCTACTTTAATATCAAAATAAATTATAAGGTTTCTAAAAAGTGTGTATATGATACCTTAACTCTCAAAACAACAATTAAAATGTTCAATTGTCACTTTCACTATCAAAATCAACCTAAAAAATGTCTAAATTCTCAAAACATAAAAAAAATTTAAAAAGTATTCAAGAGATAATTTGACTCTCAAAACAACCTAAATAGTTCATAAAAGTCAATCTGATTATCAAAACAAATTATAAAGTTTTTAAAAAGCGTGTATTGGATATCTTAACTCTCAAAATAACACTTAAAATGCTAGAGTGTCATTTTCACTATCAAAACAACCTAAAAAAATATATAAAAGGTTTCTAAATGACACCTTCACTCTCAAACCAATCTAAAAAGTACCAAAAAGAATTAAAGATCTAATTTGACTAACAAAACAACTTGAATAGTTCATAAGAGTCAATTTGATTCTCAGAACCAATTATAAAGTTTCTGAAAAGTGTGTATGTGATACTTTAAATCTCGAAACAACCTAAAAATTTCAAGATGACAATTTCACTTTTGAAACCAACTAAAAAAGTACCTAAAAAGTGTCTAAATTCTCAAAACAACATAAAAAAATTCTTAAAAGGTGTTCAAGAGATAATTTAACTCCCAAAACATGCTAAATAGTTCACAATTCATATGAGTCACCTTGATTCTCAACACATACTATAAATTAATTCCAACATTGAATCTAGTCGAAGCAATGACCTAAAAATACAATATTTCTACATCAAGAAACTCATATTGGGTAAAATAAATTTACATCAAATGTAAAATGGGTATTCATAAATCAACCAAGTTCAAATGAAACACAAATTTGAATGAAATATTCACAAATTACGAATGAGAACGAAGATAAATTTGAATGATATATGCTTAAACAGCATAACATTGGTCCAAAATCTCAAGAGATATTGAAGTAATTATCTAACACAACTTTCAAAATAGTTTTGGAGACTTACAAATATTACCCAACACTTTCTTGAACTCCTAGGAATCACCTTAATAACCCCAAATATAGAACCTGACCTCCAAACATTAGGAGTAAAACAAATTTAGACCAAATATGGTATTCACAAATCAAAAAAAAAAAAACCCAAATAAAATTAGACCTAAGAGAACTCACCCAAGAAAATTAGAGGGAGGAGACATGAAGGGCGATGACGTGAGGCTGGAACGATGACGAAGTGAGGCTTTCAGCGAGAAGTTTAGGTGGTGTGGAATGAAGATGTAAAAAATGACAATGGAAAGTGAATGAAAGGGAAAATGGAGGGGAGGAGAGAAAAGGGAATGGCGGCGACAACAACAATAGAAGGAGGTTGTTGGCGAGAAGTTTAGGTGGTGGTAGGAAAGAGATGAAGAAAGGACAAAAAAAGAAATGAAGGAAAAAGAGAGGAGTCGAAAAACAGGGGGAAGAAAGGGAGAAAAATATCGGTAAAAACTTTTGAAAATTTTAATTATTTTTATCAAGCAACTTGGTGTGGGCAAAAACTAACAGTAATAGAATTCTAAATTTCTGGATTTTGCCCACTGTAACTGCGTCAACATAAATTTTTATTTATGCCCACACAATGTACATTGGCAGAAATTCAAAATAATTTGTTCCCTAAGCCCATCCAAAATTTTGCCCACATACATGTTTGTCTCGGCAAAAATGAGGATATTCCCACGCATGAACAATGCGTCGGAAGAAATTAGATCTACCTTCGTTTTTCGTTGTGTTAGCAGCAAAAGTCGTTGGCACAGCAAAAAATTCTTGTAGTGCCTTATGGACTCTAAATTTCCCCCAAGATGAATTGTCTTTAATTAGGGCTCCTTGAATTGGATCTCAAAAGTCATGGTCCACATAAACTCAACTTGAATAATGGCCCACGTGACTTTCATGACATGCCAAGTCACTTTTTCGGTTAGTTTTCTCTTTATATGGCCATATGATTATGTTGGATAAAAAACAACATGCACGATGGAAGTAATTGATCAATAACGCCCTAATTACATTAAAAAACTAGGATTAAGCATGCAAAAGAGTTAGAAATACAACCTTTGTAGTTTTCACAAGAATCTTCCTCTCCGTGAGCAATCGGCACCACCAATGAAAAATCCTCGATATTCTCTGGTCTAAGAACACGATTGTGGGACTGAATTTTTAGTGAAAGATAGGGAATTTCACTAAATAATTTGGAGAGTAAAAAAGATTCTATGGAAGATTATGTTTTAAAATTCAAGGAAGCATTAGTCTTTTTCATTTGAAAATCAAAAACTATTTATAAACAAAAAAAACATGCAAAAACTCTTCTTGCATGACCTCCACCCCAAACTCCACTAGTATGGAAAAAATAGGTGTAAAGCTTTGCATGAAACACTTCAAATCCCACTTAGTTAGTGGGAAAATCCAACAATTGGATTTTTCCACTGACTAATTTTTTATTAAAATAAATTTATAATAAATCATTTTCTTTTGACAAAATAGGAAATACGTTTTTTATATTTTAGAAATTATTTAATTCAAATAATTTTAATTAAATAAAATAAATAATTTAATATCACATATTAAATTGTCTTTGACACCTAATTTTGATTATTCACATTAATCAATTTAAAACACTTTCATGCTAATATTTTATTTAATATCTTATATAAAATATACTCCAAAAAAATTAATTATTTAATTGTAAATTATATCTCATATAAAAATACATTTTTTCCTAAAGACCGAATTTGAACATTTCAAGTTCTCACTTCACCTAGTTCTTCAATTTTGTCCATAGTGACTTACCAAGGAGGCTTAATAGATCTACAAATCGTGGGCTCCAACGATCCGAGACTAAACGATCAAACTCTTCAACCTAGTTAATCAACATTCGTTAACTAACAAGATTGTCCACTATAGCCTATAGTTTCACTCCCCTCACTGTAGATATATTTTGTGTCCATTTGATATAATCGTCATCGATAAGTTGATCCTTCACAGGTTGTTCGTAACTTTAACTAGGTCAATTACCGTTTTACCCCTGAGTTACATATTTTCTCCTTAAGTACCACTGTCCCTCTAATGAACAATTGATTTAGGATCTTAATCACTAAATCCATTCTCTCCCAAGCCTGCGAGAGGATGAGGCTACCTGTTCAAGACCCGAGATCAGTCCTTAGGGAAAAACCTTTCTTTTATCCCTAAAATGGGAATGAGTGAATTCCACCTTGTAAATTCTATGTCTCCAGCTATCTACGCGGTCTTATCCCTGAAACGGGAGGCATATTGAGCAGCGCTGCTAAGCTTTCCCTCACCTATGCAGATCAAGAGACAATCCTGCATAAACAACGGTTCATAGACAACTTAGGATTCGGATCATGTTATCTAGGTCATCAAGAAGTGAAATTAATCAGTATTAATAGTAAACAGTGATCACACGTAACCGTGATTATTTCGTGGTCAGTCTTACACAATCTTATCGTGTAGAATACCCTCACTCATATGTTTCTAAATGAACGAACTGATCACATCGTTTATGACACTTTACAACATTTGTAACAATCATAAAGCAAGGTCGTAAATAGTATCTCTAGAAATAGGTACCCAACCTAATCCAAGTACTATAGACTGTTTAGGCTATTTTACTTGAACTTGATCTAGTTTATGTCTCCACATAAAGTCCAACTATTCATAACAATAACCAAGGGTTTGTAGTTTATTGGATTTAGAGTTATTAAACAATCAATTCATTTTCAATTAACAACATTTGTCTTAATAAACTTCATATATATTTACCGTTTACAAACTCGAGTTTTAAGACATACAACCCAACAGATTATGCAATGTCTAAGCCCCTAGAAGGGGCTTAAAATAATAAAATAACTCATTAAGAGTTGGAGCTTTGGTTAAGAGTTATTGGGTATCCATTTCATAAATTTTGTACATTTAAAAATTTATGGATATATTTAATCATATATCACTTTAATCGACCAATTAACAACCAAATAATATAAGTATTTCAACATGATTTATTCATTTTGATTATCATAATATATTAACTAAATATTCTTGTTGGGTTTTATATCCTAAGCTTGTGGTTTGTAAATAAAATATTTATTGATATTTAATAAAATAAATTGTTAGTTTATTTTATATTTACTTTTTCATATTTAATCTAATAAAGCAAAGTACCAGGTTATTGTATAAAACCTCGAATAGTATGTAGTTGACATACGGGTGAATGATGTTCAAGTAGTAACCTAAAGTATCTGTAATACATGGATAAAGATGGGTGTCTTATCCTGGTGACACTATGAATATGACTCAATTTATAATTGTTACAAATGATTTAATCCAAATCGTTCACGTGGAGACATGTGAGTTAGGTATCCTATACAAAGAGTTTGCATAAGACTGGATTGTGAAATAATTAATTTCTCTTTGTAAATCTGTTAATTAAATAGATTAATATTTCATAGGATGATCATAACTCGATCTTAATCCTTAGTGAGTTATGAACTTCTGACAATGAGGGTTTGTCCTTTGATTTGCATGGGTGAGAATGGCCCAAGCCGACGACTCTTTCAGCCTTTCATTTTGGGGACTTGACCAAATAGGGAGTTGGGAATGTAATTTATGTTGGGATTGGTGTCCTAATTCTCCCCGAGTCTCGTTGTTTTGTAAAGATACACATCGTTTAATGAATAAAATAAGTGTTATTTAATTCTGGCATTTACTCATATCTAATAAAAAAAAGCTCATTGGTTATCTTATGTGAACTTAAGCATGTATATGTGATATACAAGTGGATCATGCCTTAAGTGATAACCTAAATAGGTCTGTAGTATAAGGATTAAGGTGAGATACTTGATCTTGGTGACACTATGGATACAACCCGCTTTGTAGAGATTTGCAAGTGTTGTAAACTACTATAAATGGTAGACCCTAACCATTCATATGGAGACATGCTAGCGGGGGTGTCATATACAAAGAGTTTGTATAAGACCTGAAGCACGAGATGATTAGACTTTGTATATAACGTCGTTGATACTAGAGACTTACATCTCACCAAAACGAACATAGGTGACACGATCTCAATCCTGAGTGTTTTGGGAACTCCTGCCTTTGAGGGCGGTCCTTTGATTAGTATGGGTGAGAGTGGCCAGATTACCAACTCAACATGCCTACCTTTTTGGGGACTTGTCTAATATGGGAGTTGGAACTCAATCCCCAAGATGGAATTCACTCCTTTCCCGAAGCAGGGATAAGTAGAGAGATTTCTCCCTTAAGGGTTGATTCCGGGGCTTGAACATAGTGGCCACGACTTCTCTTTGGAAGAAAAGACTCAGTCATAGTAGGACCATGACTTATGTTCATTAGAGGGATCAATGGTACTTAAGAAGACAGATGTAACTACAGGAGCATAACGGTTAATTGCCCAGCTGTACTTACGAGTGATATGTGAAAGGTTGTCGCACTGCTAATTGGTTAAGATGGACACATAATATATCTGTGGTAAGAAGAGTTCAACTGTTGGTCTTTAGTGAAGTATCTGGCAGTTAACGGATGGTGGATCTCGTGACTAAAGAGTTTAGTCAGTTATTCACGTACTATTGGAGCTTCGAGCTACAGGTCCATAAGGTCCCCTTAGTAGCTCAATGGATTCATTTGAGGATCAGTTCTTGGTGTTGATTTGAAATGTTCAAATTGACAAGAGGTATTTTGATTATATATGATATAATTGATATAATGTGCGAGATACATCTAGTGGAGGATTGATGTAAATGAGATTTACATTAAGTACCATGGAATAGAAAAAGAACTATGGTTTATATGTTTCATGAGATGAAATATTAAAACTATAGGTTATAAATATAGTATGATAAGTTGGTTATCATTTATATTTATAATAATATTAATTATTGGATAATTAATTATTTTTCTTTAATAACCAAAGTAGTGGGTGGTTATTGGATTCATGGTAACCGTGAGTTTAATAAGAAAGTGGTTTTCCTATTTTGAAAAGAAGTCTTACAAAAGGTTGATAAAAGCTTTTGAAATTTCTCTCGGCAAAAAGGGATCTCACAGTAGTCATCAAGTAAATACGAATTTACCAAACGATCGTGTAGTGGCGAGCTAAACGATCATGCAGTGGCGCGCTAAACAATCGTGCAGTATTTACTAAACGATCGTATAGTTTTGCTAGACAATCGCTTGCCCAAAGTAAACAATTGTGTAGTGTCTGTAGGCGACAGACCGAGCTAAACAATGAGCTAAACGATCGCATAACTTTTGCTAGACGATCACTTAGCTTTATCTAAACGATTGGGCATCGACCTATACAATAGGTCTCCGCCATCTCCCACTTGCCCAGTCATGTACGCGATTGGTGTTTCCTCCTCCGTCTGCCTCATACCAAGTCCAAACAGAGCCCACCCTCTGGATTCTCACACTGAGAATACCAAGGTAGCCTCGTTGGTGGTGTCAGACTCAACTCGACACCGTCGAGGTTTTCTGGAGGCCGTGCTGTTGCTGAGGAGTTCGTGGCCGAGGCGATCATTGAGGACGAGCACGAAGTGTTCATTGCTGTGTTGCGGTCGTGTAGATCGAGCGTTCAAAGTTGCTATTGTTCGAGCGATTGTGCATAATGGAGCGTGGAGACGCATCTGCAATTGTTCGTGCAGTTTTTCCCTTTGTGCATTTGAGTTTTTCATGTTGTAATTTCTATATGAATTGTATAACCGCTTGTTTGAAGTCAACTATAAATGCATTGTTCATTCATGATTGTGATTTGGAATTATCTTTCTTCCGTTGCTTATGGAAATCTCAAATTTGATTTCCTTCAATTTAACAAAATAAAATTCACTTCTTTCTGTATAAGAAAAATAGATGAGTAGTTCTCTTAAGTGCTGATTTTCAAAACATGAACAATGGGGCCCCACTCTTTCACTAGCTTGAGAGGGACTTGGTTTTTTTATTATAGTATAAACAAATTATTCATCAGAGGATCGGTGGTACTTAAGGATACAACGGTAATACAGGGGTAAAACGTGTTGGATTGTATGTCCTAAAACTCGCAGTTTTATAATGTTAAACATATTATATTATCAATAAAGATGTTATTGATATTTATTCAATAAAACTCTTGTTGAATATGTAAATTGCATTCGTAAAGATTAAATCCAATGAACTAAAGATCCATGGCTATTATATGAATACTTGAACTTTATGTGGCAACATAAAAATGGATCAAGTTCGAGTAAATAGCCAAAACGGTCTATAGTATATGAATAAAGTTGGGTGCCTTATTATGGTAACACTATCGGATGCAACCCACTCTATAGTTGTTACAATTTGTTGTAAAGTGCTACAAACGAATTGATCTTGATTTGTTCATGTAGTGACATGAGGAGCGGGGGTGTCCTATGCAATGAGTTTGCATAAGATCGAACCAAGGAATAAGTCACTCTTACTTTATAACGTTGTTTACTATTTCAGACTGACTATTTCAAAGCAATGACCTAGGTAACTTGACCTTAATCTTGAGCTAACTATGAACTCCTATTTATTTGGGATTATCCTTAGATTTGCATAGGTGAGGGTTGGCTTAATAGTGACGACTCAATAAGACTACCATTTCAAGGGTAAAATCAGGTAGATAGCTGGGGACAAAGATTGCAAGACAGAATTCACTCCTACCCGCTTTTAGGGATAGTAGAGAGGTTGTTCCCTTAAGTGCTAACTCCGGGTCTTGAACAATGGGCCTCATCCTCTCATTAGCCCGAGAGGGACTCGGTTTAGTGATTAGATCACAAACCAATTATTTATTAGAGGATCAGTGGGACTTAAGGGGCAAGATATAATCTCGGGGGTAAAACAGCTTTTGACCCAGCTATTATGAACAACTAGTGAAGAGTTAACTTACTAGTCATGGTTATATCGAGTGAACACAACATATCTATAGTGAGAGGAATGCAACTACTAGGCATTAGTGGAGTGACCTGGTAGTTAACGGATGACGGTTAATTAGGTTAAAGGGTTTAGCCGGTTAATCTCGGATCGTTAGAGCCCATGATCAATAGGTCCATGAGGTCCCCCTACTAGCTCATATCGGACTAAATCTTAGAATAGTGTGACAAACGAATTTGAAGTGTTCGAATTTAATTTTTGAAGCAAAGCGTTAAATATATAAGATATATTTAACCTAATGTTTAATTGTGAATTAAACATAAAGAGAGAAAATAGGAGATACTTAAATGAGATTTAAATATCAAGATTATGAGTAGGGGTTCATATTAATTAGGATTAATGTTGGATTTGATATTAAATTAAATTAATTAAATTGTTTAATTAATTATTTAATCTTAATTATATTTTAAAATTAATTAATTAATATTAATTGAATTTTAAAATTAATTATTCAATGTTAATTTAATTTTAAAATCAATTATTTAACATTAACTTAATTTTAAAATTAATTATATTTAAAAATTAAATGGAATTTATAAAAGTTGCAATAAAAGTCAAGATTGTTGACTAGATAAAAAATGCAATGCAAGTCAAAATATTGACTTTTAACTTTGAAAGTCAAAAAGTCAAAATTGTTGACTTTGGACTTTGAGAGTCAAACTTTGACCTTTTACCAAGTTAGTGGAAAGATCCAATAATTGTGAGTGGGAAATTCCAACATTTGCATTGCTAAGTGTTGTTTTCATTTGAAGACATTTGCCTCACTAATCCCACTTTGAGTTAGCGGATTTTTTTGTGTCAAATTCTCATCAAACTCCAAGTTGCATGTTTTGCATAAAATGACCTATAAAAAGAAGAGTTTTATGATTTTTAGCACTTTTGGCCAAGTGGATTTTTATGAGATTATTTGAAAATCTCAAACATATTTTCTTACAAAAATCCTTAACCTTTTCCCCTCTAAATTAGTCACCCACCGGATCTCACCATCCCATTCTAAGGCTGGAGAATAGTCAGGAAGACTCTCGTGGTGGTCTACGAACCGTTTGTGAGGAGATTGAAGTGAATTTGGAGAAGATTTAAGACTACAAAGGTTGTATATCTTCTATCCCTTTGTTCTTAACTTAATGACATGTTTATTATTTGAAATTAACATAATTAAAGTACTTTAGATCTATTTTTCTTCTATTGCGCATGTGTTCGTTCCACTAAAACATACATTTGACCCACCTATAATTATGAACAACTTGTGAATGATCAACTTACGTGTAGTGATTATACGTATGGACACAACATTTTCTACAGTGCATAAGAGTGCAAATATGGGTCTATAGTAGTTTGTTCCATAGTTAATGAATGGAGGTTAATTAACTAAAGAGTTTAATTACTTAAATCTCGAGTCATTGAAAATTATAATCTGTAGGTTCATAAGGTCCCCTTACTAACTCATAACAGATTAACAAGGATCAAGGCACTAAAAGTATAATTTTAAAATTAATTTAGGAAAAAATATGTTTAATGTATCATATACAATTAATATAGAATGTAATGTACGTAGATACATTACTATATAGTTAATTATCAATATAATTTATATTTAAACTATATAATATGGGAGAATTAATGTTTTTTAATATGATTCAAATAATAAATGAATATATAGGTTAAGAGAGAAATTGGCATTGAATATAATGATTCAAACTTTTATTTAATTAAATATTTATATTAATTAATCATTTCTTTAACATTGTATCAATTAACATTTTTTTTAATTAATGTTTAATTAATTTATTTATAAGTTCATTAACTAAATGAAGTCTCATTTCTTAAATTAGAGTGGGGTAGCAATAACCAACCATAAGACAGACAATACAACGTTCAAAAAGAGAAAAGGTTCTCTCTGAGGGTTAGGTTTTCATATTTCTTTCTCTCAACACAAGAATCATAGAGAAAAGTTCTCTTAGTTCATATTTTTATCTAAAAGAAAATGAAAACAAAGAACGATCACACGCTTTGGCTGGGATTTGGTCCCTCACTTCTAATATGCTCATCTTCCAATCTGCCTTTATGTATTTATTTTTCCAACCCTTTATATGTGCTCCCTATAGAGGTAATTTTATAAGAAATTGGAATTGCTTAAATTAGCACAATTAGTTTAGAAATGATGGTCGAGTCGAGATTATGAGGAAGAAAGAATCACGAGGATTAAGAAAATTAGTTAATAATTGGAATCAGTACAAGAAAATTGACCTTGTTGAATGAGAAATTTTGGACCAATCACAAGTTGCCACGTCATTTACTAAATTAATGATGAAATTCCAAATCATAACCGGATTCTCTTGCACGCACGCCTGCTCGACCGGATCCGACCCGAGCGCTCGCCTCCCTCCGATTCATGCGACCCAATTCGAAGCTGCCCGCACGCCTCTCGCCTGTGTGCCTGCTCTGCCTCTGTCGACCCAACCCGCACTTCCGTTGACTACCCCAGCGTGCGTTGACCAGCCGGTCCAGACGGTCTGGACCGGTCCATTTGACTTGGTTGAGCCGGTTTGACCGATTCAGCTTGGTTTTTGGTGTTTTCAAGCCGGTTCGAGTGATTTCTGAGTGGTTCCTAATGGTTCAAAGTGTTTAAAGCCGGTTCAGGGAAACTGGTTGCTGAATTTTGTAATAAATTAGTTATTTGTTTGTATTTAATGCCAAAATCGGTCCACTTTAGTTCTTTGATTATGTGTGCATATAGTATGCCATATAGTTTTAAATCCCACCATAGGAAAAGCATGTGACATACATTTGTTATATCTTATAAGTGTTATTAAATATATACTATGTATGCTTAGTTTTAATATAAATGTTATATTAAAGCATGTTTGATTGAAGGATGCATGTTATAGATGAATGCTCTAGGGTTATAATTGTTATAATTTATTTTATAATTGTTATAAAATAACCTAGACTTCTAAAATCTATAACAAAGATAAGATGCATGTTCATTTAGGGTTAACCATCGAGCAATCCCAATTTTCATAGAAAATAGGTCGATATCTTGTAAAACCGAAGTTACAAGAAAACTCACCGGGCAAGATCTTGGCAAAAAGTCAGATAAGATGACTAAGGTTGAAGGTTTTTAAGTTGACAATTCACGGAACACCTACTACCTGGAGATCGAGCCAGCGTCTGAGTTAGGTTAAACCGGTTTTATGAGCATGCGTGAGCGGTGTGAGGTAATAAAATTTTTTTATCACCTAGACATCGTAGGTTAAAAATCAAGTATAAAAGATATACTCGGATAAATCACCTAGACTTAGGATATGTTTTAGTTAGCCGAAATGTATTGCTAAGTATTTTATACCCTAACCATCTAGAACACTTCAGCTGGAGAGAAGTAATGTACTTTTAGCTCTAGCGTCCCTAAGAGTTCACACCGTGAGATTCATGCTTGGCTTTGGGCCGCCCTGGGAGCGGACTCCATTCAGAGAGTGTGCATGAGTCAATACCAAGGTGAATAGGGGAAGTTGTTCATAGTAAATGGGAGAAGGAAGTGAGTCAACACATCCTACGGTCTCTTCCATTAGGTCGCACCGTAAGATTCCTATAATGCGCCTGCATGTCTGCCCTGGAGCGACCTTACCAATCAGAGGGCTGTATTATAGGATTCGGAACTCCGCGAACTCTAGAAATAGATAGGGTCTCTCAGGTCCATTTTCATTCTTGTCTTTCCAACTTTGGGAGCATAATGATTCCGATCTTTGAGGTCTGAAAATGGAGGGTCACACTTACAAGAATTACTAAATGTTAGTAAATTCTTGACCAATGTAGCGATAACTAAGTTACTATAGGAATAAGAGTTATTCTGGTGATAGTATCTAGTCAAGATAGTCTTGGTTTAACGGAGGAATAGTCGATCACCCCTCGATGGAGGTTATTCTAAACCATTGAAATATTGTTGCAAAATATAATAATGAAGGGTACATTATTAGATTTTTTGCTAAACTTGATTGGATTTAACAGATTAATGTTTTTACTAAAAAGAATATGTTTTTCTTTTCAGTATGACTAACTCTTTAGATCAACTCTTAGCTTCTGAGAAACTAAACGGCGATAATTACTCAACATGGAAAAACAATATGAATTCAACACTAGTAATAGATGACTTGAGATTTGTCTTAACTGAGGAATGTCCTCAGGCCCCTGCGTCGAAAGAAGCACAAGGTAAATATGATTTACTAGTTGCTGAGACATGTTTAGTGGAAGATGATACCTCGACCTGGATATTTGATTCAGGAGCCACTACACATATTTGCTTTTCTTTTCAGGAAACTAGTTCCTGGAAAAAGATTGAAGAAGGTGAGATCACCCTCAAGGTTGGAACAGGAGAGGTTGTCTCGGCCGAAGCAGTGGGAGACTTGAAGTTGTTTTTCAACGATAGATATATCATACTTAAAGATGTTTTGTATGCACCTCTTATGAAGAGGAATTTAATATCTATCACTTGTATTATGGAACAAATGTATAAAATATCTTTTGAAGTTAATGAAGCGTTCATTTTCAGAAAAGGTATTCAAATTTGTTCTGCTATACTTGAAAACAACTTATATAAGTTAAGACCAACTAAAGTAAAATTTGTCTTAAATACTAAGATGTTTAGAACAGTCGAAACTCAGAATAAAAGACAAAAATTTTCTTCTAATGCCTATCTATGGCACTTAAGACTTGGTCACATAAAACTCAATAGGATTGAAAGATTGGTTAAGAATGGACTACTAAATCAGTTAGAAGACAATTCTTTACCTCCATGTGAGTATTGTCTTGAGGGAAAAATGACTAAGAGATCTTTTACTGGAAAAGGACTCAGAGCCACAATACCCTTAGAGCTCGTACATTCGGACCTCTGTGGATCGATGAATGTCAAAGCTCGAGGTGGGTATGAATATTTCATCAGTTTTATTAATGATTATTCAAGGTATGGTCATATTTACCTAATGCATCACAAGTCCGATTCTTTTGAAAAGTTCAAAGAATATAAGGCTGAGGTTGAGAACCAGTTAGGTAAAACAATTAAGACACTACGATCAAATCGAGGTGGGGAGTACATGGACTTAAGATTCCAGGACTATATGATAGAACACGGAATCAAGTCACAACTCTCCGCTCCTAATATGCCTCTACATAACGGTGTATCTGAAAGAAGAAACAGAACCTTGTTGGACATGGTTCGCTTAATGATGAGCTTTGCTGAGTTACCTGATTCCTTTTGGGGACATGCATTAGAGACTGCTGTCTATATTTTGAATAACGTTCCCTCTAAAAGTGTTTCAGAAACACCTTATGAGCTATAGAAAGGGCGTAAAAGCAGTTTACGTCACTTTAGGATTTGGGGATGCCCGACACACGTGTTGGTGCAGAATCCTAAAAAATTGGAACGTCGTTCAAAACTATGCCTATTTGTAGGTTATCTAAAAGAAACAAAAGGTGGTCTATTTTATGATCCTTAAGAGAATAAGGTATTTGTATCGACAAATGCCACATTCTTAGAGGAAGACCACATAAGAAGTCATCAACCTCGTAGTAGACTAGTATTGAATGAAATTTCCAAAGACACTACAGATAGAGCTAGTTCATCTACTAAAGTAGTAGATAAAACTAGTACATCTGGTCAGTCACATCCTTCTCAAGAGTTGAGAATGCCTCGACGTAGTGGGAGGATTGTTCGTCAGCCTAACCGTTACTTGGGTTTTACAGAAACACAAGTCGTCATACCTGATGATGGCATAGAGGATCCATCGACCTATAAACAGGCGATAAAAGATGTGGACTGTGATTATTGGGTCAAAGCCATGGACCTCGAAATGGAGTCTATATACTTCAATTCTGTCTGGAAACTTGTAGATCAATCAATGGATCTACAAGAGAAAACGAGACCAAGTCGGTAAAGTACAGACTTTTAAGGCTCGACTTGTGGCAAAGGGTTATACCCAGAGAGAGGGAGTGGACTATGAAGAAACTTTTTCTCCTGTTGCCATGCTTAAGTCGATTAGAATACTCTTATCCATTGCCACCTTTTATGACTATGAAATTTGGCAGATGGATGTCAAGACAGCCTTTCTAAACAGCGATCTTGAGGAGAGTATCTATATGGCTCAACCAGAGTGGTTTATTACACAAGGTCAAGAATAAAAGGTTTGTAAGCTTCAAAAATCTATTTATCGGTTGAAACAAGCTTCTAGATCTTGGAATATAAGATTTGATACTGCGATCAAATCTTATGTCTTTGAACAGAATGTTGACGAGCCTTATGTTTACAAAAAGATCGTCAATTCTACTATAGCGTTCTTAGTTTTATATGTTGACGATATTCTACTCATTGGGAATGAAGTAGGTTCCTAATTGACATCAAGAAATGGCTAGCAACGCAGTTCCAAATGAAAGATTTAGGAAATGCGTAGTATGTTCTCGGGATTTAGATTATTCGAAACTGCAAGAATAGAACACTAGCCATGTCTCAAGCAACTTATATATACAAAATGTTATCTAGGTATAAGATGCAGAATTCCAAAAGAGGTATGTTACCTTATAGATATGGAATTTATTTGTCAAAGGATCAATGTCCTAAGACACCTCAAGAGGTTGAGGATATGAGACACATTCCCTATGCTTCCGCAGTAGGGAGCCTGATGTATGCAATGTTATGTACTAGACCTGACATATGATACGCAATAGGGATAGTCAGTAGGTATCAGTCCAATCCTGGATATGATCATTGGACTACCGTTAAAAATATCCTCAAGTATCTTAGGAGAACGAGGAACTACATACTCATGTATGGTACTAAGAATTTGATCCTTACTGGGTACACTGACTCTGATTTTCAAACTGATAAAGATGCTAGAAAGTCTACATCTGGATCAGTGTTCACTCTTAATGGAGGAGCAGTAGTGTGGAGAAGTATAAAGCAAAACTATATTGCGGACTCCACAATGGAAGCTGAATACGTAGCTGCTTGTGAAGCAGCAAAGGAAGCAGTATGTTTGAGGAAATTCTTGACAGATTTGGAAGTAGTTCCAAATATGCATCTGCCTATCACCCTATATTGTGATAATAGTGGTGCAGTTGCAAACTCAAGAGAACCAAGAAGCCACAAGCGCGGCAAGCATATTGAGCATAAATACCATCTGATCTGGGAGATTGTACATCGTGGAGACGTTGTAGTGACCCAGATATATTTTGAGCAAAACATTGTTGACCCTTTTACAAAGGCCCTCACGACTAAAGTGTTTGAAGGTCACCTACAAAGTCTAGGTCTACGAAGTTTGTAAACTAGGATAAGTGGGAGAACTTTTGGGTATATGCCCTAGTTTATTGTATTCATATGTTTATTGTTCTCATATATTTCTCACTTAAATTCAACATTGTGATAATCCACTAGGAGTTTTAGTCCAAGTGGGAGTTTGTTGGATTTTATGTCCTAAAACTCATAGTTTGTAAATTAATAAATATATTCTATTTTGTTTTTCGATAAATTTGTTATTGAAATTGTAATCTTGAATCCAATAAACTAAGGTCTTGAGGCTATTTAATATAGTTTAAACTTTATGCAGTGACATAAAGGTGGATCAAGTTCAAATATATAGCCAAAATGGTCTATAGTATATGAATAAGGTTGGGTGCCTTATTCTGGGGACACTATGGATGCGGCCCACTTTTTAGTTAGTACAAACGATGTGATCCTGATCGTTCATATAGAGATATGTGAGTGGGGGCATCCTATGTAAAGAGTTTACATGATACTGAACCATGAAATAGTCACTTTTTATGTTCTAAATACCGGTTTATGTATAAAACTGACTATTTCGTTAATTGATGACCTAGGTAACTTAATCTTAATCCTGAGCTAACTATGAACTCCTGTTCACTCAAAATTATCCTTAGATCTTCATAGGTGAGGGCAGCTCAATATCGCTGGCCTAATAAACCTCCCATTTCAGGGGTAAGATCGGGTGGATAGCTGGGAATAGAGTGCAAGACGAAATTCACTCCTACCTATTATAGGGACAGTAGATAGGTTGTTCCCTTTAGTACTGAATCCAGGTCTTGAATAAGGGGCCCCACCCTCTCCTTGGCCCGAGAGGGATTCGGTTTATAGGTTAGACCTTAAACCAATTGTTCATTAAAGGATCAATGGAACTTAAGGAACAAGATATAGTCTTGGGGGTAAAACGGTTTTTACGACCCAGCCGAGTTTACGAACAACCTATGAAGGATTAACTTACTAATCATGATTATATATCAAATGGACACAAATATATCTATAGTGGGGGGAGTGCAACTACGGGACTTTAATGGAATGACCCGTTAGTTAACGAATGTTGATTAGCTCCGTCTAAAGATTTAGCTAACTAATCCCGGATCGTTGGAGCCCATGATCTATAGGTCTATTAGGTTCCCCTACTAGATCATATGGAATAAACTTAGAACAGTATGATAGAATAATTCGAATTGTTCGAATTAGGTAGAGAGAGAGAAATCGACAAGTATATGTAATATAGTGATCGGGTTTTTCAGCTTAGAAATATAGCTTTAATATTTAAATGTGATTTAAATATCAAGAATATGAATATGTTCATATTCGGAAGCTTGGAAATAATGGAAATGGTCAAAGTTGTAAAAAGTCAAAGAGTTGTTTTTTGACTTTGAAAAGTCAAACTTTGACTAACCTTATATTCAAATATGATTTGAATTTCGAAAAAATGTATGCGGATTCATGCTCGGGAGGTCAAAATTAGTCAACACGGATAAAATCATAAAAAGTCAAAATGTTGACTTTTTGGTCAAAGTTTGACTTTGACCAAATGACTATTTTGCCCTTTGACTATAGTTAGTGGGAAAATCCAAACTTTTGTTGGATAATTCCACTAACAAAATAGTGGACTAGGTGTTGGCTTATAGTGGAAACATTAAGCCCACTAAGTGAGTGGATTCTAGGTGTTGGGTTTTTTGTGAAGTTTTTTCATGCAATTGTTGCATGCCTTTTTTCTATAAATTGGGCTTTTCAATTTAGTTAAAAGACTTTTTGTCATTTTGAAAATTAGTTTTTTGATATTTGGACTGGAAAATTACAACTTTGTGAAAAACAAAGGAAACACCCAAACCTACTCAAAATTCCATTCCTTATTTTCATCTCTTTTCTCTCTCTCGGTTCTCTTCATCCACCGGGTCCCACAACTCGGTTTTGAGTCCAGAGGATAGTAGATCAACTCTAGTGGTGGTCCAAAAGAGTTCGGATCGAGATTCAACGAGGAGAAGCGGCTTTCGGGAGCTTCAAAGGTAGCATCTCTACACTTTTAATTCACTGTTTTTTCTTCAATTGCATGCTATTTTCCCTTAATTTATAAGCAATTAGAGTGTAATTAGGTCTCAATTCCACTGCGTATGTCTTGTGTTCCATCAGATCGAATGGGAGAGTTGTAAGCCTTTGCAGGGCCCTCCCATGATGATCAGGATGCACAAACGGCGCTAAAGGTAGTCGATGATCGAATGAGGGGGTTATAAGCCTTTGTGGGCCCCCCCATGACGATCAGGAAGCACGAACATGGATACAATAGATAGACCATGCCAGGGTTGTCCTTATGTGCATCAAATAATTAGTCACGTGGCCGGACATTTCTACAACAAAAAATAGAAAAAAAAAATCTGGTAAGAAACAAAGCTGAGAAACCCACCTTTTAAGATTACTGATGGGTCGGTGAGGTTTAAAAAAATTGTTGTACTCCTTTGAGTTATGCTTTAACTCCTACAAAAAGTAAGGGGGGACTATTAGTAAACCTACAAAAAAATAATAAGGGGTACGATAGTAAAAAAAAACCAAAAGAAAAGTGTTGCAAAAAAACAAAAAACAGAAAAAAATGTGGAAAAAGAGAGAATGAAAGAAAAAAAAAAAAGAAAAGGAAGAAAACGTGGAAGAAAAGGGGAAAAGGAAAGAAAGAGAAAATTAGAAGAATAGTAGAGGATGAGGATAATAGATGGTTTGGGGTCCTATTTATAGAAGTTACTTAGGTTCCATAACAAATTAGGAAATCCAAATCAAAGATTTGATTCAAAATATCATATTTTTTATTAGATTTCTTAATTTGATTTTATCTTAATTTCAAATTAAAGAAAAAATTAAATTAAATAAATTCCCTATCTAATTTGATTTTATTAGATTTTGTCCTTAAATTTATCTTCAACTAAGATTTGGACATATTCCAAATTTTATTCAAAATCAAATTTAAATTGTGGATAAAATCACAAATTAAAATTTGGCCATATTCCAAATTTTATTCAAAATCAAATTGTTAACATTGAGATTAAATTGTAAATAAAATCTCAAATTAAAATTTGGGCATATTCCAAATTTTATATCAAATTCATCTAAATTTAGGTTCTTATCTATATTTCCAAATCAAGTTGTGGGAAAGATCTAAAATTCATCCCAAATTAAAATTTGGCCATATTTCAAATTCAAGTATCCTATTGAGTTTTTATCTTCAATCAAAATAAATTGTGGATAAGAAAAAAACTCAATTGATCTTTTATTAAAATTTGGGCATATCCCAACTTTTATCTTGAATCCAAATCAAATTAAATTGGGATAAAAGCTCAAAATTTTTTCCGTAAATTTGGCAATATTCCAAATTTTATCCCAAATTCAAGTTAAACTTATGTATTAAATTCATAGTTTGATTGACACATCAATTGAGGTCAAATTCAAGAACAATTATATTTGGATTTTGATTCCAACTTTATGTTTTTCGAGATTTATCCACCCATATATGTGCATAAATCTCAAAAGGGGCATTTGTTGAATGAGAAATTTTGGACTAATCACAAGTTGCCATGTCATTTACTAAATTAATGACGAAATTCTAAATCATTAAATTCAGGCTTAATTAGGAGTTGACATATGTTCTGAATTGAAGTTGAAGACAAATTTCGATGACGCCACGTGGTTTTATCATGAACATTGAATCAAATAAGATTAATTTGGCCCAATTTGATATTATTATTTAGGTCAAAGTTCAACTAAGCCTAAAAATAGGCTGAATTTGACCCAAATGTCAAATCAAGCCTAAATTTGATTAATTGGGCCCAAAGGTCAGACCCATGGACCAACAAAGCCCAAGTCCAACTAATTGGGCATAAAGGCCAGGCCCATGGATCAACCACGCCCAAGTCCATTTGTGAACTCTATAAATAAAGAAGCTCTCCTCATTTGGAGGGGTCAACAATACTCCAGAGAGCTTATAGGGAATTCTCTACAATCAGAAGACTCCTTGACTCCTGAAGCTGACCAGCATTCTGAAGATTGAATTAGACTGAATTCCTTTGAAGATACAAGCAATTCTACATTCAGAGAGCCTAAAGAAAATTAATCAACAAGTAGAAGACTCTTGAAGTTGCACTCCTAGAAGATAGAAGACTCTTGAAGACACAAACACTCTTCCAAGACTTCTACTTCAAGAACGTTCGTTGCTTTTCCTCTTCAAGTCAAGCACATCCACCCAACCGAGAGAGAATCAGAGGATCAAGTACTAGAGATCGAATCACATCGCATCAAATCAACCTCAACATCAACACCAACTCAAGTTCAACTCCACGAAACAAGTTTCTCCGAAAATATCGTGCGAACACTAATTCTCCAAAAAGATCAAAAAGCCCAAAGGTCGATCATCTAAGAAGATAAAAAAGCCCAAAGGCTGATCACCCAAGAAGATCAATAAGTCCAAAGGCCGATCGTTCAAGAAGATCAACTAACTTAAAGATTATAGTTTATTTTGAAAGTATCAAAATCCTATGTATTAGATATTGTACTCGCTTTCCACAAAATTAATACAAATACAAGGTACAAGTTCCACAAAATAAATTTCTTTTGAAATCTCGTGTGAACAAACCTATTGTGACCATTTTTTATCGGAGGTTGTAAAAAACCTTCGAAAAAGATGTATATTTCTCGAAGATCCTTAAAAAACCTTCAAGAAATATGTATTTTCATCGAAGGTTAATATAAAACTTTGAAAAATTATATATATATTTATCATCATTTGAAAAATGTATTACCCTTTATCGAAGGTCTATGAAAAACCTTCGAGAAATATGTATTTTTATCGAAGGTTAATAGAAACCTTTGAAAAAATATATATATATTTATCGAAGGGGTTAGGAAAACCTTTGAAAAAGATGTATATTTTTCAAAGATTATCAAAATCCTTTGAAAAATGTATTACCCTTTATCGAAGGTTAATAGAAACCTTTGAAAAAAAAATATATATTTATCGAAGTGTTAGGAAAACCTTTGAAAAAGATATACATTTAACAAAGGATATCGAAATCCTTTGAAAAATGTATTACCCTTTATCGAAGGTCTTTAAAAAACCTTTGAAAAATATATACGTTTATCGAATGTTATATTAGATACCTTTGAAAGAGATATACATTTATCAAAGGATTTTGAAAATCTTTGAAATATGTATTATTCTTAATCAAAGGTTTTAAAAAACCTTTGAGGAAATATCTATTTATTTATTTTTAAAGAAATAATTTATTATGGAAAAAAAACCTGTGGACATTTTATTTTTATAAGGACAAGTGATATTTATTTATTTTTAAACTAATTTAAAAGTATAGAATCAATTTAATATGGAATATTTATTTATTTTATTTATTTAGCATAAGTGATATTTCATAAACACAAGTGCAGATGTAATAATTTAGAAAAGAAAAAAAAACCTGTAGGGTTAATTTCCCCGTCTCCTCCGCTTTGTTTGTTCCGCCTTTTCATTGAATCTTTGTGCTATTCGTTCCGCTGCTAAGCTTCGTTTTGTTCGCTCTGTTCTAGCTCCGTCGAGCCATTCCATCACTTTCAGGCTCAAGCTCCGATCTTCACTTTTAGGTTTGCAAGTAGCTCCGTCTGCTCAGACTTTTGAAAGGAAATAGAAAACTTAATATCTCCGTCTTCATCATTTTCTATGAAATTTTTGCAATTTTAGAATATATGTGAAATTTTTTGGTTTTATTAGATAAAGGATTTTTGTGGTGATGATCTTCTGGTTTTATTGATGAGAAAGGAAGTTTGAGATGTATTGATTAAATTGAGCAATTTTTTTAAGATCTTGTGCTAAAAAATGGTTAAAGTGGACAATATAAATCTTCTTGAAGTTGAAATAGCAAAACTTCTCTGTAAAATGGAAATGATGTTTCCTCCATCGTTCTTTTGATATATTGGTGCATTTATTAATCCATTTACCAAATGAGGTTAAAGTTGGTGGACCAGTTCAATATAGGTGGATATACCCATTTGAAAGGTATTTAAGTAAGTTAAAAGCTTATGTACGCAATAGAGCTCATCCTGAAGGTTCTATTGTAGAAGGTTATATCAGCAATGAATGTGTAATGTTCTGCACTAGATATTTTCACACCATAGAAACTAAGTTCAACCAAAAGAGAAAAAATGAAGATAATGATCATAATCCTTATAAAGGATTATCTATCTTTAAACCGGTTGGTCGTCCTATAGGACCAGTCAAACAAACAAGAAGGCTAACGATACGAGAGTAAAGACAAGCTCATCTCTATATTTTAAAGAACTGTGATGATGTCCTCCCATATATTAGGTATGTAAATGTTTTCTTATTGTTAATTTTTTAAAAATATTTTTAAATAGAATCTAAAGTAACTTTTTAATTTTTTAGTGAGCACATACAAGGATTACAACATCTTGTTCCTAGAAACGCACAAAAAAAACATGATAAAGAGTTTGTAGAATGGTTTGAAGATCATGTAAGTGAGAAAAGACAACAGTTTTGATATTTATTCATCTATACAATTTCTATTCATTTTAAACTTTGATACTATTTTCTACATAGGTTACTAAATTATATATTGATGGAAGCAACAAAGTTGACAAACAGTTATTATTTATCTCGAGGTCCATCACAAGAAGTAGCATGCTACAAAGGGTACATTGTTAATGGATTTATATTTCATATCAAGGATGGTGATGATTTAAGAAAAACACAAAATAGTGGGATAGTAGTGAGAGGAATTGCTGATCAAGAGTACTTTGGTGTATTGCATGATATTATTGAATTGCAATATATGGGTGGAAACAAGGTCGTTTTGTTTAAATACAAATGGTGAAATATCAACGGTCTTGGTAAAGGAATTAGAATTGATGAACATGGACTAACTAGTGTGAATATAATGTACACATTGGCTACAAATAAGCCATTTGTATTAGCATGCCAATCTGAACAAGTTTTTTACCTTGAAGCTAGAAGAAACCCGGTTTGGTATTTTGTGTTGAAAGTTGATCCAAGAGATTATTACAATATCCCTTTGATCATAGATGAAGATTGTCAAGAAGAAGATGACGAAGAAGACATAAATAGAGCAATTTAATTCTTAATTTTTTTGTCTATCGTTTATTTTATGTAATCTCTTTTTAACTTTATAATATATGATCTCTTATTTCTTAAACTAATTCTCAATTTTTATTATGTTATTTATCTAACTTGTTTTTTTCAACAAGTTCATTATTTGTGTAAAGGATGGAAAAAGTAAGAAGCAAATTCAACAACAATAATAATATAGATAGTCACGAGAATACTACGATTGCACCTACATCTAACCAAATAGTTAAAGATCAACAATCTTCAATAAAATCTAAAGTTGGTTTAGAAGCTTCATCATCGTTTACGAGAGAAATTAGATCAACTACTAGTCATGTAAAATTTCTTAATAGAGGTAACATGTTTTTTATAATATATATTATTTGTTTTTTATTTGTTAGTAACTTACTTTCTTTTCTTTCTTTTTACTTTAGAATCTTCTTTTAGAGTAAGAAAAGTACGTGGTCCCACATGTAATCTCAAACTAGTTAAACTACCTCATGGGATTAGATTTGAAGTATCATGGAGGAAGAAACGACCCGTTGTAGATAATGCTGATATCTTTAAAAGTCATTGCACTATCTTAGCTAGACAAGTCAACTTTACTCCTCTACAAGTAAAAAGTTGGAGAGATATTGATACAATAACAAAAAGGAAACTATTTGAGCTTACATTGGTATGTGAAAAAATAATAATTTTTTTTCATTTAATTTACTTCCTACATAATTATATTACAACTACCATTTTTTTTGCAGGAATGATTTAAAGTTGAAGGTCATGAGGCTTTAGTATTGCTTCAAATTCACCGATCTTATAATAATTGGAGAGACAGTTTAAAGAAAAAATGGTTGTACAAATATGATACAATTGTAGAAGCTTTAGTAAATATTCCACCAGGAATTACAAGAGAAGATGCAAAATATCTTTCAAGGTTGTCAATTGAATATTAGGTTGTATTCTAATATCTTTTTCTTGTACATAAAAAAAATTGTACTTATTGTTTTTTTTTTTATTGATGCTCATACTCTACTTTTGAAATACAGGAGATGTGTGAAAGAAACCAAAAGAACCGTTCTAAATTAAATGTATATCAAACATGTGGTTTCCAAAGTATACAACAAAGAGTTGAAAAAGAGGTAATTAGATGAAAAATTACATAAACTTCTTTTAATTTAGTCAATTATCTAATATATAATATTTTTACTTAAATAGATTCGAGTCACTAACGAAGAACCGAGTCAAATTAGAATTTGGGAGCTAACTCACTTGAGCAATAATGGATTGGCTGTGAATGAAACTACACAGGAGCAAATGGTAAGTACAAAATAGTGGATAGATATGATGTTATTGGTTAGAGTTTGAGTAAAGATCATTAATTTATCATCTCTGTTGCTTTATACTAGAAATGATTGATTTAAAGAAGTCTCTAGCTTTTCCCCTCAGAATTCTTAGACTATTGTCTGATGAGGTATAAAACATATCTTGTTCAAGCAAAGTCTTATCTATAGAAAACTCGTATCATTGTCCTACGATATTTAACATTGTGAAGTATGAATATTTCAAACTAGTAGTTTCCAAGTTTTCAACTTGTAGACTAAACAAAAGTTATAGTTAGTTTAAACTATAGTGTCATTTTAGAGTTCAAGATTAGGAATTGGATCAAACTGATGCAGTCCAAGATCTTTCTATATTATATAGGTTTAAAACTTCTCCAAGATCTTATTTGTTTTACTTCTTTCTCTTTTCTTTCACTATTTCTTAGGAAAATTGCTCGTTATTTTATATTTTAGTTTCAATTTTTCTTATGCTCTTCCACAAAATCTAACATTCCATAGATTTTCGATGCCATTTGGATCAATCAAAGGAAAGAAATGAAAATGAAATTCCTAGAATTTGGTGAATCTGAAATGGGTTTCAATCAATTTGAAATAAAGATCCAATCCCCAGGACAAAAAACAGGCTTATTTCAACATAATCAAAGAGTGTGTTATTAAAAGAAGTCTCATCTTTACAGGATTGACTTCTAAACATGTCCCTAGAGCTTCCAGTGCAGAATGGTGGCCACATCCTTTACCTAACAAAGACATGTTTTTGTTTGTTGTAAACATTTGAATTTATTTGTGTTAGTTTTGAATTATAATATATGAATTTGTATTTGTAGTCGGAACTTAAATCATATGCTTCTCAAGTGATTGATGGTACACTTTACATGAACGAGGATGAGATTTTCGTACGAGTATTTGGATCGTAGAAACACGAGCGTGTTCGTGGTTATGGAGTAGGTGTTACTCCTTTTGAGTTGTTTGGATCATCTTCTACTATACGCGATCTTGAGCGTCATTTTAATGAGTCCGAACAACAACTTCAAGAATCTGAACAACAAAGAAAAGAATCTGAACAATAAAGAGAGGTTGACGTAGAAGCACTTAGGCGTCAAATATCGAATTAGAAAATCGTTTTGAGGATAGATTTCAAAAAATGATGGTAAAGATGCATAAAAAATTTGTTTCTAGTTGATCAATTGTAGTTTGATGTTATAGAATTTCGATAGCCTTTTGGTGTACTTTTATGACATATAAGTTTACTTCCATTCATGTCATTGTCTATTTTTTTTTTAATTTTATTCTTATACTTTGTAATTTATGGTACTACATGTAGATGAATTAGTAAAAACAACCTTCGAGATTTGTCAATAAATGTGCTAAAAGGTTTTCTAAGAGAATTTTTGAAGGATATACAATTGTTGATAACTAAGTTTTTATGAAGGTTTTAAAAATTTTGAAAATAACATGATAAACCTTTAAAAATAATGAAAACCTTTGAAAAAGACTACTTGATAATAGATAATTATTGACAAATAATTTGACGATTATCGAAGATATATAATCTTTGAACAATAATAATTTTCGAAAGTTAATCAACCTTTGAAAATTAAAACTTTTTGAAGGTTAGTAAACCTTTAAAAAAAATGTATTGAAAGTCTATTAAATATTTTTTTGAAGGTTCTGACCTTTGAAAAAGGTCAATTTTCTTGTACGGAATGAGAGAGAGAAAGTCATCGGTTGATATTAGAAAAAAACTTTTTTCATTTTAAATTAAAGAAATTATTTTTAAAGCTTATTTTATTATTTTACTTATCATTAAAAGGTAAAAGTTACTAAAAGTAATGAAAAGATACAAATAATTTTTTTTTGTAAAATCAAGTTTGAACAAATATAATGCCTACAATGTTTTTTGTTTTTTGTTTTTTTTTCATAAGATTTGATCAATACATTTTTTTTTCCTTAATGTTGATGCGTATATATATCTTTACAACTCATGCTCACATCAAAACTCCTTCTAAAGTTTCATATATATCTTGCTCTTGTACTTTGATATTGTTAGTTTATGTATCTTATGTTATTCATGTTATCTGTATATTTTATGTTCACAGTATATAATATATATACTAGGTATATATTGAATATACTATCAATAGATTTTTATACAAATAACATGTGATATTTATTGACTATATGTTGTATATATAGATTTGTAAAGACAAAACTTTTAAGACATAATCACTACTACAAGTATGTTGAGATCATTCAGAGACGTGACAGAAACTAAATGTAAATAGAAATAAACCATTATTTGGGATCCCAAAATCATTTTTTAAAATATGAGAACTTAATATATTAAATTTCATGAGAAAGGAACATAAAACCATGCACATGTTATTTAACAAAACTTCAGTAAAATGGTTGACAATAATATGAAAAGTGGATGCAAAAATAAACTATGTTTCCTAAATATCTTATGGCCCCTTATTCAACAAACTTGTTTACCGCCCATGAATTCTTTGCCTTTTGCAAATTGACTAAAAATAATTGAAGAAAAAGAATGGTTACTATAAATGTTGCAAAACATAAGATTAAAGTGAAATTTCATTTTGTAAAGTAATAATTTAAGCTTTGAATAAGTAGTTGAAACAAAACTAAACAAAAATGCAGTGAAGTTGAGTTAAATGTGAGATTTTCACGTGCAAGCATGAGGTTGGAGTAAATAGATTTGGGGAGGACATTGGTCTTTCTTTTTGTTGTTGCTTGCAAAAGATCAATCAAATACATTTATAATACTGAACCCTACAACTGTCATACAAAGGCGTAGCAATAGTGGCAAGTCCGAGTCAAATGGTAGGGAAGCGCTAGTATGAGTTTCATTAAGTCAATTTTTTAGTTATAGAGGTAATTTTTTTTTTTTTTTTTGGGGGGGGGGGGGCATGAAATTAAAAGCAACGGGTGAATGTAACCTAGGATTGGAAAATCTAGTTCTGAGAGTAAGAGGGGTTCCTAAGTATTTTGATAATCGATTTCTCTTGATTAATTATACATTTGATTCTTTTGTGGACAACAGCTTACTCAGCCTAACCAAACTCATCGGTGCTATAGGTGGCCGAATCGTCGAGGTAAACCAAGCAAGTACCCTAATTATCAATAAAAAACCAAGGCTCCAACTAAATCGAATGATTGTAGTCCTATTGGGTTCGATAGCGTCCATATAGAATTAAGTTATTCATATTACGGTTAAGGGTTCCATTATGTGATCAATCAATTAGAGTGGCCCAATTAATCAACCAAGTTTATCTTTGAACCTAAGCCTAATATTCACTTAAGGTCTATGGATAGCCTATATTCCTTAGCATACATATTAAACCCTTGCTACTTCGGTGATTTAGCTAGATGAACAAGAAAGGATGTGCTAGCTAAAAATCCATAACTAAGACATACATACATGATAGGGGCGTCAATTCGCTCACAAACATACATCTAAATACGAACAAGGTTAAAGAAACATAAAACAAGTGCATTAGGCTCAATCAATAGAAACCTCATGAAATTTACATAGATTCTTGCTCGCAAAAGCTAGAAAATATATTTACTTCCACAACTTATAGACAAGATGTAGAGGAGAAGCATCCAATCTATGATTATAGTTCAAAAAATGTAAAGATCTAACCTAAAGAAGCTAGAAGGACAGAGGAAGAAGAAGAAATTTGAGCTCCACTTCGAGCTCCATTGGTTCCAACTTCAAAAGCCTTAAAAATGAAGAATATATATAAATTGCAATGGCGCCACTACGCCAAGCCGTAAATTGGCCTCGGAGCAACATTTTGTCACAACATCTAGATTCGAAGAAGAAGGAGATGAAGAATGAAAACAGAAAAGTGTGTGCGAGGGTTTCTTTTGAAGCTAAGGAGAAAGAAAAAAAAAGATTGAGACATTTTTTTTTTCTAAAATTTGAAATGGAAATGAGGAAAAACAAAATAAACTCCAACCTATTTATGAATTTTCTTTTCCTATAAATTGGACTTTTGCGCCTTTAAACAATCTTTTTGGGAAGAGATTTTGGGCCATATATTTCATAAATATTATTAAAATTTAAAATTTTGAATAAAGACTTTTAAGATAATTTTGGACAAATTTACCCATTTTTTTAATTATTTTTTTAATAGTTTTTTAGGTAGTTAATGAGAGAGAATATGCATTTTACGAAGCACCCTTAATGTTAGAGAGAGAAAATGCATTTATCATATAGTATTAATTAGTTGAGATTTTCTTCTCATTTTCAATTGGAGAGAGAAATGCATTTAATATAATTTTATTTTTTGTTTATCGCATTTCACGTATCAAACAACTCATTTTACTAATAGATTTTTGTTATTTTTAAATATACCTTTGAACATTTTATTATATTTTTACAAATATTCTAACCAATGTACGAAAATATCTCAAAATCTAGACATTTATGAAAATAAGTTTTCAAAAGGGTTTTAAATTCTAAATCTCCCTTATTTATTTTCTAATATCAATTTCTTTAGTTTGGACTACCGTGAGGGCTATAAAGTAGTGGGCGAAGGTGAGCTTCCTATTAAATGATGGTGGCCTGAGGTGGGCTCATTATTAAATATTAAAAATAGGAGTATACTATATACATATAACTAAGGGTTCAGTTCGGATCAATTTTCCATGATTTTTTAGAGTTGTGAATTGGGAACTGAATCGAACCATTCGATTCTATTACTCAATGAACTGACAGTTCTATATTTTATTTTTTTTTTTTAAAAAAAAGGGATCAAACCAGCTGGTTTGGTTTGTTCCAGTTTGGTTCGCGATTTTTTTGGGTTTTTTGCATACCCCTAATCTAAAGTAGTCGGAAATGAACAAAAATATCTATCACAATATATAAATCACAGGACCCAATGTTCAACATAAAACATTATATAACCGTATATATTATTAAACAAAAATTTAAATAAAAGAACCGCCCTTGTTTATATAAAATAAGCAGATATATATCACAGTATATATATATATACACACACACACACATTTATTCATCAGTTTGCATGTGCAAGAACAGTCATCATCTTCATCGCTTTCTCTTCGTGAAGCCCTATCTACTATTGCTACTATCCACTGCCACCTTGCCCGTCGTTGTCACCCTACCTATCGCCGTTGATAGTCGACTCGTGCACTGTAGTCAATAGAATCCAAGCCATCATCTAGAACCTTGCATTACTCAAATCCACCGCGCCTCGCACCATCAATTCCCCTGTTATGAATCTGTTTGCCCCATGCCAAATTTGTTCACCCCACACTGATCTATTGAACAACTACTCAGTCGTCATCCAGTTTCTATCTCCTATCACCAACCACTTGCAACTCATGTTGCTAGAAAGTAGAAAAAGAGAGGGGGGTAGGCGAAATAGTTCAATTAGAAGAAAGAAGGAGAAAGAATATGGGATTTCAATGTTTTTCTCTTTTTAAAACAGGAAAATCAATGGCCACATAACCGTAGGCTATGCATGAGTGAGAGATACACAAAACCCTAGGTTTTATTTATATATTTTTTATTTGGCCAATTTTTAAATATAGAAAAATGAATCAAAATGTTTACAAATATAGCAAAATTTTACCGTCTCCCTGTGATAGACCGCGATAGACAGCGATAGATTACCATGGTAGTTTATCGTTGTCTTATTTGTAAATATTTTTAGAAGTTGTCATTTAAAATAATTTCCTTTTTATTTTTATAAAACTCATGGATGAGACCTTAGTGGTAAATAGACACCAACATTATTAAAAATTTGTAGTCTATTGGGTTATTTCTAAAATAAATAGAAGGTAGAAGACAATAGTGTAATCTAAGCCTACAATTAAGGCTATCTATGTAGAAAGCCATTTGATTTTGATCAATTCTTTTTTTAGGAAACTTACAATGAATCTTGATTACCAATTAAATTTTTTTGGCAGGATTGATTTACCAATATAAAGAAATGTTTTCCGTAAGAATTATATTTTTATTAAATTTAATTCAGGATTTTGAACAATTTTTTTAGACGACTTACCAGTAATCTTGGTTACCCATTAAACTTTTCCATGAAGGTTGATTTACCAAGATTTTTCATAAGAAACGCTTTTTGCAAGAATTATATTTTTATTAAATTTAATTGAATTAAATATAGTTTATTTACCATTCTTAATTTTGGGTTGAAGAAAAAACTCCCACAAATTTTCTGTAAAAATTGGAATTTACAGAAAAAAAAATCAATGAAGGGAAATCCCAACAAAACTTTTTTTTTCTTTAATCAAATAAAACACAAATATTGGTAAAACTTGCCAAAAACATGGAGACTAAAGTTTAAGTTTTAAAATTGAAGTTGGGTATGAAAAGTTGTGTTAGGTAAAGGTGAAATTGCCATTTGAATAAGGGACAAAATGGTATTTTCGCTGTGTCGAGTCCTCCACTTAAAATCTGAAAAAGTAATAAAGAGGTTAGAAAAAGAAGTTTTTGAAAAAGAGGTTAGTTTTGTCCACTCAAAAACCTTTTAGGTTAAAATTAACAATTTCCCAAAATTAAAACCAATTTTATAGAAAATCTTGGTAAGCCAACCTTACGGGAAATCTTGGTCAATCAACCTTACGGAAAATCTTGGTAATTACAAAACACCCATAAGGTTGACTTTGATTTTGGTCAACTTTTTTTTTTTTCTTTTTTGGGAAACTTGCAAAAAAATCTTGGTTACCAATTATAATTTTCAATAAGGTTTTATTTTCAAAGATTTTTCTCAAGAATTTTTTTTATAGGAATTATATTTTTATTAAACTTAATTGAATTAAATATAATTAAAATTCAAAGAATAAATCTTACAATTTTTTTTGGTAAGAATCTTTATGGAAAATTTTCTTAATCTTTCCCCTTAAACTTAAGTTGGTTTAATTTTTTTTATCCAATTAGGGTTGGTAATGGGACCAAGTCGGGGGGGCGTTCCCCATCCCCGGTCCTGTGGGGGAAATTCGCCCTCGTCCCCGCCCAACGGGTATGGGGGCGAGGATTTTTCATTGAGGAAATGGGGTCCCCGTGGGGCCCCATTCCCAATTTTCTCATGGGGATTCCCTACTAGTTCCCTGCGAAGAATCCCCTACTAGTTTTCTGCGAGGATTCCCCATTTTTAATTAAAAATTGATTTTATTTAGGTTTTTTAAGTTTGGGCTTAGAGTTAGAATTTGGATATTTAAAATTGGGCTTCAACCAACACTATACATTATAAACATATATATAAATAAATTATTTTATATATTATAAATATATATTTATAAAAATATAAATATATCAAATCGGGGGTCGAGGTCGGGGTTCGGGCGGGGATACGGTCCCCGTCCCCGTCTCGTCCTTGGACGGGGCCCCAAAATTTTTTCTCGGTTTGACCCCATCCCCGATCAAACCGAGGATTACCCGCCTCGATCGGGGACCCAACCCCGTGGAGAATTTTGCCAACCCTATATCCAATTCTATTTCCAATCTTTTGCCGTAAGTTTAAAAGTGTTTTTTTTTCCAACTTAAACCAATTCCATTTTTTACTTGAACATTATGAAAGAGTTTTAGTTTATCGAAGATATGAAGAATTGAAGTCAGATTTTAAGATGAATCAAACAACACCAACCTTGCTAATAAATACAAAAATGTTACATTATGCGGCAAAAATATATACGCCAAATATTTGCAAATTGTTTCAAAGAGAGTATGCAAATACTCTTACATGTAACCTCCATAAGACTGGTAAGTTGGATGCTAAATCAGAGTATAAGGTGTCAACTTTTGAAAGATCACATCAACGGTTGGTTAAAAATATGAGGTTTCAACACAAACAGTCACTTGCAATTCTATGAAAATCACTTTTATGGATATTTTATGTACCCACCTGTTATGGTGCTTAAGACAAAAGATGTGAAAAGAATTCCTACTTCATATATTTTAAAGAGATGGACAAAAGAGGCTAGAACATCAAGTGAATTTGACAATCAAATACATGAGGTAATTTGAATTAAAGAGTTAATTGAGCATTATAATCACTTATGTCGTAATGCTTGCCACATTACTTCACTAGTAGCCGAACATGAAAAGTTGTTTGAGCATGCATCACAAAATTTTATTCAATTGCTCAAAGATTTGGTGGAGATGAAGGAAAATATTTTGGTGGAAAATAAGTATGCAAGCAATGTATAAACCTAAGAAAGAAGAAAAAATCTGAAAAAGATAAAAAGATAAAAAGAAGAAAAAAATCTGAACATGAAAAGTTGTTTGAGCATGGATTACAAAATCTGAAAAGATAAAAGAAGAAAAAATCCAAAAAAAAGAACCAAGAAAGAAATGGAAAGATATAAACCTAATAAATAAATAAATAAAATAAAAATGTAAGACTTGGAAAAAATCTGAAAAGACAAAAAAAAGGAAAAAATCCAAGAAGGAAGAAAAAAGAAAAGTATAAACATAAAAAAAAGAATAAATAAAGAAAAAATAAAACCTTAAAACCTGCGAAAAGATCTGAAAAGATAAAAAAAGAAAAAAAAAAGAAAAATATGTGTAAAAAGGAAAAAAAAAACTTGAAACTTGGGAAAAGAGAAAAGAAACATGAAAGTGTGGGAAAAAAAGTTGAAAAGTTTGGGATAGATATAAATTTTCTTTCAATCCTAAACTTACAGACATCAACCATATATAATTAATTTTATTAAAAAATAATAATATGTAGGTCAATTAATGTGCACCACATGGATGGACAACAAAAGATAGAGATGTCACACCTAAGTTTTCCTCTTTTGAAAAAGATTTAGTTTTGTCAATTAAAAAACTTTTTAGGCTAAAAATAACATTTTTCCTATTTTTTTTTCCTTTTCCCTTTCTAACTCAAATAAAATTTTGAATTAGTTTCATTTAAGAAGAAAATATATTAGAAACAAACTTTAAGAGATAAACTTTAGATTTATTTATTTAAAAAAATTAAAATCCAATAAGGAACCACATTTTCAAACAAACAAATTTAAGACATTAAATAAATAAATGTTCTTTTGTTTATTCAAAAGAGATACAATTATCTTTGTTTGTCCCTTTGATTTTTAATCTACTCAAATGAGATCTCAAGGGCATTTTAACTTACTAGATAAAACTCAAATTAATTTTCAAATAGACATTGGCTTTATTTAGAAATATGGGACGGTATAGGATTGTAATATACTACTTACCAATGATCTTTTAGAATAAAAATATAATATATGTAGAAAGTTTATACTATAAATATGTTTCTTGTGATTACTTTACCATGAAAATATTACTGTGAAAGTCTTAATATCATAGTTAAAATTCTTCGGTCATGAATGTTGGCTTTTGATCCTTAATCTCAAATTAATTAATTAATATTTTGATGATAATAAACCTGATTTTATTTACTAATAATATTAATAATTTGAATAGTTCATAGCCTAGAGCTAAGAACAATGATTCAAATGCATTTTGAATCATTGAAATCGAAGTTCAAACAAAAAAGATATAATTGAAAGAAGTTTAATGGAAAAAATACTCGAGATGGTAACATGTCGATCAAATAATCAAATTGGACTAATTAGAGAGTGTCACTTGAGGTGTGGGTGTGTGACACAGGGGTCTTAAGTTTGCAATAGATTTTGATTTCATATTCTTTTTTTAATTTTCCTTAAAAAAGAATATCAAATGAAAACTAAAAGAAAAATGTTTTGTTAAAAAAACAGAATTTGAAATTTGACCCAACATTCAAATGAATAATAATAATAATAATTTTGTTAAAAATATGTTATATTACCTTTTTTTTTTTTTTTTTTTTTTTTTTTTTTTTTTTACTTTTTCACTTTTAATCTTCACTTTTGATTTGGCTTTTTATACAATCTAATGGCCCAAATTCAAATTCAATTTTTACCTCCACGTCCCTCTCTTTTTATACTTCATCTTCCTTGAAATTTATTCAACTTCTTTACAATCCTCAAAAATTGCAAAAGGCCACCATTGTTGTTCTCTCTCAAAGCTTTCAAATTTCATTATTTTCATCTTATTCTTGAGAGAATTTTTCTTATTGTATTGTAAGGATTAAATATTATGAGCTTAAATTTGTGTACCCATTCTATTTAGAGAGCTTATTGTATGTATTTAAAGCTTCTGTACATTGTAATGGTTTGATCTTAATCTGTGAAAATGATCGAGTTTGCTCTTGAATCCGAAAAATGAGCAAGGTAATGGTTCGATTTTAATATGTGAAAAGAATAAAAGGAGTTTTTTTAATCAAAATCCCAAGAGGTGCTTGAGAAAGTGGATGTATGTTGAGTTATATTGAACCAATTTGTTGTCATCTTTCACGTAAGTACAAAAATCTCATCTCCCTTGATGAAGATGATGTTGCCATCTTTCATATAAGTACAAAAATTTCATCAAGAAAAGAAGCAATTCAAATAACACCTATCAATCCAAAGAGAGTCAAATGTGAGATGAGCAAAAAGGATGTTGTAATTTGTAAAGAATGTAAAAGCTAGGTCATATAAGAATGGATTGTCCACTCCTCAAATCATCTAAGGAATCTAAGAAAAAGGCAATGAAAGCTACTTGGGATGAAAGTAATGAAAGTGAAAGTGGAAGTGATGTTGAAGAAGTAGCATGCATTTGTCTCGTGGCACATGGTGACAAAGAAGATGAACTTGATGATGAGAACTCTAGAACTCCTTTCTTTTAATGATTATTTGAAGTTTTTGAAAGTATGCAAAATGATTTAGAAAAATTTAGTTCTAAATATGTTGTGCTTAAGAAGAAATACAATGCATTGTCTAGTAAAAATAAGTCTGTACTCGATGAAATTGCTTGCTTTAAAGAAAATGAGCATGTTGTGAAAATTGAAAAGAATTGAGTGTCTCTTGTGATAAGATGTTTGTGATTGTGATGAAAAAAATGCATTATTTGATAAAATTAGATTTCTTGAACATAATGGTTGTGAAAAAGATGATTTGATCAAATTGCTTAAGAAAAAAGAATTAAATATTTTGCAAGAACTTAATAAGGCTAAATAGTCCTCTAAAAAGTTGACAACATGTACTCAAATGTTGGACAAAATAATTGAAGTAGGCAATTCTTTTGGTGATAAAAGAGATTTAGGCTATATTGATGAAAGTTTCACTATGTTAAAGCATCTACTTCAAGTAGAAATTTGAAGTGTATCTAGTAAGGATCTGAAGTTCTAACTATATCTAATAAAGATCTAAAATTGAAACTTATGGAAAGTTGAAACCCTAAAAAAGACATGGAAAGATTTTTTACCGCTTTGAAAATATAAAAACAAATATTTTCAAACCCTAAAAGAAGATACCAAAGTCTTTTCATTTTTCCTTTTTTTTTTTTAAAAAAAAAATACATAATCTTTTCAAACTCCCACTTTAAAAATATAAAAACAATTAATTTTAAAATATAAAAATATAAAAACAATAAATATAAAAGAAAGTAATATGAAAGGGTGTTGCTACTGCAATGAATATCTTAAAAGTTAAAAAGTTAATAAAATTAATTGTTTTTATATTTTCAAAATGGAAATTTGAAAAGATTATGTATTTTGTTAAAAAAAAAAAGAGGGAAAATGAAGAGACTTAGACATCTTCTTTTAGGGTTTGAAAAAATTTGTTTTTATATTTTTAAAGTGGTCATAAAACTTTCCACATCTCTTTTTAGGGTTTGAAAAGATTTGTTTTTAAAATAAAATTGAAACCTCAAAAAAAGATATGGAAAGTTTTTTGGCCACTTTGAAAATATAAAAACAATCAATTTTATTAACTTTTTAACTTTTAAGATATTGACGACAGCAACCACACCCTTTCATATTGTTTTTTTAATTTTTTTTTTTAAATGACAGTAGAGCAATATTGTATTTTTTTTTTTTTTTTTTTTTTAAAATTTTAGTATGTCAAGTTTTCAAAACTCAACAAAAGAAGTTGAGCGTTTAAAAATCAAGAAGGGTAAGTCGAGTGTTGAACACTTGACTTTTTCATTCCCTTTCATTTTATTATTTTAATATTCGACCTCCCTTTTTCATTTTATTATTTATTATATTTGACCTCCCTTTGTTATTATTTTCGACCACCATTATCTTAATTTTTTATAATAATATATTGCCTTCAATCCTTAAATTAACTCTAAAAATTATCATAAAAAATATTATCTCATTCACGTTTTCTTCCTTAATTTAAAAATAACAAAATGTAAATTAAAATATCTATGTTAATACAACTATTATCCTTCATTTAAAAATAATTAAAAAAAAGCAATGTGTCCCACAAGGCGAATGTCGTCGATTTCGAGCTGGTTGCCGTCGTTGACTCTGAACCTGAGGTTACTCTGATTCCTCTTGATGTTGCTCTTGTACTTTTGTAGGCGCTTCATAGTATAAATATTTATTATGCTCTCCACGGCCATGGCCTTGTCCATGCACGTATGAAGACGATGGACCAACCTTTGAATCATAATATTCTGAACCAAATGCTGGCATCATTATCATCGAATTAACATAATCAGTTTGGCTTTACATCTACACTATAGGGGGCAATTCTTCCATATTGTGGGCAACAACATCAAACTCATCTTCTTCTCGAATAGGTCCCTACATCTAGGAACTAGTGGAGGAACAATAGGTATATCGTACATATAATGTTTCTCCTCCATATAGCTCTCGTTGTTACTGCATATAGCAAGAACCTAGTTTGGATCATTTGCAACATCACAGAGTCTATTGTTGTTCGATCTCTGTGAATTATAAAAAATAAGATAATATTAAAATAAATTTAAATTAAAAATAATTAGATAATATTTATTGTCACACCCCGCTCCGAGCTCGCACTCCTGAGCCTGAGGAGAGGCGTGAGGGACTACAGATACCACCCTTTTGGATACCTACAATCCATCTGAACCTCTTTACTCTTAGTAAACTTTAAGTCAAGGAGATAAACAACAACTGAATAAGTAGGCCCATTTTATTACAACAATGTAATGTTTATACAACTCCAAGACTTAACTACAAAGTTCACAAAAAACACTCTTTCAAACCCTCTGGAAGTGCGACTATAGCATGGGGCAGACCTTGACCTTAGTAGCACCCTGGAACTCCTCACCTTTCGCTACCTGGGAAGAAAAATATGAAAGAAAAGAATGAGTTTCACAAAGTTCAGTGAATGGTAAGCAATTTCTAGAGTCTATTTCAACTCATAAATAACAAGCATATCATAAATACGAGGTTACATTCAAACCTCAGCTTTGAATGGGTCTGTTCTCAACTCTATCTACATGCACGGTAGCTAAACTGATAACTACTTAGAATGAGTCTATTCTCTACCTACACACACGGTAGATAGTTAACTAATACTAATCATGAATGCTTACTCTGCTGAGTTCCCCTTTGTTCCCAATGTCTCCTATGTGCACATAGCTCCCTGCGCATGGGCTCAGAAGCTAGGCCCGTCGGCCCTCTGACCATCCCATACAAGGATCCTCCCACATGCTCAGGAACTAGACCTCTCGATCCCCTGACCATCCTGTGAGGTTTTGCTTTCGGGCTCAGGAACTAGGTTTATTGACCCCTTGACCATCCCGATCGCATAATCTCATTCTCATGCTAGATACTCATTCATAACATAAGCATATAAAATCTACTCTAAAAGATATGCTTTAAGACTTAAAGGAAATTACTACTCACCTTGATAAGGATAGGAATTTTTCTCTTAAAAGTTCCTTGATCTTCCCGGGCTCCTCTTGAACCCTAAATGCCAGATTCAAATTAAAGCTCAAATTACTCATAGTTCTAGGCTTTATCTCGAAATACTTCCTTCTATAAATATGCTCTAAAATGTCTCAGAAAGCTTACCTCAAAATATTATCTTAGAACTTATCGTGGTTTGACCGAAATCTTTAAAGCATCAAGACTAGCCCAGCTTACCTGACAGCTCGACCCTTCTGTATTTTTCTTAATCTCCAGCCCGATTCCTTTGAGTTTCTTCTCCAGCAGCCCTACCCTGAAAACTTGACTTTTTTAGCTTTCAGGTGGCTTTGAAATCACTTCAAACGCATGAGTATTCTGAGAGAACTCCTCGTCCCAAGTTGATGCTACTTCCAGACCTTCCTGTCTGACAGAATCTCCTTGCTAACAACGCATGCGTTCTTCCATCAATGCATAGTTGATAATGGGCAGAAATGCACGTTATTACAGTGCTAAGTTCTTAAACAATGCTGGTTTGCATTGATAAAATATGTTAGATTGCGTCCAAAAGCATTAAGTTTATAACAATGCGGTCGCATGCGTTTATCTTATAGAAACAGTTGATTTTTGTATTTTTATGCAGAATATGCATTGACGCAAGACAAAAAGAGCGATCACAAGAAATCATCGGACGAGCATTGCATTACCGCAAGGCTTTGCGGTGATTTATATAATGACCCTAGTTTCCTACAACATTCTATGACGCTATTTCATGCATGCATAAACTCCATCATACAATGTCTTTTAAATCATCAAATTAAAGAGCCAAGATTTTGTTTAATAATGCTCAAACGAGCAACGATGGGAAAACATAATTAAATAATAATGCATAAAACTAAAGCAAAATAAAATAAAATAATTTACTAGGCGGGGTACCCCTAACTTCTACTAAAACAACAGTTTAAAATTAAATAATAAAATTGATATGTTTTGCATAAAAGTGGAAGATGCCTAACTCTTAAACCAGAATTCAGAATATAATACTATATGCGAAAGCAGTGAAACGTCCTAATGGCCAGGTCACGGATCTCTCTTGTCATGTATCAGTCTATCATTACTCTTACCTGAAAAATAGGGAGAGAAAAGGGTGAGTATAAAAATATACTCAGTAAGTGGCCCATTACTAGGCCGACTCAGTGACCTAATAGTCTATCCATTCGGCCAAAAATGCACAAAGGCATCATAAACATAGGCATAGGCATAGACATAAGGGGTGAATCCGAAGGCACGCTTTCATAAGTAGTGACTCAAAGGTCATAGCATAATTACAAGTGGTGATCCCAAAAAGGACACCATACATAAACATAGGGTGTGGCTCGAAGGCTCATACAGGCAATGTGCATGGCCCAATGGTACACTAATAGTCACTAAAATCTCATATGGACATAAGCTTACAAACGTCCAATACATAATTAAACATAAGCATGCAATCAAGGCCATGACTCAACATTAAACTTTAACAATGTTCCCCATATTTCCATCAACTGTTTCAGTATACTCATAACTCATTCATCAATACTTACCCATAACTCATACTCATAACTCATACATCAGTACTCAACATCAAGCCTTAACACATTATATAACTTTTACATAATTACTCAACATTAGGCCTTAACACATTATATTCATGCTTCAGCCTTATCACAGTATCCTTTAATCCTTACATCCAAATTCATCACAACAAGAATACTTCAATTCAACATATCGAATTTAGCACAAAACCCAGCAGATTTCATCACAGTTTCACATATGAAATAAAACATATTTCACAGCAGGCCTAACAACATCCTAGGGCAACCAGCAGTAAATCACTTACCTCGGGGTAACGCATTGTCCCAAAACAAGACCTGACTCCGCTCGAGAACTCCCTTCACCGACACACGTTTCTGAAACCAAACAAAAATTAGGCCCAAGAACCCCAAAAGACAGTGAGCTGCCAAAAGGGAACCGAAACTTACCCCACAAAACCAACCGCGAATCGACAACAACCGACACTGTTCTGGTGTGCAAGCGAACGAGACGCGCATTGGGCTTCGACTAATGACAGAACACTGACTTGCGGTGAACTCACAGAGGCGGAAAAGAAGCTCGGTGCGACTCGGACTCGCGCGGGTGAGACTACCCTGTCGATGAACGGCGCGGCGAAGAGCTACCCAGTCGACGAACGAAAACCGACTGGCAAGAAGCTGGCGCTGGTGCGGACGAACGGCAGAGAAGAAAAGGGACTTGATTGACGGCGAGCAACGGTGTTTGGAAGGCTCACAGTGACTGAAGGGAAAAAAAAAAAAAAAGGGGGGGGGGGGGGCTGGGTTGGAGGAGGAAGAAGAAGAAAAGAAAAGGAAATTCTTTCTCCCTTTATGTTTTCTCTTTTTACACACAACCCAAGACCCCCCCTTTTAAAACCCTAACTCTTTATTCCCAAAATAGCCAACAATTTCCCTTCTTTTTTTGCTATTTCTTTTTTTTTTTTTTTTTTTTTTTTAAAAAAAACTTTGGAGTGTTACACTCTTCCCTTCTTAATAAACTTTCGTCCTCAAAAGTTCTAATCCTGAAAGAGCTATGGATGCAGTGCCCTCATCTTGTCCTCTCGCTCCCAAGTAGCTTCCTCAAACTGATGATTCTACGATAGAACCTTTACCAGTGGCACTTCCTTGCTGTGCAAAACTTTCACCTTCCTGGCCACAACTTGCCTCGTAACTCAAGTTCTCATTTAGTTGCAAGGGCTCGAAGTCCACCATATGCGACAGATCTGTTAAATACTTCCTCAACATGAAGACATGAAATACATTATAGACCACGGAGAGGGACGGTTGCAAGGCCAAATGGTAAGCCACATAACCGACCTACTTCAAAATCTCGAATGGCCCTACAAAATGTGGACTTAGCTTACCCTTCTTCTCGAATCTCAGAACACCCTTCATCGGTGCCACTTTCAGGAACACCTTGTTACCTGCTTCGAACTCCAAATCTTTTCGCCTGACATCCGTGTAAGTTTTCTGTCTATTTTGTGCTGCTAGCATTCTGGCCCTGATTTTCTGCATGGCTTCATTCGTCAACTCCACTAATTCAGTCCCTACTAGTTTTCTCTCCCCAACCTCACTCCAGCAAACGGGAGACCTGCAACCTCTGCCATAAAGAGCTTTAAACGGCGACATACCAATGGTAGGCTAATAGCTGTTATTATAAGCAAACTTTGCCAAATGCAAGTGGGAGTCCCAACTCCCTGAGAATTCCAACGCACAAGCGCGCAACATATCCTCCAATGTCTGATTTAAACGTTCTATTTGCCCATCAGTTTGGGGGTGAAACGTTGTACTGAAGTTCAACTGCGACCCTAAAGCTGCCTGGAGGCTCTTCTAAAAACTGGAGGTGAAACAAGGGTTCCTATTGGACACAATTGACACTGGCACACCATGCAACCTTACTATCTCCTTCATGTATAACTGAGCCCACTTACTCACCGCGTACGTGGGCTTCCCTGGAATAAAATGTGCCACCTTGGTGAGTCTGTCTATCACAACTCAAATCACCGAGAAACCCTTTGCTGTTCTGGGCAACCCCGTAATAAAATCCATAGCCACGCTCTCCCATTTCCATTCTGGCACATCTAAAGGTTGTAGCAAGCTTGCTATCTTATGCCTCGGGGCCTTCACCTGCTGACAGACTAAACATCTACTGACATAATCAACTATCTCCCTTTTCATATTGGGCCACCAGTAATATCATTTCACATCTTGGTACATTTTGGTACTACATGGGTGCATCGAGAATGGAGAGTTGTGAGCTTCCACCAACAGTTCCCCTTTCAAGCCATCATCTGCTGGCAACCGTCCTTGATACAAAAGACCCTTGTCCGGTGATATAGAAAATTCACTTGCCTGACCTATCCCTACCTGACAACACTTCTGAGCCAAGTCGGAATCACCCTACTGAGCATCAATAATTCGCTATCTCAAGGTTGGTTGCACTGTCAACTGGGCTAGCTGCGAAGTGACTTCCCCCACTACCACCGCAATCTCTGCTCGTTCCAGGTCTCTACACAGTTGAACCTGCTTAGTGATCAACGCGGCCGAATGAGCTACCTTTTGACTGAGGGCATCGACTATATATTCGCCTTACTTGGGTGGTAGAGGATCTCGCAGTCATAATCCTTTACTAACTCGAGCCACCTGCGCTGCCTCATGTTTAATCCTTTCTGGGTGAAAAAGTATTTCAGACTCTTGTGGTCGGTGAACACTTGGATCTTTTCCCCATACAAGTAGTGTCCCCAGATCTTCAGGGCAAACACTACCACTGCCAATTCCAAGTCGTGGGTAGGATAGTTGTGCTCATGGTTCTTCAACTGGTGGAAGGCATAGGCGACCACCCTACCATGTTGCATGAGCACACAACCCAAACCCTTCTTGGAAGCATCACTGTAAATCACGAAGTTCCCGGAGCCGTCTGGTATAGTGAGAACCGGGGCTGAAACCAACCTTTGCTTGAGGTCCTGAAAACTGTCCTCACACGCCTTGCTCCAAACAAACGAAGCTCCCTTCCTGATTAGCTGGGTCAACGACATGACCATGTTGGAGAAATCCTTTACAAACCTACGATAGTATCCAACAAAACCCAGGAAACTATGCACCTCACTGACCGTCGTAGGGCGGGGCCAATTGGTAACGACTTCAATCTTAGCTGGATCCACTGAAACCCCGTCCTTCGACACGACGTGCCTAAGAAAGGACACCTTTCATAGCTAGAACTCGCACTTAGAAAACTTTGCATACAGTTTGTTTTCTCGTAGTGTTCCTAGGACCTTCCTAAGATGTTCCTCATGCTCTACCTCTGTCTTGGAGTATAACAAAATTTCATCAATAAAAACGATTACAAAGGCGTCTAGGAAGTCCTTGAACACCCAGTTCATCAAATCCATGAATACCGCTGGAGCATTAGTTAGACCAAAGGACATTACAATGAACTCATAATGCCCATATCTGGATCAGAATGCTGTCTTTGGAATATCACTGTCCCTGATCCTCAGCTGGTGGTAACCTAACCGTAGGTCAATCTTGGAGAATACGGTAGCACCTTGTAGCTGGTCAAACAGGTCATCGATTCTAGGAAGGGGGTATTTATTCTTAATGGTCACCTTATTAAACTCCTTATAATCCATGCATAAATGTAACGACCCATCCTTTTTCTTCACAAACAATACTGGTGCACCCCACGGGGAAACACTGGGTCATATAAACCCTTTATCAAGTAGTTCCTGCAATTGAACTTTTAATTCTTTCAATTCTATCGGAGCAATTCTGTACGGAGCTTTGGATATAGGAATAGTGTCTGGCTCCAGTTCAATCGTAAAATCAATCTCCCTTGGTGGAGGCAATCCTGAGAGTTCTTACAGGAATACATCAGGATAATCTCTCACAACTGTTTCAGAGGTTAGTGCAACCTCGGTTTCCCTTGTGTCCACTGCGCTAGCCAATATGTTCCAGACACCTTGGCTAATCAACCTCTTGTCCTTAACTACTGAAACCACCTTAGGTAAAACTACTATCCCGATCCCTTTGAACTTAAAGTTGGCTTCTCTAGGGGGGTTAAAATTCACCTCCTTACGAAAACAATCTATACTAGCATGGTTGGCAACTAACCAATCTATGCCCAGAATTACATCGAAATCGCGCATATCTAATACTATCAAAGTCACATCGAGGGTGCGGTTTTCTATTTCTAACTGACATGCTTTTATCTTTTCACTAGCTATCATAATTTCTCCCGACGGTGTAGGCACTGACAAAACATAGCCCAAAGGCTCCAAAACTAACATGGCATGCTTTACAAACAATGACGAAATGAAAGAGTGGGACGAGCCTGAATCAAACAATGTTAAGGCATTATGCCCCAAGATTAGGAGTGTACCTATCACCACTGTTCCTGAGTGCTCAGCCTCCTGACGACTGGTGGCATAGACCCGACCCTGCTGTTGGTGTCGGCTTGAACTACCCTGATGCGAACTCGGGGGCTAACCCCCACACTTCTGGAACCACTATTAGGGAATTGGTCTGCCGTATGCCCTACCTGCTTACATCTGAAGCATGTCCCGGTGCCAATCAGACAGTGTCCTCAATGACACTTTCCACAAGACTTGCATACCAACCTTTCCCTCCAAACTCCTCCTAAAGTCGTAGCCTACCGTTGAGCATGCCCTACTGGCCTGCTTGTACTCTGGACCTTCTGCGGAGGTCCCGGAGCTTTCTGCTCAACCTTCCTCTTCGGCCGGGGGCCGGTTCCTTCGTCAAGGACTTCAGAAACTCTATCCCTGAAGGACAACCCACGCGTGCTACCGCTCGGAAGGCTGCAGCGTAGGGGAGAGGCTCCAGGGCTTGCACGATGCCTCGCACCGCGTCTCAGAGTCCCTGTACAAACCTCTCAAACCTCTTCGCTTCGGTAGACACCCGGTCAAGGGCAAAACAAGACAATTTGTCAAACTCCTCTTTATACTCTTCCACTGTCATGGTTCCCTACTTCAAGTTCATGAACTCAGCCTGCTTGTTGTACCTCACATGAGCAGAGAAGTACTTCTCATAAAACTGCTCCTTGAACTGATCCCCCGTGGCTTGGCCTCCAGCGGCTTCTATCATTCTCTCAGTCGAGCGCCACCAATGCTTGGCATTGTCGATGAGAACGAAAGCGGCACACTGCAGCTTCTGCTCCTCTGGACACCTCATGTACTGGAAGATCCCTTCAACAGTGGATAACCATAATTCTGATTTTGTGGGGTCTTTTAAGGATTCGTTAAACGTCGGGGGATAGTACTTCTTGAAATCTCGCAGGTATCCAGCTTCCAATGAAGGGCCTGCCACGGTCCGACTCGTGGCCCTATCCTGATTCTGAACTGGTGGTAACGGGTCTGACGAGGATGGTGCCTGCTGTGACTGTACGTGCTGGGTGATCTGCTCGGCCACCATGCCCCTTAGCTGTCCCATTATGGCCCGCGTGACGACGTTCCCAATAGCTGCAGTCATAGCAGTATATTCTACTGGGATTTTTAAGGACGAAGGTCTTGGTGGGGGTACAGTCGAAGTTCGAGGCCTGCTTCTTGGTCTAACCCTCTGCCAGGTTGACCTAGAGGGATCGCGAGGTGGCGGGTCCTGCACCTCTCCACTCTACACCTCGGGTTCTTGAAAGTTGGGGTCTCACTCCCCAACTACTTTCCTGCCTCGATCGCCCCTTCCTCTAGTTCGTGGTGCCATACCTAGTGACCACACGCAACACTTTAATACACACTAGTAGGGTAAACCATCAAACGATAGCACATAAGTAGGATTCCATGTATATATATAATTCCCTAAAGGTTTTAAAACGACATACCTGGCGATGACGAAAGATCCATTTATGGCCATAGGGACCGATTAGACTCACGATGTAAGTCAGTCTGCAGAACCTAAAACTTAGGCTCTGATACCAACTGTAATGACCCTAGTTTCCTACAACATTCTAGGATGCTACTTCATGCATGCATAAACTCCATCGTACAATGTCTTTTAAATCATCAAATTAAAGAAGCCAAAATTTTGTTTAATAATGCTCAAACGAGCAACGATGGGGAGACATAATTAAATAATAATGCATAAAACTAAAGCAAAATAAAATAAAATAATTTACTAGGCGGGGTACCCCTAACTTCTACTAAAACAACTATTTGAAATTAAGTAATAAAATTGATATGTTTTGCATAAAAGTGGAAGACTCCTAACTCCTAAACCAAAATTCAGAACATAATACTATATGCGGAAGCAATGAAACGTCCTAATGGCCAGGTCACGAATCTCTCTTGTCATGCGTCAGTCTGTCATTACTCTTACCTAAAAAATAGGGAGAGAAAAGGCTGAGTATAAAAATATACTCAGTAAGTGGCCCATTACTAGGCCGACTCAGTGACCTAATAGTCTATCCATTGGGCCAAAAATGCACAAAGGCATCATAAACATAGGCATAGGCATAGGCATAAGGGGCGAACCCGAAGGCACGCTTTCATAAGTAGTGACTCAAAGGTCACAGCATAATTACAAGTGGTGATCCCAAAAAGGACACCGTACATAAACATAGGGCGTGGCCCGAAGGCTCACACAGGCAATGTGCATGGCCTAATGGTACACTAACAGTCACTAAAATCTCATATGGACATAAGCTTACAAACGTCCAGTACATAATTAAACATAAGCATGCAATCAAGGCCACGACTCAACATTAAACTTTAACACTATTCCCCATATTTCCATCAACTGTTTCAATCTACTTATAACTCATACATCAATACTTACCCATAACTCATACTCATAACTCATACATTAGGACTCAACATCAAGCCTTAACACATCATATAACTCATACATCAGTGCTCAACATCAGGCCTTAACACATTATATTCATGCTTCAGCCTTATCACAGTATCCTTTAATCCTTACATCCAAAATCATCATCTCAAGAATACTTCAAATTCAACATATCGAATTCAGCACAAAAACCATAGAAGATTTCATCACAGTTTCACATATGAAATAAAAAAATCTTTCACAGCAGGCTTAATAACATCCTAGGGCAACCAGCAGTAAACCACTTACCTCAGGGTAACTAACTGTCCCAAAACAAGACCTGACTCCGCTCGAGAACTCCCGTCACCGACACACGTTCTTGAAACCAAACACAAATTAAGCCCCAGAACCCCAAAAGACAGTGAGCTGCCAAAAGGGAATCGAAACTTACCCCACGAAACCAACCACGAATCGGCAACAACCGACACTGTTCTGGTGTGCAAGCGAACGAGACGCGCATTGGGCTTCGACTAATGACAGAACACTGACGTGCGATGGACTAATAGAGGCGGAAAAGGTGCTCGGCACGGCTGGGACTCGCGCGGGTGAGACTACCCTATCGACGAATGGTACGGTGAAGAGCTACCCAGTCGACGAACGGAAACCGATCGGCGAGAAGTTAGCGCTAGTGCAGATGAACGGCGGAGAAGCGAATGGACTTGGTTGATGGCGAGCGGTGGTGTCTGGAAGACTCACAGCGACTGAAGGGTAAAAAAATAAAAAGAAGAGGAGGGGAGAGGGGGGGGGGGGGGGAGGCTGGAGGAGGAGGAAGAAGAAAGGAAAAAGAAATTCTTTCTCCCTTTTTTTCTTTTTACACACAACCCAAGACCCCCCTCCCCCCTTTTAAAACCTTAACTCTTTATTCCCAAAATAGCCAATAATTTCCCTTCTTTTTTTGCTCTTTCTTTGTCCTATTTTTTTTTTTTAAAAAAAACTTTGGAGCGTTACAATTTATGTTCACAAACATCTGCTTAAGAAGGATTACCACATAGAGCCGGTGCAACTTGGTGGGTGCATCTGGGTGAAAGGCACCATTAATCATGATGGGACAGAAAGCTGATGACAGTCAAATTTGAATTTAGTTGACAGCCGCTAACGATAATGAGTACATTCATCTTTTCGGTGACAAATATTCAGCGCATCAGTCGGGGAATTAAAGCCATCCCATCTGTGCAATCATAAGAGAGAAGCCGCCCTTCACCCCTGGAGCTTTATAAATACCAAAGGCATCCTTCAGAAAGGGGGTTAACAAGTTCACCTGTTCACCGATTTAGGAGCTTTAGTCGTGTTCATAGTTTTCTTTTATTTTTAAGGCTGAGCAAGGGAAAAGTAGGGACGCCGGAAGATTGCTCAGGGGAACTCGAGAGAGAACCCGGAAGCGTAAAAGCAGAGAGCGGGTCGACTCTCGCGAGAGCGAGATTATCTTTTGAACACGAGTAGAAAAGACATTGTAAAAGCCTGGGAAGCAAGAGATTGCTATCAGTCTCTTTATTCTCTTCTTGCATTGTTATTTTGTACTTCATCTTGTGTTATGCTGTGCCAAACACCCCTTTAGAGCTACTCGAGAGAGAGTCTAAAGAAAGAACCTAAGACTTGAGAGAGCTAGGTTAGAATCTAGATTCGAGAGAGCAAGTTTTGAACTACATAAACAAAAGATAGGGACTTAGAGATAAGCTTTGTTTACCAACCTGCATCACATGCATCCTAGAGATAGGAATAATATTATGTGGTCGCCTTATTTTTGTGTATGTCATTTTGTCATCACATAAATAAGAATAGAGGCTTCTGTGTAGGTCCTATAGATATCACATGAGTTCTAGCATTAGAAGCCGTAGCATTCGCATCGAGAGATGGTTTAATATTGTATGCGTGTTGCATGATCGCATAGCATGAATGCATCCTAGGAAGTGTTAGCCGAACCCCTTCTCAACCCGTTCACCACATACTCATCGTATTTTCCATTTTATCAACTCTGTTCGAACTTCGCCACATTTGTTTATTTTCATTACTGTAACAAACAAAACCAACAACGATTTGAGTTATCGGTTACCGCAAAGTCTTCTGAAAAATTACCACTGCAACCTGTTTTCTCAAGTCCCTGAGTTCGACCCTGGACTTACCAGGAAACTCAGTGGGGTTTACACTTGGATTCCACTGAGAAAACTTGAGTGCTCAACGCATTTTCATCATTGCATTTCATCCATAATTCCACATCATAAAATAATGCATCAATAGTCTCTTCCCAATTAGTCCTCAAATACTCTTCCTAATGTCCTTTGAAGAGAATTCGAGTTATGATCTGAAGAGAAGTCCTTGGCCCTATTTATAGGCGTCCCGAATCTTTCCAAGGCCGACACCTCCTACTTGGCCACATGTCCAAGTGTCTTTTCCTTACACTATTACCGCAATCTTTACATCATCGCAACCCAAGGTGTCTTCCTCTTCCCTTAGCCAACACATAGCCTTTACATTTGCATGTCCTCTTGTGCATCCACCTCATTTTCTTAAGACTTAAGATTTCTTCCTAACAATCCACATGTTCGGATGACAACTTTGAATGTGTCCATCCAACTTCATATGTGTTCATCCAACCTTACATTGTGCATCCCATTGATGCAACTTGGTCACATATGCTAGATGCTCGTAAGGCTCCTCCTTGGTTGCATGCCATCTACTGCATGGCTTACCTTTGCTCTATGCGCTCAACTAGGATTATGGCCAACCCTCTTTTACCACATACTATTTGCTCAAGCCTTGTCCTATGTGTCCACATGCCTCGGATGTCCTTGGCACATAGCACATCACCAATGCATAACAACCTTTGGGTCAACCTAGTTCTCAACTCAACCCCTCATGGTATAACTTACCATCGCCTAGGCTCTTGCTAACGCATCCCTTATGACCAACGCATATATGTCCTTGTTGCTTGTCAACGTCCGTAATCTCTTACTCAAGACCAATGCAACCAACCTCATAAAACTTATTACCGCAAGCCTTAGCAACACAAGGACAATTCACCATGCGTCCACCATAGCTTGTTTCATCTCCTAGCTCATCCTTTAGCAAGGCTGCCGCATAGCACCATCGCTAGTGTTGCCACATACCATTGCATAGCATCACCGCATCCATTGTGTAGCATCACCGCATACCATCGCGTAGCATCGCCGCATCCATCGTGTAGCATCGCCGTATCCATCGTGTAGCATCTTCTGCGCCTTGTGCCTATGTCTGCACACTCGAGGCTACCATATGCTCTACTAACCTCTCCAACATAGGCTGCCGCATGCTTGTCCCCGCATAGCCTTTCCTCTCGGCCATACTTCAGCCTTTTTCAATACCCAAATAACCTCTCAAATTTTAATGGCCAACGCATGGCACAACACCAACGCTTAACACAAAGCCAACGCATTGTCTAATACTTAGTTATTCTTTTCTTGGCTTCCAACGCATAGTTATACTTAACCTAATTTCCACCAGTTAAAGTTTATCTCAAAGCTACTCAACAATCTATTTAAACACTTAGAATTTTCCTACTATTTGACATAGGATTTAACTTATACTTAGTTAATCCCTTTTATTTCCTGTTTAAGTAGGAAAAATGGAAATCCGGGTTTCACATTTATTTATGTACCAAGTGACCCACAGCTACTCCTAGACGAGTAATATAGCGCCTTGCAATATCATTATACCAATTGATGTAGTTTTGAGTGACATCCCTATCAAACTGCCCAATAGAGACCCCCATTGCAATAAACCTTGTACAATAGTGCCATTCCACTGCCAAATGTGCAACTTTTTTGGACCAATATCTAGCTCTAAGTCGATGTCATGCAGTAAGGGTTCAGTATTATAAGGAAACGGGACATTCTATTGAAAACCAAATTGTCTTATTACCCTATTAGGAAGATGTCACTCACGAATGTGAAAACATATGAGAGGACTTATCGTCTATCACATGTTTTGACCATTTGTACAGAAATTGGGGCAAAGTTTCTATAACAACTTTATAAGGCTCCCAAATAATCTGAAACACAAAATATTATATTGAAAAATATTAAAGACAAATACAATAAAAATTTGTATGAAAAATTCAATTTGGTTCAATATTAATGTACATTGAAGTAGATCAAACATGTATCTATACTGGCTAACTACATGTGTGGTCTTCGTAGTCATAGAAAATTTGTCTCTCCGCCTAAATTTTTAAATTAATAATTTACATTTTGAATTAAGTAGATAAGTCATATAAAAACTAAATTGAATTAAAATAACATACCGAGGACTGTAGGCTCATCCAGCTAATTGAGTGTCATTTACATATTGGAGTTATGGTGCCATTGTTGGAAGTCGTTCCTAAGCCCATAATTGCAAAAGTATCAGAGACCCAACGATCTCACGAACTTCAGGTTTTGTTGCTTTGCACAGCTGTCTATACAACTATGCCAAACATGCTCCACCCCAAGAATACCGTCCCACATCATAGAGATTAACTAATAGGAACATTAAGTGAACAAAATGACTTGATTTGTTAGAAAATAGACTTCCATCCATCATCTGCAGTATATATGCTCGCATATATCTCATGCCGGTTTCCTTGTTCTCATCATCGGCGAGCTTACAGAATTGTGTCCCTAACCAAATTAAACATAACTTCGATCCTTTAATTTTATTGGTGCGTGGGGTCATATGAGGTACAGTTGACAAATATGCAACTAGACATCATACGTTACTCAAGAGATTGGCTCACCATCAACAGGTAATCCGAACAACACTTCTATAGCCAAAATGGCATGTCTGATAATGATAGTAGGGGAAAAGTTCTTTTTTCACGAAAAGTCATGAAAAATCGCGAAAATCAGTGAAATATCACATGTATATTGATTATATGAAAATATCCGTATAGAAATTAGCAGACATTATTATATCAGGGTATTTAACGGAAATAAAACATATACTAATTTTTATCTCTTTCAAAATCTTTTCATTGAATTTTCACATCACTTCACATGCAAATTAAGAAAAATAATTTTAAAAAAATAACATATATTATTTTTTTTACCTCTTTCAAAATCTTTTTATGGAATTTTCATATCACTTCACTACCAAATTTTCATTTCTAAGAAAAAGAATTTGAAAAAAAAAAAAACATATATTACTTTTTTTTACCTCATTCAAAGTATTTTCATTCGTAGAGCTGGTGGACTAGGAATTGGAGCAATGGGAAAACATTTCATTCGTAGAAGATCTACGCATGATGATGCTTAAATTGATGTAATCTCATTTGTTTCAAGTATGAAGGGGATGAGTTTGGACAATCAATGTAGACATGGACAATATGTCTATAACGATAGTAAGTATGGTTATTCTGATAGTAGCTGTAGTCATTCAAGTGATTATGGCTCCTATGGTTATAATGATGGGTGTAACACATTGGTTTACACATGGGGACCACAACTTCCTCGTGAAAGTGATGAAGACTCAGACTTAGGAACTCTATATTATCTACATTCTTCAAAGCATCCTCATTTGGATAGATCACGGTTTGATCAAAGGTATCCTCCTAATGGTAGCATTGGGTTGATGTTGAGGCTCATGGATGACATACTTCCAACTATGTTAGAAACTTTGAACATACTATGACTTGGGAACAATATTGTCATTACCAAATAAATTATGTTAATATTGGGCTAGTACCTTTTTACATTGAATTTTGTATTTGACCTCTATTTTGTATGATCTAGACTTTATTAATGAAATAATAATCATTTTTCGGTCTTCACTATTATCTATTATTCCATTATCAATCATATTTGACTTCTAATTATTGAGTTATATGCTTAGAGTCATATTTTATTAATTAAATAAGTTTGTTAAAAAAATTCACAATATTTTTATAAATTTCCTTGATGTCCGTGATTTTTCTCGAAATATTTGTCAATCTATTCGTGAATTTGAGCTATCGATATTTATATAAATAAAGATATTTTAATCCTTGAAGTGTAGGTCTCATATGGTGAAAATAGCATTTTGTCCCTCACTCAATATCTTCAATTTTACATTTTTCTAATACAACTTTTCAAAACCTAATTTCAATTTTAAACTTTAAACTTCAATTTTCCAATTTATTTTTCATCAAGTTTTTGGCAAGTTTCAACTAATATTTGTGGTAAATTTATTGTTATTTTTAAAAAATGGAAAACAAAATTTCATTAGGACTTCTTGTAAGGATTGAGAAATTTCTGGTAAAAAAAGTTATTATGTGAAATTTAAAAATAGGGAAAAACTCAATAAATTCCAAATCTTACAAGAAAATTTTGAGTGTTTTTTTTTTTTTTTTTTTTTTTTCAATTCAAAACTAATAATGATAAATAAATAATTAAAAAAACTAAAGAAAAAATTTTCTCCTTACAAGAATTTCAGTAAGTTTAAGTTTAGAAAAATTAAATTAAATTTATGGGAAAAAATTGGAATAGAAATTTCCCGTAAGAATCGGAAAATGTAGAAATGGAAAGTTTTGTAAATTCCAATTGTTACAAGAAATTAATCGGAATTTTTTCTCCAACTAAAAACTAAGAAAGGTAAATAAAACAATTAGAAAAAAAATTTAGAAAAAGACTTAATGAAGGGAATCGAATCTCGTGGAAGCGTGTGATTGTGGTGCAATTTCAAAATTGGTTTTTTTGAAATATAAAAATAGTAAACAATTTACACAGAAAAGAGAATAAACATCAACATTAAACATTGCTATAGCAAGAGGAAGATAGGGGTAAAAAGATCTCACCTTTGTCGAATACCGATCTTCATGTTCCTCTCCTTTTTCTCACGAATGCACCTTCAACGAACAAGGACACAACCACAAGAGTTACCTTGTTATTCTTCTAGATTCCAAGGGGTAGAAGTGTGGTCTTTAGCTGTAACGATCTGACCCTTACATAACAAGGTCCGACAATTACGACATGCATACCTAGACTTTTCATCACGAGATGAGTTTTGGTAAAAATTTCAAAAGAACATATCTAAAATTTTATTGATTAAGTAGTACAAAAAACTTATTTTACAAAACACCAAGATCCATAAAACATTTTTGTCGTGGAACAAAGTGCATATATAATAAAAATAGTGAGTTTGATGGTTGGCCCCTTGAGCAAAGTCCAATCATGCCTCCTACGCTGTGTCCTTATCTACAAAGTCGGTAAAAATAGGATGAGTATATAATATACCCAATAAGTAGCTCTCACTTAAGGTAGTGACCAAATGCTCAAACACATGCAACATGTCAATTAAAGAATATTGTTTAAATTATTTCAATTTTACAAGTAAAAGCAAGAGGAAGTAGGAGAAAATATCTTATATTAACTACTAAGGCTATATCCGTATTTATTAATTGAGTTCTTAATTTTGTTGAACCTTAGTGGTTTCTCTAGTCTCCTATTTATAGGAGGTAGAACCGACTTTCTTTTTTTTTTTTTTCTTTTTTTTAACCAATTTTCATTTGATATTTATAATTTCTTTTCAACATAAAATTTAGTTATTAGTAAACGAATTCTAAATTTAAGCCACTAAATTTAAAATTTAGCCTATAAGTCCCACAAGACATTAAATAACAAACATAATATCGATGTGAAAATTAAATAAATATCTAAGTAAGAAAAATATCTAGGAAATAAAAATAATGACAATAATAATAAAAACTATTAAAATATGAAGAATGTTTAAAATAGTAATAATGATAATAAAAAAAAGGGTAAACTCGGCTAGTAAGTGAGAGAGAGTAACATTCGACATTTAATTTCGTATAATGTTTGTGTACAAACTTGGGTTGTTACACTAGCACTTGGAAGAGGAAGAGGTAGAGAGAATTTGTTGAGAAAGTTTTGTGTGGAGGTTAGGGTTTTTCATCAAATGAAACACTTTCCCTAAAATGGGCCATAAAGAAGTATTTATATGGAGAAGGGTTAATCCCTTCTCCAAGATTTACTTTTTTCACCTTTAAAGCTAATTAATTAAATAACCAGGCTATTTAATTGACACACTAATTAAATAACTATATATTAAATCACATTTAATATAGAGTTAATTAATTGACATAAATATCACATATTTATTCTAGCCACCAATCTCCATCATTTCTAAATCAATTAATTAACTATTAATTAATCAATTAAATAACTATATTAAATCATATTTTGTATAGTGTTAATTAACATATAAATATCACATACTTATATGTATACATCTCTTTATGAATCCAATTCATATAAATATGTTATTTCAAATATATCTCTTATACTTAATTTTATATGAATCCATCTAATTCATATGAATTTAATATTCGAATCTCATTCAAATATTTCTCTATTACATAATTTTGGATAATAGATCACATCTATTATTAACCACGTTATATATTAATCATATTAATATAAAATTATTTCAAGTGATTTGGAAAATTCAAATCATTACTGATTACTTATCCTTTAGTGAGCTAACAAGGGGACCTTATGGACCTACATATGAAAAGCTGCAATAATATGAGATTAATTAATTAAACTCTTTAATTAAATTAATCAATATTTGTTAATTACTTGTCATTGTACTAAAGATTGATAGTTGCACTATTCGTACTGCAGATATATTTCTGTGTCCATAGATAGAACCAATTAATAGTAAGTCAACCATTCACAAATCGCTCATAACTACAGTTGGGTAAAATTACCGTTTTACCCCTGTAGTTACATCTAACTCCTTAAATACCACTAATTCCTCTAATGAATAAACAGTTTATAGTCTAGCTATAAACTGACACATCTTGGGCCAATGAGAGGTTGAGGTCTCATTGTTCAAGACCTAAAATCAGCTATTATGGGAGCAATTTATCTACTTTCTCCAAGGTTGAGAAAAAGGGAATTTCGTCTCGTGTAGTTGTGTTCCCAGCTCCCTACTCAGACAAATCTCCAAAATGGTAGGGCTTTTGAGTCGGCTACCGTAGCCACTTTCACCCATACAGATCAATGGATTGTCCTTATAAACAGGAGTTGACAACTCCCTTAGGATTAAGGTCAAGTCACATATTGTCATCCTAGTGAAATGTAAGTCTCTTCTAGTAACGATATTATATAGAGAGACTATTCATTTTGTTTTCCAGTCTTTTACAAGTTCTTTGTATAGAATACCCTCGCTCACATGTCTCCACATAAATGATCATGATCAGATCATTTGTAGCACTTTACTACAAATATAACAACTACAAAGTGAGTTGTATTCGTTTTGTTACCAAGATAAGGTACCCAATCTTATCCATCTACTACAGACCATTTAGGTTATTACTTATACATGATCCACCTATATGTCAACCACAAACATGTTTTAAGTTTCATAAAATAACCTTGGATCTTAGTTTATTGGATTGAATTAATGTAGTCTAAATGTTAATAAAATACCTCTTATTTAATTAAATATGTAATTTGTTTTTACAAACTACAAGATATATGAGATTTAGGACACCAAATTCAACACTTAAACTATCCCCTTGCGTGGAATTCCTGTAAATCTAATTAGAATTGAAATTTTTTTGAAGCTTAGGTAATTGAAATCGATTAACTTAAACTAACTAAATTTAAGTTTAAAACAATTGAATTGGTTTAATTTTAAAAAGAAAAAGAAAAAGTTACTGGAAAATTTTCAGTAAGTTAATTTTCTGGTAAGTAGCTTACTTACTAGAAATTCTAGTAAGCTTACAAGGGAAATATGGTTAGCTAAAGTTTAAGTTTAAAGAAATTGGGTTGGCAACAAAAATTCCTTGAAACTTTCCTTTAAAAAAAAACCTTGACCAAAATCAAAGTCAACCTTACGAGAAGGTTTACTTTCTCATAAAGTTAACTTTCTCGTAAGATTGGCTTATCCAAAATGGTTGAGTTCTCGTAAAGTTGCCTTTAACTTTGGTCAATTTATTTTTTACTAAGAAAAGTTTCAAGAAATCATAGTTGCCAACCCTTTTTTTTTTGCCTAATTCCAACTTTTTTCCTATAAGTTTAAATTAGTTTAATTTCTCATAAGAATTGGAATTTATTGAATTTCCCCCAATTTTCTATTTTAAGAAAAGTTTTACATAATAACTTTTTATTTACGAGAAAATTTTCACCTTACAAGAAATTCCAACGAAATTTTGTTTTCTAATTTTTTTTCTTTTAAAAATAACAATAAATCTACCAATAATATTAATTGAAACTTGCCAAAATCACGGTGAAAAACAAAATGAAAAAAAAAAATGAAGTTTAAGGTTTAAAATTGAAATTGGATTTGAAAAGTTGTATTAGAAAAAGATAAAATTGAAGACACTTGAATCAGAGACAAAATAGTATTTTCACCATGTGGGATCCTTCACTTAAAATCTAAAAAAGTAAGAAATTTTTTAGAAAAAGTAGTTCTTAAAAAAGAGGTTAGTTTTGTAAGTTGAAAACTTTTTAGGTTAAAAATAATAGTTTCCCAATTTACAATTACTTTTGAGAATATCTTCAAAACCTAATTCAAATGGTCATTGGAATAATGGGGTGGATGAAGAGTTAAAATTCCTAAACGATATGAATATTACGTTTTAGAAGTTCGGTGAGTGGTTTATTTTATGAAATATTTTATTATTTGCTAGATATTATGATATTTTAGGGAACTTACGAATATATATGATTTTAGAAGATTTTTCACGTGATTTTCAGAAAATGTTTATGAAATTCATGATTTTGTATGTATGAATGATTTAGAAAATTCATCTTTTGATTTTCAAAAATAATTATCAAGATTTTCAAGTAAAACCATGTTTTAAGCACAATTTTAGGTTTTAAAGTATATGAGAAAATGTGTTTCATGTGAATTTTTGGATTTATGAAATGTTGTTCAAAACAAATATCATATTTTTAGAATGATCTACCAAATATGTGAAAGCAAGACTAATTTTAAGAAGTGATAAGTTTTATATTATATGTTTGAAGTGGTTTTCAAACTAACTGGATCAAGGTACCCATGGTGATTTCCCACTGCATTGATGTGAATGGATTTCGGTAGTATAGTCATGTAAGCCCTAAAACCTTTACTTATTTTTCTTAAATTTAAGAATTATTTAAATGATTCATTTTTTGATTTAAGGACTTAAAATAAGTTTAGTACAAGGAAAATATGGTGAATGGAGAAAATTGGAAGTAAATGGAAAGATATGATCAAAGTTAATCCTAATTAGTCAATCATTTAAGTTTTTTGATATATATAGGATTAAATAATCCAATTAAGGGAAAAGAAAGTTGTTGCTTAAGTGTTAATTTAATTGGAAGGAGATAAATTAAGTATTGAATTTATTGTATCCATCCATGAGGTAGATCAGCTGCGACTCCCCCGATACGAAAAAATAATGCATCCAATTGTATATCACTTATAATTAGGCTAAGTGTTGGAGAATGAAGAATGAGGAAGAAATTCTACTAGTAAAGGTGAAAAAAGTATTTGGAAAGGAAATAATATATATATAAAAAAGGTTAATTACTTATAATCAGGCTAACCGTTCATTTCAGACTGCTCTTGTCTTCTAACCGTTCATTTCCTCTCTCCTTTGCTATTTAACACAGTTCAAACCTGACATACACAACTGAATTTCCTTCTTCTATTTTCTTCTACTGTTTTATGTTTTGAGTAACCTTCTCATCGATTCTAGTCTATTTTTTAGCGAGCGCACGTCTGAATTTGGAGGATGCGCTAACCTTGGGGAGCAACCGACATAGCGATTAACACCGAGGTCGCGCCATAATTGCTTTCACGGCAATGGTTTCTCCACGACACAGTAACCTATCGTGACATCTATTCTAACAATTTGAAAGCTTATTCAGATGTCGATCAAGAATGGTAAGGTTCTTCCCGATTTGTCCAAGCTCGAACCACTGGCAGAGAAAATTATCGTCGCTGGTCTAAAAAATTATCGATCTTCTTCGAGCAGTTAGAGATTGATTATATCCTCACCACATAAATGCCTACTGATACTGAAAAGGTGACCACAGTCTCCAATCCAGAATTCTCCAAACAACCCCTTGATGTTTCTGATCAATCAAAGCAATCCTCTGCGATTGATCATGATAAGTATGAGAAAGAAAACAAAACAGTTTGTGGCCATCTGCTAAATCGTATGATAGATTTGATGTTTGATCTGTTTGTGGTCCAAAAGTCAGCAAAGGTAATTTGGAGTATGTTAGAGTTTCGATATGGAGGAGATGATGTTGGTCGCAAAAAGTATGTTGTTGGTAAATGACTACAATTTCAGATGATGAACAAGAAATCGGTAGTAAAGCAAATACATGAATATGAAAATTTGGTGGCCAACATTTTAGCTGAGGGCATGAAAATGTGTGAGATTCTCCAAGAAAATATACTGCTTGAGAAATTTTCTCCATCCTTGAGCAACTATAAAAATAATTTGAAACACAAAAAGAAGGATTTGAGACTCCAGAAGTTGATCAGTCACATGCGCACGGAAGAAGCCAACATGCTAAAAGATAAGTTAATTTCTGGAAATCTAAATTCAGTTAATGCTAACTTGGTTGAATCTTCTGTTGTTAACAAAGACAAGTCCAAAAATCATAAGAAGAAGTCTGGAAAGAATAATTCTTCTCAAAAGAATGGGCGTCACAAAACTGCTGACGGGAAGATTGAAAAGAAAAAAATTGATTTGTTATGTCTGTGGGAAACCTAGGCACAAATCCTACCAATGCAGTCAAAGGAAAGGAATTCCAAATCAGCAACCCACACCACAAGCTAATCTTGTTGAGCAAGATGACGTAATCACTACTGTTGTGGAAGAAAACCTGGTGCAAAACAAAATTGACTGGATACTTGACACCGGATCTTCGAGACACTTCTGCTCAAATCAAGAGCTCTTCCATGACTACGAGATAGTACTGACGGAGAATGTATGTTCATGGGTAACTCTGCCACTGCATGAGTGCTTGGAAAAGGGAAGGTTCTTTTAAAATTAACCTCTAGAAAAACTTTATCCTTAAGTAATGTATTTTATGTACCTTCCTTACGTAGGAACTTTGCATCTGGGAGTTTATTGAATCGGGTTGGGCTTAAGGTTGTTGATGCTTGAATTTTATGAAGTGGAAATTATGGATGATATGTGTTGGTGGATTGCGTTGTGCACTCAAGGTTTCCCAAAGGAATCCAAGTGTAAATTCCTCTGAGTTTCCTGGTAATTCTAGGGTCGAACACAGAGACTTGTGAAAATAGTTACATTGGAAATTTTTATGAAAACTTGCGGTAACCAGTTGAATAAATAAATGTTGGGTTGTTGTTGCGTTAATGAAAATAATAACGAATGCGGCAGAGTTCGAAAAGAGTTGGTAAACGGGAAATACGATGAATATGCGGTGAACGGGTTGATAAGGGTTTTGGCTAACACTCCCTAGGATGCGTTCATGCCTTGCGATCATGCAACATACATACAATAGTAAACCACCTCTCGGTGTGAATGCCACGGATTCTAAGGCTAGAACGCATGCGATAAATATGCGATAAGTCTACAGGGTTTACACATAAACCTCTATCTCTATTTATGCGATGACAACATGACATTCACACAAATATGCGACCACATAATATCATTCCTATTCCTAGGATACATGCGATGCAAGTTGACAAACAGAGCTTATCTCTAAGTCCCTATCTCTTGTTTATGCAAGCCTAATCTTGCTCTTTCGAGTCCAGATTCTAACCTAGCTCTCTCAAGACATTAGATTCTTTCTTTAGATTCTCTCTCGAGTAACTCTAAAGGGGTATTTTGCACAACATAAAACAAGACAATCGCAAGCAATGGACTTCCTAGATCATGTTAGCTTAGTTTCTCTCAACCCATTCAACTAATTTAGTTACTCATGTGTATTAAGAGGGTGAGCAGATGTAGAAATAGAACTTCCATTGAATAGATATAAGATGAAGTACAGAATAGCAATACAAGTATAGTAAAGAGCCTAGAGCAATTTCTTGTTGCCAGGCGTTACACTATTTCTACTCGTGCTCTAAAGATATTCTCGCTTTCGCGATATGCAGCCCGCTCTCTGCTCTTACGCCCCAAGGTTCTCTCTCGAGCTGCCTTGGACAATCTCCGACGTCACCACTCTTCTCTTGCTCCACCGTAAAATGGAAAAGAAAACTATGAACAGAGGTATGAACTTGTAGTGGTGATGACGTAATCGACTGCTTAACCCCTTCTCTGAAGAATACACTTGGTATTTATAGGGCATCAAAGGTGAAAGGCAGCTTCTCTCTCCTGGTTGTGTAGATGGAACAATTTTAATTCCTGACTGATGCGCTGGATAATTGTCACCGATAAAGCTGGATGTACTTTGTGATCGTTATCGGCTGTCGACTTAATTTGGATCTGACTGCCGTCAGGTTTCTATCCCATCGATCTTAATTATCCTTTCGTCGGGATACGCCCACCATATTGCAATGATTCTTCTTGGGTGAATGTTTGCGAGCACGATCAACGCAAAGTCCTGCGGTGAAGTTGTGCTCGACCAATGTATTCCTATGATCGCATTCTTTACATTGCGTTAACGCATTATTCTGCACAAAAATATAAAGATCAACTGCTCTAATGCATTGGACGCATGCGACCGCAATATTATAGAATTTATGCTTAATGGACGCAATTTAACATATTTCATCAACGCAATCCAACATTGTTTAAGGATTTAGCACTAAGATAACGTGCATTTCTGCTCGTTATCAGTGGTCCTCACCAAAAATAGGGACTTTGTTGGTAAGGGATATCTTGCTGATAGTCTTTTTTTTATTGAGTACTGCCTCTGTTACAAATATGATGAATGCAAGTGCTTCTAATTCTGCTTACATAGTTGAGTATCTTGATATATGGCATGGTAGACTAAGTCATGTGAATATTGCATCATTTAAGAAACTTAAGGATTTTAAAATTGATTAATGCAACTGAAACACATGAAACTAGTAAATGTCCTATTGTGTAGAAACAAGGTTTATCAAGAAACCTTTTAAACCTGTCACATCTAGAAGTACATAATTACTAGAATTGATTCTCTTTGATTTAGCTTATTTCAAAAACACCACAAGTAGAGGTAGGAGAAATTACTACATTTCTTTTGTTGATGATTTTTCTAGATATACTAAAATCTATCTTTTAAAGACAGGAGATGAAGCTGGTAGTATACTTTTGAAATATAAAGTAGAAGTAGAGAATCAATTAGATAAGAAGATTAAAAAGTTGAGGCTAGATAAAGGTGGTGAATATAGTGATAATAAACTTAAAGATTTTGTGAATCAAATGACATTATTCATGAACTTACTACACCTTATTCACCACAACAAAATGGTATAGTAAAACATAAAAATAGAACTCTTAAGGAGATGATGAATGCTATGTTGTTAAGTTCTGGATTGTCTGATAACATGTGGGGGGAAGTTGTGCTTTCTGCCTGTTTTATTCTTCACAGAGTACCTCATAAGAAACTGAATAAGACACCTTACAAACTCTGGAAAGGATATGCACCTAGTCTTTATTACTTGAGAGTGTGGGGAAGTTTGGCAAAGGTACTATATCCTGCATTCATGTAACCTACGGTAGGATCTAAAACTTTTGATTGTGTGTTTATTGGTTATGCACAAGATAGTGTTGTATATAGATTTATGTGCTTGAATGATAGATCCGTATGTGAATATAGCGATGCCAAATATTTTTAGCATGTTTTTCCATTGAGAAAGGGAAACACTGAATCTATTAGAATGACTAATTGTGAGAATGGTTCTATTTCCATACCTTCTTTGTCTAATAGTATGCATGAAACAAGAAATAATTTAGCTTCCAGTAGTACGTCTGATAGCACCATGGATAGAATGCATGATATAGAACCTAGAAAAAGTAAGAGATAGAGAATTGAGAAAAATTTTGGTCCTGATTTTTTGACTACATTTTTGGTTAAGAGGCCAAATGATATTGATTGTCAGTTTACATATATGTATCTAATAGATGAGAATCCTAAAACTTACCAAGAAGCATTAAGTTTTATAGACTCTATCTTATGGAAGGAAGCTATTAAGAGTGAACTAGATTCTCTAATCATGATCCAAAATTAGAACTTAGTAGATCTTCCAAAAGAAAGTAAACCTATTAAGTGTAAATGGATTTTCAAAAGCAAAATGAGGCCAGATGGTTCAGTTGAAAGATACAAGACTAAATTTGTAGTAGTAAGGTATACACAAAAACAAGATATTGACTACTTTGACACGTCTTCCCCTAAAACAAAAATAGTTATAATTAGAGCCTTGATTGCACTAGCTGCTATTCACGGTCTTCTAATTCACCAAATGGATGTAAAAACAACATTCCTCAATGGTGATCTAGAAGAAGAAATATATGTGGTATAGCTTGAAGGCTTTACAGTTGTCGATCAGGAAAACAAAGTATGTAAACTGAAAAAATCTCTTTATGGTCTTAAAAAAATTCCCAAAAAATGTTATGGAAAATTAAATGATACTTTGATAAACAATGGGTTTAAAGTAAACTCCTTGGATACTTGTGTTTATTCAAAGTGGTTTGGAGCTAAGTGTGATTATATGTTTGTATGTTGATGATATGCTTAGCTTTGGAACAAACATAGAGACGATACATAATACCAAATTGTTATTATCTTCACATTTCGAAATGAAAGATTTAGGGAAAGCTGATGTAATACATGGTGTTAAGATAAGAAAAATTAAAAATGGGTTTTCTCTATGTCAATCACACTACATTGAAAAATTACTAAAGAAATTTGACTGTCTTGATGGTTCTCATGTAAGAACTTCTTATGATGCTAGTATAAGTCTTAAGAAAAATAAAAGTGATAGTGTATTACAATCTTAATATGCAAAGATTATAGGTAGTGTTATGTTTTTAATGAACTACACTAGATCTGATATTGCATATGCTGTGAGTAGATCGAGAAGATACACACATAATCCTGATAAGGATCATTAGAGTGCTCTTCGTCGTCTTTTAAGATATCTTAAGGGAACCATGGACTATTGTTTGCATTTTAACAAATTCCTTGCTATATTAGAAGGTTATTGTGATGCAAACTAGGTATCTGATAATGAAGAGGTCAGTTCTATAAGTGGATATGTATTCTTACACGAAGGAGGAGCAATATCATGGAAGACTGCAAAATAGACTTGCATAGCTAGATCCACTATGGAATCTAAATTTATTGCTCCAGAACTAATAGGGCATGAGGCTAAATGGCTTATAAAACTACTAGGGGATATACCATTGTGAGGGGCATCAGTATAAGTCTCTGTGCATTGTGATTCACAGGCTGCCATAGGTGTTGTCACACCCCTCCCCGAGCCCGCACTCTTGAGCCCGAGAAGAGGCATGAAGAACCACAAATACCACCCTTTTGTGATACCTACAATCCATCTGAACCTCTTTACTCTCAGTAAACTTTAATTCAAGAAGATAAACAACAACTGATTAAGTAGGCCCATTTTATTACAACAATGTAATGTTTATACATTCCAAGACTTAACTATAAAGTTTATAACAACAACTCCTAAAACTCTCCGAAAGTGTGACTGTGGCTTGTGGTAGACCTTGACCTTAGCAGCACCCTGGAACTCCTCACTTTCTGCTACTTGGGAAGAAAAAATGAAAGAAAAGAATGAGCTTCACAAAGCTCAGTGAGTGGTAAGCAACTTCTAAAGTCTATTTCAACTCATAATAACAAGCATATCATAAATACGAGGTTACATTCAAACCTCGCTTTGAATGAGTCTGTTCTCAACTCTATCTACACACAAGGTAGATAGCTAAACTGATAACTACTTAGAATGAGTATGTTGTCTACCTACACACAAAGTAGATAGTTAACTGTTACTAAATATAACGCTTACTCTTTTGCATTCCCTTTGTTCCCTATGTCTCCTATGTGCACATAGCTCCCCACTCATGGGCTCAGAAGCTAGGCCTGTTAGCTCTCTGATCATCCTATATGAGGTTCCTCTCACAGGCTCAGGAACTAGACCTCTTGGTCCCCTGACCATCCCGTGAGGTTTTGTTTTCGGGCTCAGGAACTAGGTCTATTGACCCCCTGACCATCCCGATCACATAATCTCATTCTCATGCTAGATACTCATTCATAACATCAACATATATAATTTACTCTAAAAGGTATGCTTAATACTAAAAGGAAATTCCACTCACCTTGGTAAGGATAGGAATCTTCCTCTTTAGAAGTTCCTCGATCACCTCGGGCTCCCTTTTGAACCCTAAGATCCAGATCCAAATTAAAGCTCAGATTACTCATAGTTCTAAGCTTTATCTCGAGATACTTTCTTCCACAAACATGTTCTAAAATGTCTCAGAAAGCTTACCTCAAAATATTAGCTCATAAATCCTCGTGGTTTGGCTGAAACCAATAAAAGATCAAGACTGGCCTAAGCTTACCCAACAGCTCAACCCTTCTATATTTTTCTCCCTCTCCAGCCCGATTCCTTGGAGCTTCTTCGCCGACAGCCCTACCCTGAAAACTAGATCTTAGAGCTTTCAGGTGGCTTTAGAATCACTCCAAACGCACGAGTATTCTGGGAGAAATCCTCGTCCCAAGTTGATGCTACTTTCAGACTTCACTGTCCGACAACATCTCCTCCTCTTGGAACTTCATGACCGACGCATAATTTTACTCCCAACGCATGGTCTCCATAAAATCCATTTTCTAACACTCTTTCTAATGTTCTCTGAATAGAATTTGGCTTGTGAATGGAAGAGACATCTGTGGTGGTATTTATAGGCCAAAGGAAACGATCCTTATCATCTTTAGCAAGCCTCCAATGCATGATACCTCCTACTTTTGGGGTGTTTGCACCATATTTTGCCACCACCTACTCCCTTGACATTCACCTACTCTCATGCCATACACCTACTTGAGTTGTCTTCCTCATGCATAAGACTTCCTTTGCATGAAACTTAATTCGTCCAGCTCCTACTAACTCAAGTCTACCCATCTCTCGGTATAACCATTTGTCTAGATGAGCTCACCAATCTTGCATAACGCAAGCCTCAGCACCACTCCATCGTTTAGTTCCTGCATCTATCGCTTAGCTTCAGCAGCCCATCGTGTAGCTCAATCGTTTAGTAAACGATCTCGCTCTCAACGATCTCATGCATAGCCTGTCATTTAGCTACCATGCCTATCATTTTCCTCCATCGTTTAGACGTCTTATCGCCCAACGCATCTGCTCATCACTTATCGTTATCGCCCAGCGTCTGTATCTATCGCGTAATGCCCATCACTTAGTATTTTGCCTATCGTGTAGCGCGTCTTCTCATCGTCTAACGCAGCACGACTATTGTCTATTGCTTAGTGCCCGTGCATCGTTTAACGTTTAATGCTATCGTCTAGTGCTATTGTCTAGCGCTTACACTGATCGTGCAGTACTTTGACTATCGTATAGCCCGATCGTATAGTGCATCACTGCTCATCGTTTAACGTTGCGCGCATCTACAAGATCGTCTAGCGCATTGCTTAGCTTCGTGTATGTGCTATACGATCGCCTACCTCGTCGTTTAGCTCCCTGCATTGCTACACCATCGTCCAGTGCCAGCCTATACAATCGCCTATCTCATCGTGTAGCGCCGTTCACGTACTATACGATCATCTATCTCATCGTGTAGCACTACTCACTTGCTACATGATCGTCTACCTCATCGTTTAGCTCCGCGCATTGCTACACGGTCGCCTACCTCATCGTGTAGTTCTGTTCAGTTGCTACACGATCGCCTATCTCATCATGTAACGCTGCTTACTTGCTACATGATCGTCTGCCCAGCGCCTTGCACTCAACATCTCGCTCTCTCCGCTCTTGTTCATGCATTCTCAACGCATGAGCAACACTTGGCAACGCCTCTTGCGAACACTTCGGCCAACATGCGTCCAACCTTACAAACGCATGGTTGCCTTTCTTCTCATCTTATATGTTAATGTCTCCTAACACTCAATGCATGGTTCCTTTTTTACTTTACACTGAGCCAAATTTCACCAATTAAGGCTTAACTCAAAACTACTCGAGGAAAATCTATTCAACACTTAGAAATTTCCTTCTCTTCAACATAGGATTTAATTTTCACCTAGTTAATTCCCTTAATCACCTGCTTAAGTAGGGAAAATGGAAATCCGGGCATCAAAGGTGTTGGCAAGAATAGTATATATAATGGCAAAAGGAGACATATACGTCTAAGACATAGAGTTGTGAAACAATTGCTAATGGGAGGAGTTATTTCCTTGGAATTTGTGAGGTCTAAGAAAAATTTTGGCTGATCCTTTGACCAAAGGCCTAACAAGGAAAACAATTTTAGAATCATTAGTAAACATAGGGCTTAAACCCTTATAGGGTTCCATAGCCCTTTGTCTGGGTAGTCTATTGTGATATACTCGATGGTCCATAGCCCTATGTTTAGGTGATTTGTTGCGATTGACTTGATGGTCCATAGTTCGATAAGTGGATGGTCATAGAATGGACTTGACGGATAATACTAAAACCTTTTAATGATTTATAGCCCTTTCTTTAGGTGGTCCTGATGTGGACTTGATGGATGATGATGAAATCATCATAGCTTAGTATTTAAGTGGTTTGTCTTTGACAGACTTGATAAAGATGGTCCTGACACAGACTAGATGACGATATCTTCATAGCTCAGTTTGAGTGGTTTATCTCTAACAAACTTGATGAAGCATCTAACGTGATAATGAAGGTGCAGCTGCCATCTATGAAAAAGTTTAAAGGTCTCTTTCTAGAACTTTCACGGTGACCTGAGGTTTATATGTATGGCCATAATAAGCAAACTTTATATCGCAGAATTGAGAAAAGGACTAGGAGTAAAATGTGTTGTGGGGGTTTAACCAGTATTATTGAAAGTTCAAGAGGTAACTCACTCTCTCTAACAAGGTTGTTGCCCTACTTCACTATACACAATATTGATGTTTAAGTTTGATCTCCTTTATTTGCTCAAAACAGTCTTTTTTTCAAAATAATCTTTTATATTGTTTACTTGTTCACTTTTCTGTCATAGTCATTTGTTGGGGATTGTTGGAAATGATTTTTGGGCTTAAGCTCATAGGAAAAGTTAGGGTACTAGGAAGTTTTGTCCCACATGGATATATTTAAAACTGCCTAGAGGGTATAAATACGAAGACATTCTAGATGAGAATCCAAAGTGTGTTGGTGGTAGAAGTATAAATCTTTCACCACATGTGCTCGCCACCGTCGTCCGATCAGATGGGTGGGTTTGAGTAATCGTGCTTGTGTGAAAAAGAATTAAATTTGTATTACTTATCTTTTTGAATTATTTTTTAACAAAATTATTAACAATTTTTTTATTAATATTTTGTTGGCTGTTCCCATTTTTTGACCGTTAACAGACCGTTCGTTTATGACCATTTGATTCAGAACGGTTTGTGACCGTTTGTGTCTTCTGACTGTTCATTACCTTTTCTCCTCTACTATTTAACACAGTTCAGATCTCAGAGAGGAGACACACACAAATAAATTTTCTTATGCTATTTTCTTCTATTGTTTTCTTTTCTGAGCAACCTTCTCATTGATTCTAGTCCATTTTCCAGCGAGTGCAAGTTTGAATTTGGAGGTTGTGTTAATCTTGGGGAGCAACCGACATAACGATTAACACCAAGGTCACGTCATAATTGCTTTAAGGGCAATGGTTTCTCCACGACGCAGTAACCTATCGTGACATTTGTTCTAACACAAAGTGGAGTAATTTAAAAGGGATTTAACAAACAAATGTGGGGAAGTAGGAGCTAGAAGAAAAAGATTGGGAAAAGAAAAGGTGTAGTCATATATATATAAAGAGAAGACATTATGGTCGGTGTGAAGGACATATACATGCAAATGATAAAATTCTTTGGGGAAGTTTTAGAGAGACGAGGGGAGAAGATGAACTGACGTTGCTGGAGGAGTTGAAATTTAGAAAAGTAAGGAAATTGAAGAAAAACAGAACGTGGTCGGAAGTTTGATGAAAACAGAGCAGTCCAAAAATTTAAGTTGATCGGGAGCTATTCATGAGTTTTTATGGCTTCAAATCTTAAGGTTAGTTCATATAAAGGTTGTTTAAGAGTTACATTTAAGTTATTTAAGAAGTGAATTTGGCCGAAATCGATGGCTTCAAATCTTTGTGCATCCCTTATGCTCAGTAGCAACTTGAGCCAGCACATCGGCGCACGTTTTCCTTGCTCAGTGTGCATCCCTCAGTGCCTAGCGCATCGTCCAGCGCCCATCTAGTTCCTTGTGCACGTGCCTACGCCCCTTGCACGTGTGTTGTCGCTCACCAGCAGTGTCAATGTACCTAATGTGCTGCCCATCAGCTTACCATTAACTTGGATGCTATTAGCTATTTCGAGGTTTTAGTGAGATATTTTAAGGTCAATTGGGTATTTTTCTGATATTTTGGTCTATATTGAATTAATTTTGGATTTTAAGGTAATTCTAGGATATTTTGGAATAATTTAGGGATCAAAGTGAAAAAAACCCTAAGATGGGAAAAATTAAGATCTAATGAAGAGTTAAGGTGAATTTAGTGGTTAGCATGGAATAATTAAGGATTATTGGAGTTAAAAGACTGAATAGGAAATGACTAAGAGCTAGTAATGTCATTTTGAGATGATTGAGAGACTGATGATCATAATCTCTAGATTGGTAAAGATTAAGGAGTTAATAGAGTCTAAGGTGATTTTGGTTGAGATCATGAAATTAATTCGATGTCGTTTGACTTGGTAATTGAATAGGAAGTGATCGAGAGTCCATGATTTGATTTTCAGGATAAATTGAGATAGAAGTAGCTTGTAAACTAGGAGGAGCTAGCCTAAACTTGTGGGTGGTTATTTCTACATGGAAATGTGGTTGATTATGAATAGATTTGTGAAAGAATTCTATGGTAAAGGTTGAAGATTATTATTTGAGAATGTGGGTTTATAATGGTTTGTGAAAAACGAAGTCTTGTAACTACTAGATTTTGTACCAGAGGTGATTACCTGTTGCGGGAATGTATTCTATAGCAATAAACATATATCAAAGGATCTCTGATACTGAAAATATGGTAAGGTACGCGATGTCTCATAGATTATCAAAGGATCTCCAATATTGAAGTTATGGTAAGGTATACGGTGTCCAACATTCAGAGCTTGATATAGGTCTTTGGGATCCACTGTAGCACACATATAGGCTTTAGGTCATGTGTTGGGGTGCTTAGCCCTTTGGGGGACTATCCATGCATGTATGAGAGTTATTGATGCTGAACGTTGAAGATTGCTCTTCTTCAGTTAAAGTGCTGATGCTGATGATTGACAGTTTTTCCACTTCGACTAAGGCTATTTTGACGCTACGTGATCTTAACACCAACTAAGGTTTGGGTATTATTTTAAAGGATTTTCCTCAACTTATTTATATTTCGTAATTGAAATTTTTAGAGTGATCATGCCACATCTGTATGATTTATAATTGTTACAAAGTATTATTGATTAATGTTTGTCATAGGTGGAACTGTATTGAATGTTTTATGAGGTTTACATATTTTAAGAAAGGTTTTGTTGAGTTTTATAAATGTCTTACAAAAGAAAAATATTATGCTCATACAAGGTACCACTTATTGGGCTTTAGCTCATGTTTTCTTCCTCCTTAGGTAGCGATTGAGTTCCAAGAAGCTATTGAGTTGTCATACCCTGCTGAAGATTGTCATTTCCACTTAGTATATTGTGAAACCTGGATTTCCATTTTTCCTACTTAAGCAGGTGATTAAGGGAATTAACTAAGTATAAGTTAAATCCTAGGTCAAAGAGGAGGAAAATTCTAAGTGCTTAAATGGATTGTTGAGTAGCTTTGAGATAATCCATAACTAGTGAAAATTTGGTTAAGTATAACCCATGCGTTGGAAGCTAGAAAATTGACTAAGTGTTGCTCCATGCGTTGGCTTGAGCTAAGTATTGGTGTTGTGTCATGCGTTGGCCATGAATCTTTTAGAGGTTATTTGGGGCATTGAAGGAAGCCAAAGTGTGGCCAAGAGAAATGCATGTGGCAGCCAATGTCTTGAGAGGATAGAACAATGCATGCGGCAACCAACGTCTTGAGAGGTTAGAATAGCGCATGCGACAACCTCAAGTTGCATGGACAAGGGCACTGGGCTTTGGAGTGCACGCGCTGGTTGATAAAGGGGTAGTGCTACGCGTTGTAGGCATGCGGTGATGGAGGCATGCAGTGATGCTATGCAAAGGCATGCGGTGCGAGGGCATGCAGTGATACTGCGCGAGGGCATGCAGTGATACTGCATGAGGGCATGCGGTGATACTGCACAATGGCATGTGGCAATACTAGCAATGGAGGCATGCAACGATGCTATGCGGCGATGCTATGCGGCAACGCTATGCGTCGATGCTATGTGACGATACCATGGTTGGTAGTATGCGGCAACAATGTTAGACGATGAACTATATGGCGATGAGACGAGCTGTGGTGGGTGCATAGGGGAACAACTTGCGTTGCTAAGGCTTGCAGTAATCAGGGTTATGAAGTTGGTTGCGTTGGTCACAAGGGATGCATTAGCAAGAACCTAGGCAATGGTGAGCTATGCCTTGAGGTGTTGAGTTGAGAACTAAGTCGACCCAAAGGTTGTAATGCGTTGGTGATGTGCTATGAGCCAAGGACATCTGAGGCATGTGGATGTATGCGCTAATTGGTGGTGTCCAGACATAGGAATGTTGCAACAATTGAACGGATACATTTTTGGTTAGATGAACGCATATAAGGATGGATGGGCGCATTCAAGGACATCATCCAGACATGTGGCTTGTTAGGAAGAAGTCTTAGGCCTTAAGTAAATGAGGTGGATGCACAAGAAGACATGTAAAATTGAGGGCTATGCGTTGGTAAAAGGGGAGCAAGACACCTTGGATTGCGATGACGTAAGGTTGCGTTTAGTGTAAGGAAAAGACACTTGGACATGTGGCCAAGTAGGAGGTGTCGGCCTTAGAGAGATCTTGGACGCCTATAAATAGGGTCAAGAACTTCAGATGAGAACTAAAATTCTCTTCAAAGGACATTCAGAAGAGTGTATGAAGGCTGATTGAGAGATACTATGCGTTGGTAGCAAGACCATGCGTCGGTCATAAAGTTCCAAGAGAAGGAGATGTTGTCGGATAGGAAGGTCTGGAAATAACATCAAATTGAGACAAAGAGTTCTCCCAGAATACTCATGCGTTTGAAGTGATTACAAAGCCATCTGAAAGCTATGAGAGTCTAGTTTTCAGAGTAGGGCTGTCGGAGAAGAAGCTCCAAGTAATCGGGCTGAAGTATGAGGAAAATATAGAAGGGTCGAGCTGTTGGGTAAGCTTGGCCAGTCTTGATGTTTTGAAGATTCCGGCCAAACCACGAGAAGTTCTAAGCTAAGATTTTGAGGAAAGCGTCATGAGACATTTTAGAGCATATTTTTAGAAGGAAGTAACTCGAGATAAAGCTTAAAACTATGAGTAATCTGAGATTTAATTGAATCTAGAATTTAGGGTTCAAAAGAGGAGCCCGGGAAGATCAAGGAACTTTTAAGAGAAAGATTCCTATCCTTACCAAGGTGAGTGGTACTTTCCTTTAAGTCTTAAAGCATATCTTTTAGAATAAATTGTATATGCTTATGTTATGAATGAGTACCTAGCATGAGAATGAGATTATGTGACCAGGATGGTCAAGGGGTCAATAGACCTAGTTCCTGAGCCTGTAAGTAAAACCTCACATGTGATGGGCCAGACACGTATTTTCAAAGCATCGATACATGAAAGACATTATGTATTGTAGAAAGGGTTGGTGGTAAAGCCAATCGATAAGCTACTTGGCCAACACGCTCCAATATTTCAAAAGGTCCAATAAAGTGGGGGCTAAGTTTGCCTTTTCGTTCGAAACGTATAATGCCTTTCATTGGTGCTGCCTTTAGAAATACGTGATCTCCTACTTTGAATTCCAGCTCTTTTCGATGGTTATCAGCATAACTCTTTTGTCTGCTTTGAGCTATTTGCATTCTTTCTCGAATTAGCTTAATTTCCTCTGATGTTTGATGCGCCAATTCAGGCCCTAGTAATGTTCGTTCCTCGACTTCATCCCAGTGTACAGGGGATCTGCAATTCTTTTCGTATAGGGCTTCGAAGGGAGCCATAACAATTGTTGCTTGATAGCTATTATTATAAGCAAATTCTATAAGGTGTATTTATGAATCCCACACTTCAGTAAAATCCAAAGCACATGCCCTCAACATGTCTTTTAGGATCTGATTAACTCATTCTGTTTGGCCATCAGTTTGTGGATGGAAGGCTGTGCTGAAATTTAGTTGTGCACCCATGTAACCAGGCTGTGCTGAAATTTAGTTGTGTGCCCATGTAACCAGATATGCAAACTTTTCCAAAACTTGGAGACAAAACAAGGGTCCTGATCTGAAACAATTGATACTAGGACTCCATGTAACCAGATGATCTCTTTTAAGTACATTTGAGCTAGTGCTTCCGTAGTGTGAATAGTCTTGCAAGATAGGAAATAGGCCGACTTGGTGAGTCGATCCACAATCACCCAAATCATGTTGTGGCCTTGAACAGTTCTCAGGAGTCCTGAGATGAAGTCCATGGAAACATGCTCCCATTTCCATTCTAGAACATTTAGAGGTTGGAGGAGTTCTTGTGGCCATTGCCTTAGGGCTTTCACCTGTTGACAAACCAAACATTTACTTACATAGTAGACTATATCCTTTTTCATGTTACACCACCAGTAATGTGCTTTCAAGTCTCGGTACATCTTGGTATGCCTAGGATGTATTGAAAAGCATGATTCGTGAGCTTTCTTCAGTAGTCCTTTCTTGATTTCTTCATCATTTGGTACATATAGACGTCCATGGTAAAGGAATGCAGAGTCTGGGGCTATAAAGAATTCACTGGTTTCTCCATCCTCTGATTGCAGTTATTTGTTTAGGTATTTATCTATTTGTCATGCTTTAATTATCCTTTTCCTTAAAGCAGGACTTGCAGTTAGCTGTGCTATTTGAGTTGTGATGGTTTTTAGTATTAGTGAGATCTCAGCTCTTTCAAGGTCATCCATTATGTGTTTGGAGATGGTATTTAGAGCTGCTATGTGTGCTGACTTTCGGTTAAGAGTATCAGCCACAATGTTAGCTTTTCCTGGATGATAGAAGATCTCACAGTCGTAATCTTTGGCCAATTCTAGCATTCTTCATTGCCTCATATTTAACTCCTTCTGGGTAAAGAAGTATTTAAGGCTTTTATGATATGTATATATTTGGATCTTGTCCCCATATAAGTAATGTCTCCATATCCTTAAAGCAAAGGCTACGACGACCAACTCCAAGTCATGAACAGGATAGTTTTGTTCATATGGTTTTAGCTGTCTTGAAGCATACGCTATTACCATTCCGTTCTGCATCAAGACACAACCAAGTCCCTTCTTCGATGCGTCACTGTACATAGTTAAACCCCCTGATCCGTCAGGTATAGTGAGAATAGGGACTATGGTCAATCTTTCTTTTAGTTCCTGGAAGTTTTGTTCACATGCTTGGTTTCAGACAAAAGGATTATTCTTCTTGGTGAGGTTAGTTATAGGTAATGCTATACTTGAGAAATTCTTCACAAATCGTCAATAATATCCTACTAATCCAAGAAAGCTTAACAACTCACTGACCGTTGTTGGGCGAGGCCACTTGTTAATTGTTTCAATCTTAACAAGATCCACTAAGATTCCTTCTTGTTTTACAATATGCCCTAGGTAGGCAACTTATTGCACCCAAAACTTGCACTTGGAGAATTTGGCATACAACTTTTTATTTCTCAATATGAAAAGGACGTCCTTAAGATATTTTTCATGTTCTTCCTCAGACTTGGAATAGACCAGAATATCATCTATGAATACGATCACGAAGTTATCAAGATAGTCCTTAAAAATTTTATTCATCAAGTACATGAAGGCTACTGGGGCATTAATTAATCCAAAGGGCATCGCAACGAATTCATAATGCCCATATTTTGTTCAGAAAGTAGTCTTGGGTATATTAGACTCCTTGATTCACAGTTGATAATATCCCGATCGTAAGTTTATTTTGGATAATATTGAGGTTCCTTGTAATTGGTCAAATAGGTCATCAATGCACGAGAGTGGGTACTTATTCTTTATTGTCAACTTATTCAACTCCCGATAATCTATAAATAAACGCATTTATCCATCCTTTTTCTTAACAATAAGACAGGTGCTCCCCATGAAGACACGTTAGGCATATAAATCCCCTACCTAACAATTCTTGTAATTTTATTTTGAGTTCTTTTATCTATACAGACGCCATTCTATATGGTGCTTTAGAAACTGGTTCAGCTCCGGGAATTAGGTCTATACAAAATTCTATTTCTCGACTAAGTGGTAAACCTGGAAGCTCTTATGGGAATACATCTTCAAAATCTCTTATTACATAAATGGCCTTAATTTCATCCTTTTGGTTTCGTAAATACACCACGCTTTCAAGATATGCCCATGCCCCATGGTTGAGCAAATGCTTAGTTTTTAAGGCTGAAATTATTCTTGGGGCTGATTGTATATTAGAACTCTTAAATTTAAATTTGGTTCCTGTTGGAAAGGTGAATATAACCTCTTTATTATGGCAATCTAAGCTTGCATAGTTTGCTGCTAGCCAGTCTATACCCAGTATTATGTCAAAATCACTTATGTCTAGGATGATAAGAGTCACCTCTAGTTTATGTCCTGATACTAACAACTTGCAGTTTTCCACCACTGAGCTACTCAACATAGATACTCCGGCAGGAGTAGCTACGGATAGAATGTAGCTTAAGGGCTTTGACGTTAGTTAAGCATGTTGTGCAGATATTGTAGAGTTGAATGAATGACTTGAGCCCGAATAAAATAAAGTGAAGGCATAATACTCGAGGATGAGTAATGTACCTGTAACAACTGCATCTTGATCCTCTGCCTTTTGATGTGTAACAGCAAACACCCGTCCTTTCTGTAGTTGGGTAACCTTGTTACTGGTAGGCTAGGTGACTTGGGCAGTTGATACTTGGGTGATGAGCTTTGGGCAAGCCTTTGCATAGTTACCCATCTGGCCACAGTTGAAACACACTCCTAAGTTCCAAAGACATTGCCGCTGATAGTGTTTTCCACAATTTTCGCACATAGGATATGTAAATGTTTGGCTCTTCTGTTGTGACTGTTCACCCTGAGTGCCTTGAGAATTTTTTGCTTGCCGTTGTGAACGTTGGAAGCCTTGTTGGTTGAATTTCCTCTTTTGATTTGGCTTGAATCCTCGTTTGGAAGTTGAGGTTTTGGTAGCAAGATCTACTTCCATGAGTAAGGCTGACTCGAGGGCAAGTGCATACTTTTTGTGTTGGAAAGAAGTAACCGTGTCCCGAATGCCTTCTCTTAATCCCCAAATAAACCTTTCCACTTTTTCTCTTCTGTGTCCACTAGCTGAGGAACAAGTGAGACAAGCGATCAAATTTTCATTCATACCGCCACCGACATGTTCTCTTGACGAAGATTAAGAAATTCCACTTCCTTTTGATATTTCATTGTCAAAGGGAAATACTTTTTGTAAAAAGCCTGACTAAATTGTTGCCACGAGATCGAACCTTTGATTGTTCTTTGTGTGGATTCCCACCAGAACTTTGCATCACCTCTTAACATGAAGGTGGCCTAATTTACTTTCTTTTCTTTTGGGATATTCATGTTGCAGAAAATGGTTTCTATTTCTGTTATCCAATTCTCTGCTATAGTTGGATTCACAGATGATCCATCAAATGTCGAAGGATTGAATTTCCTGAATTCTCGAATGATCTTCGAGTCATTTCTATCGTTGGTTATTGGTGCAGTGGATGAGGTTGTGCTTCCATTACTCATATTCTGTATTAGTATTTGTAATGCTTCTGGTGTAAGTAACATGTAAGGCGTTTGCCATTTCCTTGATTTTGAACCCCTGTGGGTTCACTTCGAGGTCTATCTCGTCATGTTGGAAATCATCGTGGTGGCATCGGGTCCACACATATTTTCATAATGAGGAAACAATCTAATCCTACTTCTCTTGCCTACATTGATGTTTACTAAATTTATCTACTAGGCTACTTGTATGAAAATTCCACTTACCAGCAAATTTGACATAACCGAGGATATCACTTAACAGGCCAAACCATCAACATCACAACTTTTCTAATTCAATAGAACCTATTTGGCTCAAATGCTTCAATATCAAACTGTAACAACCAGACCCTTACATAATAAGGTTCGACTGCTACGACATGCATACTTAGACTTTTCTATCATGAGATGAGTTTTGGTGAAAATTTCAAAAGAACATATCTAAAATTTTATTAATTAAGTAGCAAACTATACAAAAAGTTTATTTTACAAAACACCTGGATCCATAAAACATCAGCGTGGTGGAACAAAATGCATATATGACTTAAGCGAAAACTAACCCATCTGATGATTAGCGGGTCATGCAGTCAGTAGGGCCAGAGTCACATCCAACATCAACCATTAGCATAAACGTAAGATTGGAGTAGAGGGGTGCAACCATACATACCTTGCTAGTCCTTAGCATAAACTTGACATAGAATTGGGCCTAGAGGGGTGCAACCATACATGCCCTGCTAGCCCTAGAAGCATAACTTTTATCTAATTAAAATGTAATCTTATTTCATCATCGTGAACAAACATAATGCATGAGGTCCCTTGTCAAGAAACGTATTTTAAACATGAAATGAAACATAATGATAACATAATTATACAACATAACGAAGGTACACTACCATAAAACACTTAAAAAGAGTGTGAGATAAACTACTTACCTCGGCTGTAATCCTAATTATTTCTTATGGTTTAGTCCTATAGATTTCATAAAGAACACTTATAATTAAAACTAGTTTTAAGACTTTTGGATTAAGGAATTTGATGAACATATCTTGCTTAGTTATTTATAAAATTATAATTATTAAATCTTGAGAGTACTAACATAACTATGGTTGATTATTTAACAATGATGATGACGATAACGATAATGATATTGATGATAATAATAATAATAGTATTAGTATCATAATAGTAATAGTAAAATAATAATAATAATGGTACTAGAATAATAATAACGACAATAATAATAATAATAATAGTAATGATAATAATAATGATAGTAGTAGTAGAATAATGATAATAATAGTAGTAGCAATAATAATAACAACAATAGTAATAATGATCAACAACAATAGTAATAATGATCATAGTAATAATAATAATAACAATAATAATAGTAGTAGGCAGGTAGTATTAATAATAATAATAAATACTAATAATAATAGTATTAATACTAATACTAATATTTGCAGTATCAGTAACAATATTATTAATAGTAGTAGTGACATTAATAGCAACAGTAGTAGAATTAATAATAATAATAATAACGATAATATTAATATTATAGATGGCAACCTTATATTAATAGAGTAAAAAAGTAGAAGCGAGAACAATAATAATAATACCAGTTTCTATAGTGGTAGTAGAAGTAATAGTATTATTAATTATTTAACATTCATTAATAGTAATATTGGTGTGAGTAATGGTAGTAATTAATTTCATGAAATGAATGAAATTAAGTAGAAGTAGAATTTTAAGAAGAAAGGAAATGAAAATGGAGAATTTATAGTAGTGGGTCTACCGGCACATTTTTTTTTGTTTACTCAAACCGACACTCTTTCTTTCTTTTTATGTTTATCTCTTTTTTTATTATATTCCTTTTTTTTTTTTAACCAACTTTCACTCTTTCTTTTTCTCTTTTTCTTTTATTTAATATTTATCTCTCTCTCTTACTGACTAATTTATTTATTTATTATTATTTTTTCTAACCGTCTTACACAACCTTTTATTTGTATTTTTATTAATTTTATTAATTTTGTTTTTTTATTTATTATTACCATTATTATTATTATTTTATTGTTATCTCTTTTCTAACAAACTCAATTCAATTATTATTATTATTATTATTATTATTATTTTAATTTATCTAGATATTTCTCCAACGTTCTTAGTTATTTTTGTCGGTGTTGATGCCTTAAAGTCTCGTGTCCTGTAGTTTGTAAACTGTTTGTATGAACGATTGTGTTGTATAATATATGATGTTTTACTTCACATCTTGATTTTGCTCAGTTGTATGTTTTATTTGCTTTACTACAAACCAATAATTATAAAATCCTTGGTTATCTGTATTTTTCTTAAGCATGTATGTGGTGACATACAAATGGATCATGTCTTGAGTGATAACCAAAATGGTCTGTAGTATATGGATATAAGAGAGAAACCTTATCCTTGTAACGTTACAGATGCGGCCCGCTTTGTGGAATTGTCACAAGTGTTATGACTTGTCACAGATAGTTTGATCTTGTTCATTCATGTAGGGGACATACGAGCGGGGGCGTCCTATACAAAGAGTTTGTATAAGACCTGACCACAAAATGTCTCGTTATATAACACCGTTCATGATAGAGACTTCACTTCACTAGGATGACCATAGGTAACATGACCTCAATCCTTAGTGAGTTGGGAACTTCTGCCATTGAGGGCGGTCCTTTGATTTGTATAGGTGCGAGTGGCTAGGTCGCCGATTGAAACCTATCATTTTAGGTATTCGTCTGATTTGGGAGCTGGAAACTCAACTACACAAGATGGAATTCACTCCTTCCCTTAGGCAGGGGCAAGTAGATATATAGCTCCCTTAAGAACTGATTCCAAGGCTTGAACGATGTAGCACCACACACCTTCTCTTGGCCCGAGAGGTGTTCACACATAGTTGGACTATGTTGTATTGTTCATTAGAGAAATCGGTGGTACTTAACGAGTGAGATGTAACTATAGGGGCAAAACGGTAAATTGGCCCAACTATTTATGAGCATCTGTGAAGGGTCATCGTACTCATGATTGTTTATGTCCGATGGACATAGAAATATATCTGTGGAAAGAAGAGTTCAGGTGTTGGTCTTTAGTGGAATGTCTGCCAGTTAGCGGATGGTGGATTTCGTGGCTAAAGACTTTAGTAAGCTATTCATGTACCGTTGAAGCTTCGAGCCACAAGTCCATTAGGTCCCTTGGGTAGCTTGAATAAAGTCGAGAATCAGTGTTTGGGTCTGTTTGAAATGTTCAAATTGACAAGAAGGAGTTCGATTATATATGATATAATTAAACTGGTTAATTATATATGATATAATTGGCTAAATGTATGAGATACATTATTTTGGAGGAAATTTGATATAAATATAATTTATATCATGTGGAGGAGAAATTACTATAGTAGATATGTGATATCAAACTATAGTGTAAGAATATAATATGATTATATTCATTTATTATTAAATTGGTTAATTATGAGATAATTGGCCGTATTATTCTCCTCAATTGTGCGTTAGTGGGAGCAGCCACATTCGGTTATGGTAACTGATGAATAAAATGAAAATTGGCTTCATTTTGCAAAAAGTTCATAAATTCGCAATCGATGTGGAAACGTAAACGATCGCCTAACTTGATAGCTTACACGATAGTATCTCATCGTCTAAGCAATTGCACACCAACGTCTAAACGATCGTCTACCTTTTATTAAACGATTGCTTAGTGAAATCTACACGATCGTATGGATTCATCTAAACGATAAGCATCCCTACTATACGATAGCTCATTCTCTCCCACTTGCTTATCGTCTAAACATTGTCTTTTTTCCTACCTCTACCAAATTCATGAATAACCACACTTTGGATTCTCACTCCGAGAATACCAAGGGCTCCAACTGGTGTTGTCGTCCCTGCTGTTTACTTGTTCGTGTTTGTTCAAGTTGCTGCCATTCGTGTAGACGATTATGCTGCCGTACCCGACTGATTTGCTTGGCGATAGAGTTCATGTAGTGGTTCTTCCGCTGCTTTGAGTTTGACGTTTGAAGAGAGTCTTCAACTGGTATAAGAACTGTTTCCTGTGTGTTTTATTGTTCGGAGCATGCCGTTAATTAGTGTTAATTTTCATAACTATCGGTTGAATGTATGTGTTGTATTTCGGTTCACAATGAAATCGGAAAGATTCGAACGCGCTCATGGATGCTCTTCGTTAAGAGTTCCTTCAATTGGTATCAGAGTCAGGTTCTGATCTTCCAATTTCATTGTTGCAACGAATTACATATACATTTTTTGTGGGTGCATGTCTGCTCTGTTTAATCGTTAAATTGATGTGGATGTGTGAATTAATGGAGTTTTCTGGGATGTTAGCCTTGGTTCCTTCAATTTTATCTATTTATTTTGTTCTTAAACTTACTATATGTTTCTACTTAAAAATCTTCCCATATCATCATTATTTTATTTCTTAGAAATTTTTATTACTTTATTATTTGTTTAATTACCAAACTAATGTTTTGTGTGTTTTACTTATTATTTATGTACCGGTTTTAATCTTAACGTATAAAATGTAAAATTGGTCTTCTCCCTCTAGTCTTAGAATTAATTTAAAATTAAATATCAACTTATAATTTTATGTAATATTTATAAGCATACTTAGGTTGTTACAGGTAGCAAGTGATGTAGCACTAGGTGGGACAAAACAGGAAGGACCAATAGGTCAACCTAGCCAACAAGGGTAGATGTTAGCAATAATCCAGTCAGAGGTAGAAGTTATACCTAATATTATCGCGGGTATGTTATCTATTGTACGACCCGACTCCCTAGGATTTATACTAGGTCCTTACTATAGACATGCATGCATACAATTCAAATTGACATATTTTCATGACTTAGTAAAACCTATAAATAGCATAAAATAATTAACTTTATTAAAACTAAATAACATAAATTCCTTTAATAGGGTATCCTTAAAAAAATAAAACAAAGCTAGAAAAGTCTTTTAACAAGTCTAAAAGCACAAATACCAAAACTTGGAGTTCAAACATCAAAACTAGAAATTTTAAAACATAAAACTCCTAAAAAAAAAATGAGTGTAAGCATATGACTGCAGTGGCTTGATCACGGATTCCACTCGTCATTCGTCAGCGTATTCTTACCCTTACCTAAAAAATAAACATAAGAAAGAATGAATATAAAATACTCAGTAAGTAACCCCACTACTGGGGTCAAGTTAAGCATCTAGTCCTCTAAATGCCACTCTCTAGTGGGATGTGCATAAACCTCTACTTCCCATGAGATGGCTAACTAGTGGATAGTTGAACTCACTCTACCGTAGATTAGATGTAACCACAAAGTGAATCCCAAAAGAAACACAAACCTCGTCCCGAAGGAGATCACCACCTCTGGTGAATCTCGAAGGAAACAAAAAAACTATAATGAAATCCTGAAGGAGATCACCACCTCTAGTGAATCCCGAAGGAAACACAAACCTCTAGTGAATTTCGGAGGAAATACAAACCTCTAATGAAATCCCGAAGGAGATCACCACCTCTAGTTATTATCTAATTACGAGTAGGTGTAACTATCACTATCATAAACATAACGTGTATCATAAAACATAGTCCCACAAATATGCAAATACATATCATCATGCTCAATGTTCATCTAGTAAATCATATAAAAAATAATAATTTAGTTCATGCTTGTAATCATATCATGCTTCAAACATAATCAAGATTAGCTTATTTATCCTCATGCATCTCATTGCAAACAGTCTCAAAATCCTCATAATTATTCTTAAATTTATCGTCTAGCACTAGGGCGATTTCAATAGTAAGATTACTTACCTCGAATTAAACCCAGAAATTAATTCAACAATTAATCCCTCTTCTAGCTTCCCACAATATTTGAATTTGATCATAAATCATGAGTCAAAATTAGATTAAAGCTTTAGACCAAACTTCATGCATCAATTTATCCGAACAACACCACATAAATCTACTCGAAATGTGTCGGTCCAACAATCATCACAAGCCCACAAACTTAACATGTTCCTAACCTAAACATAACCATTTTGAGAGTTAAAACCCATATGACATTCTTAATGACAATCCAAAAGATTTAACAAGGACTTGCCCAAATTTTCTAGTCAACTAAAATACACCTACACAAAGGTCACCAAGGCCTAGAACTTATCAATTTTCACCCAAATCGAACTTCAGCACCTATAAGACAACACCTCAATTCCTTCCAATACTTCAATCTAAGTTTCAAACATCAAAACCAAAAGATTTAGGCCAAAGAAAACTTGTTGGGTATTCAAGAAAATTCAAGAAACCCACAACAATTACCAAATTTAACCTTACCCAAAAACAAAGATTTCGGCCAAAAATCGACAATTGGACAGCGGAGGAGCCGCTGGAGACAAGGAACGCAGATGGCGACACGGATGGAAGGTCGTGATTGAGACGAGTAGACCTGGCGGCTTGATGGGTGGAGCGGCGCAGCTCGTCTGAAGCTCCACCAGCGAGAAGAAACGTAGAGAAGAGAGAGGAATAGACGACTTAATGGGCGGCAAAGAAAATAAAAAAGGGTACTGCTCGCGTTTGAGAGAGAGAGAAATTTTCAATTTCTTTTGTTTTGGTTCTTTTTGTTTTTTTCTTCTCTAATAAGTTAATTCCAACTTTTATATAAACCTAAACCCTTTTCCTTCTCCAAAATCCAAAAAGATTTTGGATTTAAAATCCTAAATCCTTTTGAAAAAATAATTCCAAATCAATTATCTCAATTCAATCTATTTAATTCCCATTATCTTCTCCAATTACAAAATAAAACCAAATCTCCCCATTTTAATTCAATTTTTTCGAAATAAATTAAAATTGAGATAATATGACATAAATCCAAAATTCTCCTTTACCCAAATCTAAATTCCAAAATTTTCCTTTGAACAGATTTAAAATTGAATTATCATTTTATTATTTCAATTTAACTTCCAAAATTCAATGTAATTCTCAAATATTACAAGTAACCAAATTTAAATTATAAAAAAAATTGGGTTGTCACATCTATATTTAGTAAACTTACGTATATTCAATACATATGACTACAATGATTATGTTGTCAGTATGTTTATGATCGGGATTTAATAAGAGGATAGAGTTATGGCTAATGAGATGTTGGTAAGCATGTCTAAGGGTAGAACATTGGTAGCTAGGTACATATATGAACATACTGGGAAGTGTATAGTACCTGAAATGTAGCGATCAATCCTCCTGACTAACCTACTGATAGAGTAGTCCTAAAACTCCTGAACTCCTGGAGTAACATTCCTGATATCGATCCAAGGATTGCTCTAGATCCCGAGGATTTCCTGCTCAATGCATCAGCTACAACATTTGTCTTACCAGGGTAATACTCAATTGAGCAGTCAAAGTCTTTGATCAACTCTATCCATCTTCTCTGCCTCAGGTTCAACTCCTTTTTATTAAAAATATACTTCAGGCTCTTGTGATCTATGAATATTCTGCAATGCTCCCCAAATAAATAATGTCTTAAATGGTTTAGATCTAATACAACTGTTGCTAGCTCCAGATCATGTGTAGGGTAATTGCTCTCGTGCTTCTTAAGTTAACGAGATGCATATGCAATCACCTTCCCTTCCTACATCAGCATACATCCTAGCCCTTGCCTGGATGCGTCGCAGTAAATCTCAAATTCTTTACTTGGGGTAGGTAAAGTAAGTATCGGAGCCGATACCAGTCTCTGCTTCAACTCTTGGAAGCTCTACTCACATTCAAAAGACCACACAAACTTCACATCTTTCCTCGTCAGATTCGTCAGTGGAAGGGCGATCTTTGAGAAACCCTCGTAAATCATCAATAATAACCTGCTAGACCCAGAAAACTACGTACTTTAGATGCATTGGTGGGTCTCTCCCAATTCACTATAGCTTCAGCCTTCTGTGGATCCATACTCACTCCTGCTACTGAAACCACATGTCTAAGAAATATAACTTGATCTAACTACAAGTCACATTTACTGAACTTGGCATACAACTGCTTCTCGCACAATGTCTGCAACACTATCCTTAAATGGCTTATATGATCTTCCCTACTTCCTGAATACACCAATATATCATTAATGAAAACTATCACGAACTGGTCCATGAATACTGCACGAGCATTCGTTAGTCCAAACAACATTATTGGGAACTCATAATGTCCATACCTCATTCTGAATGCGGTTTTGGGAACGTCAGCCTCCTTTACCTTTAACTAATGATAGCCTGACCTCAGATATATCTTTGAGAACACCGCAGCTCCTCTTAGCTGATCGAATAAGTCATCAATATGTGGCAACAGATACTTGTTTCTAATCGTTACCTTAATCAGCTGCCTATAATCGATACACAGTCTAAGTGTACCATCTTTCATTTTCACAAATAATACTGGAGCTCCTCAAGGCGATACACTAGGTCTAATGTATCCTTTGTCAACCAGTTTCTACAACTGCACTTTTAATTCTCTTAACTCAGTTGGTGCCATTCTGTACGATGCCTACAAATAGAAGGTGTTCTTGGAATCAAGTCAATGGTGAACTCAATTTCTCTATCGGGGGGCAATCTCGATAGTTCTTCAGGGAAAACATCTAGGAACTCATTTACCACTCAAACATCTTCTAGCTTTAATTTCTACTCCTGAGCAACCATAACATGGGTCAAATAGGCTTTACATCCCTTGCTCAGCAGCTTTCTGGCCTTCACTACTGATATCAAACTATCTGTGGTCATTTTCTTAGTCCCCACCAGAATCACTTCCTGTACATCTAATTTTCTGAATACAATTTTCTTTTTATAGCAATCCACAGAGGCATGATATTTACTTAGGAAATTCATCCCCAAAATTGCATCAAACTCTAACAAGTCTAAAATAATTCTATACAGAAATTCTTGTCACCTATCAGCACATCACAATTTTATAACACTTACCTACCACTATCACATCTCCCATAGGAGTGGAGACATACAAATCCTCAGACACAGGCTTAGGAAGTATATCTATGCAAGATACAAACATGTTAGATATAAAAGAATGTGTGGCACCAGAATCAAATAAAACATATGCAAGTTGTCTATATAACATCACATTACTAGTCACTACATTTGGAGACTCTACTGCCTTCTGATGAATCACTGCATACACTCGCCCCTACTATTGGGGTCGACCTATGGCACCCTTCTGCTTGGCACCACTTGATCCTTCGCCTCGATTCCCAGCATTCTTCGGCTGGTTAACTGTCTGAGAAGTCACTTGTTGTGCTATTGGAGCTTCATTATTCACCTGAGGACAATCTCTCTTAAAGTGTCCTGCCTGACTGCACTGGAAACATACACCACTTCCACTATAACATACTCCCTGATCTCTCTTGCCACAACTCGGGCACATAGGTTTCCTGTCCGTATTGGCCACTGACTCGCTAGCTCGTGGCATCCCTGGTTGGCTAACTGCACTAGCCATGGGTCTCGACCTCTTCTTCCTAGATCCTTGCCAACTCGTACTTCTAAATCTACTCCCGCTTGACTGGCCTACAGTTGGGGGTAAGAATCCCCTGTCTCTCAGTCCTACTAGTGCTCCGCTTTCCTTCTGTAAATGTTTATCGTCTGTCATACTTCGCTCCACTTATATCACGATTTCTACTAACTAGTTAAAGTCTAACCAGTTAGTAGTAGACGTCATTAGGGTTCTAATCTCTTTCCTCAATCCATTCTCAAATCTCCTACACTTGTCTCTCTCTTAAGCTATAATTCGTAAGGCATACTGTGACAATTCTGTGAACTTTTGCTCATATTCTGCTATTGACATCGTTCCCTACGTCAATCTGAGGAACTCATCTCTTTTCGTATCTCAAAAAGTGCTGGGGTAGTACTTATCTTCAAAAGCCTTCCTGAACTCAGGCTATAACATCACATTTAGACCAACTTGCCTGGCGGAGATCACTTTCCACCACTTCTCCGCTTCTTTATGCAGTAGAAATGTGGCTAACCCAATCTTTCAGTCTTCTGGATAGTGCATAACATTAAAGCACTTTTCAATCACGCCTGGCCATACTTCATCTTCAACTGGGTCCGCTGTGCCTTCAAAGGTCACAACTCCTAAAGCTTTAAGCCTCTCAATGCTATACTTCTTTTCTAGGTCGGCCTGCACTGGTCCAACACTGGCTGTTAACCTCTGAGCTATTATATCGAAAACACTATCTTCCAACTGAGGATCTGCTCTAGCCTTGGGGGTACAAGACTCTCCCTCAGACGTTATTTCTTTATTCACTGTCTCTCTTACGTTTCTCTTTCTTCCCGCTAGGTTCTTTCTAACCTCAGAGTCTCTATTGGTAGGGTCAGTATTCTTGTCTCCCATCTGCTTGCTTTGTCTGCCACTTTGCCTCGACATTGCTACCTATTGAAATGTACACATGTTAGGAACTCATACTTTGGGGACTTAGACATATGCATGGACTCTCTCTCTCATTCCCAAAATCTTATGCTCTGATACCAACTTGTCACACCCCCTCCCAGATTACTTTCTTAACCTGGAAGAAGATGTGACGACAACAGTTACTAACCCTAGTTAGCACTTACTGCTTACTCTTAACCTGAATCTTGTATTACGCACCTGATAACAGTTCAATAACATTACATATTTCCTCAAATCAATTTCCAGAATAGAAGGATCACATATCTCCATTCCATACATTCACGAATTCCACAAACATCAATCAACATATCTACATATAAAATGTTAACAACTGGGCCCAAAATGATATTAACAAGTCCCTAACATACCTCACTAACATGTTCCTGACACTTCTCATAACATGTGTACATATATAAAATAGTTAACCTAGTTTCTCTTCAACTAGTCAGGTTTTGTGTGGCAAGAAGCAGTAGGATCAACCTCAAGGAATTTAACCGCTACCTAGGGAAAGAAAAACATTTGAAAACTGTGAGCTATTCGCCCAGTGAGTGACTACTAGAAATTAGGACACACCATGTTTTTCATTAATATAAAATATGTAAACATACTGGAAAATATTTCAAGCAACTTCCTTTAACACATGAACATAGTCATAACATCAAGCTTATGAAAAGAAAACTCATTAAACATCAATAAACATCATTAAACCTTAGTTGAGAACGAGCATACACTGCTCTAGCTCCCAACTTTATATCAGGCCAAGAGACCCATACTTCGGCCTCAGGTTACTGAAATATGGACTAGGAGACCCATACTTCGGCCTCTTATTCAAAACTACCTACGTGCACGTGGAGTTTACTATGTACCGTCAACACCTTAGGTACTTCCTGGATACCTTCCATATCTTCAATATCCGGTTTACTAAAAACATATCATGCTTTAAACCATACACATTAAGAATCTTTCAGAACATAGCTTTTAGCATAGCATTTTGTAGAAACTTAGCTATAGTCTTTAAAACGCATGCTTCAACATATAATACTTAATTTGAAATAAAACTAATATATTACCTTGGCATATGATTAAACTAGTACATACTTGAGGAAAATGCTATGCAATCTCATAAAACTTAGTTGCTTAAAAACATATAAGCTTATCATCGAACATCATTCAAATCGCATGGTCTTTTATTCTTAGAACATTGAAAACATTGAGATTATTTAGTCACTCACTACTTATCTAGCCTTAATGGTTTGTAGGCTTCTCCTAAATCCTCTTGGCCTGAAACAACATAATTCCTTATTAGATTCCTTAGAATTCCCATCAAGATGCTTCAAATAGTTTGTTTACTAGTGAGACCTTCATCAACGAGATCATCACTAACAATATTACTACAAGCGAGATCATCACTAGGAGATCAACACTAGCGAGATCATCACTAGTGAGACCATCACCAGCGAGACCATCAACACTAACGAGATTACTATCATGAGCGAGACCACCCTTATAAGCGAGACTAAGCACAAAACTAACAAGATTTTCATCCTTAGCGAAACTTATTATCTTCAACGAGACTTAGCATAAAATTTAGCGAGACTAGGCAGAAAATCAACAAGACTAGGTAGAAAATCAAGGAGACTTGAGTGACTTGTGTGATAATCGTCTTGCTCTCGCTCCCTGGGTGAGCTACTAGCTTGATCTTCCCAAGCAGCTGGTTGCTTACGCAACAAATTCTCGATTCAATTTCAAAAATTTATAAATCGAAATCCAAAATGGATTTCAAGAAACTTCCTTCTACAAACTTGTTTAGAATTGAGTTAACTATTGTACTCTAAAATTTCAACCCCAAATTATTTGTGGTTTGGCCTGGAGATTCCGATATCTATCACTGGTCCTAATTAATCGGAGGACTCGGCCCTTCTGTAATCTCCTCACTTTTTGACCTTCTTTTGGTGTGATCTTTCTCTGGCAGCCCTACCTCAAAAACTAGAATCTTCTAGCATTCAAACGACACCAATCTCACTTGGATCGTTTGAGTCAATTGCCTAGACCGAGCTTCTAAACTTCATCTTCCTTTTATTCTTTTGGCTGCCTTCTCATCCATGCAATTATCAACCGCCACCTCGCGCACTAATGGATTTAGTGCATTTCAGCCTTAGAAAACTTAATTTTAATAATTTTGACTAATTAAATTTTCTAAACTTCTTCATTAAAGTTAATATTCGACTGTCATAAAGCCAGAACTTCATCTTTCTCTTCTTCTTCTCTCCTTGCTTCCCTACATTAAACTGTAAACTTCACATACTACCTATTTAGTATAATATCCACATGGCTAACATACTTATGTAGAGAATGTAGGATTTGAGGTTTACAGTTAGATATCTAGGAGAGCGATGTTAGTTGAGAATGAATTTTCTTTTTAACTCATTATACTTCTATTGATTGTTATTGTAAGGTGGATGTAGTTGAACAACCTAGAGAAGCCAAAATCGTTTTAAGGATGAAAAACAAACCTTTCCAAGAGTATAAATTTCACTGTGGAATCTAGGAAATGGTTAAGGGAAGATGTATTGCTTGTTTGTTTCGTGTGATGGATATATAAGTTGAGGAAGGTTCAATTATAGGAAACAGTGGGAAAAGGCAACTTAATACTTTAGAGTTTCTTCATAGAGTGCATTAGTGTTGTGGTGAGGTAGGAAATGTGATACTCTAGGATTATATTTGGATTACCGGCAATTAAACCAGGTAGCAATATGTAACGAGTATCCTTTGCCACATGTTGATAAATGGTGGAAATAACGAAGAGATGATTTGGTATTTTTAAGATATATTTGGTGATGAAGGTATCATCAGGTAAAGAATTAAGAAGTGGATATTTCGAAGATTGGCAATCAAGGTAAGATAGGGTTGTTATGAGTTTATTATAGGAGTAAGAAGAAGAAACATGTTGTATATTATTAAGGACTGAATAGTGCTATGTATGTTTCAAGATAGAGATGGCATATTAAGTATAGTAAAAGCGAGTTTAGGCTCGAACAAGTTATATTATTTGGGCATGAGAAAATTATATAGTAAAATGGTAAGTGGAAACAATTCAATATGGTAAATGAGAAAACTATGTATAGAGTGTCAAGGGTTAGAAAAAAAAAAAGATTGGTCTAAATACTTGTTTTAGGTACTTTTGACACTTATTATTGAGTATGTGACTCATTACAATACCTTTTATTAAGAATGGAAATACGCATGGGTACAAAAAAGGTGAACTGATAGTTATATCTCCAGGCAATAGAGAGAAGAGTAATTGCAATTGGTAGCATTTTTAGGAATAATAACCAAGTGTATAACATCATTTAAAAAAAAATTGCAAATATAGACAAGTCTATCAGCAATAGATTTCTATCGTTGATAGACTCCCAAGTTTATCAGCGATAGACTTCTATCACTGATAGATTTTTACCAGTTATATGGCCTATCACCGATAGACTCCTACAAATAATATGGTCTATCATTGATAGACTATTTAAATTTGGTTATATTTGCAATTTTTTTTACATTATGTTATATCTGTTAATACTTTGGGTCTAATATCTATATTTACAACGGTCCCTAGAGAAAAAGTCGGATGAATACAGATTGAAAGAGTTAGGAAGTTTATATTTGACCAGAAGGGGTTGATTGTGAAGCAAAAAAAGATATACCTTGAACTGGTTAAGTGTGATAGTGAAAGATATAACCTTTTGAGTGTTACTAATGAGTTAGATAGAAAAAAAGAAATTTAGCAGAAACTCATAGCTTTAGATATACAATGTTCTAGGAAATATTAAAAGGAACAAATGTTAAGGAACGAGAAGATACTATACATTAAAGTCTTGTGAAGATATTTTGGAGTAGAAGGAGAAAAATTGGGAAGGTAAAAAACAAATGAAAGTTAAATATAAACTTAGTTGTTCTTATGACTACTTAAGCTGAATTTTGAGGATGAAATTCATAAAAGGGTAACTAATTTGTAAGTCCTAAAATCTTTACTTTTTTTTTTAAAATTCAAGAATTATTTAAATGATTCATTTTTGGATTTAAGGACTTAAATAAGTTAAATAAAAGGAAAATATGGTGCATAGAAGAAATTGGAAGTAAAGGGAAAGATATGGTCAAAGTTAATCCTAATTAGTCAATCATGTAAGTTTATTCATATAACTAGGATTAAATAATCCAACTAAGGGAAAAGAAAGTTATTGCCTAAGTATTAATTTAAATGAAGGGAAATCAATTAGGTATTGGAATTTATTGTCAAACTAAATTAAAATTGTTTATCAGTTATAATTAGGCTAAGTGTTGGAGAAGGAAGAATGAGGACGAAATTCTACTCGTAAAGGTGAAAGAAATATTTGGAAAGGAAATTATTTATGTAAAAGAGAAAAAGGTTAATTACCCATAGTTGGAATTTGAGATTTTATAATTTTAGATTGATGGAAATTTGGTGTAAAAGATGGAATCCTTTGAGTATAATTATTTATACTTCAAAGTGGAGTAATTTAAAAGGGATTTAGCATAAAAACGTTGGGAAGTAGAAGCTGGAAGAAAAAGAATGGGCGAAGGATAGATGTAGTCGGTTATATATATAAAGAGAATAAATTATGGTCGGTGTGAAGGAAATATACATGCAACTGATAAAATTCTTAGGGGAAGTTTCAAAGAGATGAGGGGAGAAGATTGTTGGGGTTGATACCCTAAATCTCGTAGGCCCTGTAGTTTGTAATTGGAACGTACAAATGATTTATTTATTTAATAAAATTTGAGGTATTTTGTTCAACATTTAGTAGCATTAACCCACAAAACAAATAAACTAATATCCAAGGTTATCTTCTGTAGCTTAAACATGTATGTAGAGACATATAGGTGGATCATGTTTAAGTGATAACTTAAATGGTCTGTAGTAGATGGATAAGGCTGGGTACCTTATCTTGATGACACTACGAATACGACCCGCTTTGTAGATGTTACAATTATTGTAAAGTGCTATAAATAATCTGATCCTGGTCATTCATGTGGAGACATGTGAGGGATGGTATTCTATACAAAGAAGTTTGTATAAGATCGGACCACGAAATGACTAGTCTCATTATATAACACCGTTCATAATAGAGACTTACATTTCATAAAGATGACCATAGGTGACATGACCTGAATATTGAATGAGTTGTGAATTTTCTGCCTATGAAGGCGGTCCTTTAATTTGTATGGGTGATAATGTCCAGATCGCCGACTCAATAAGTCTACCATTTTGAGGATTCGTCTGATTGGGGAGCTGGGAACACAACTACACAAGACGAAATCCACTCATTCCCTAATGTTGGGGTAAGGAGATAAATTGTTTCATTAAGGGTTGATTCTAGGGCTTGAACAAGGTAGCGCCACACTCTCTCTTGGCCGGAGAGGGGTTTGGTCATAGTTGGACTATGACCTGTTATTCATTAGAGGGATCAATGGTACTTAAGGAATTAGATGTAATTACAAGGGCAAAATAGTAATTTTGATTCAGTTGTACTTACGAATAATTTGTGAAGGGTCATTGCGTTGTTGACTATTTATATTCAATAGACACAAAAATATATCTGTAGTGCGAAGAGTGCAGTTGTTGTTCTTTAGTGGAGTGACCGAAAGTTAATGGATGTTGAATAATTAATTAAACCATAATTTAATTAAATTATAGTTTAATTAATTATTCAAATACTATTGGAGCTTCAATCTACATATCCATAAGGGTCCTTTGATTTACCATTGGATTACCTCGTGCTTCATAAGTACCAGTTCTCCTCTAATGAACAACCTATTTAGAGTCTAACCAATAAATAGAAACCCCTCTCGGACCAATGAGAGGATATGACCCTTTATTCAAGTCCCGGAGACACCACTTAAAGGAACACTCATTTGCTTACTCTCAAGGAGGGAATGAGCGAATTCCATCTTGTATTTGTTGGGGTTGATACCCTAAATCTTGTGGAGTCCTATAGTTTGTAAATGTTTTGTACAAACTCATTGTTTATTTAATAAAATATATGATATTTTTCTATTTCTTTTAGTTGCATTAACCACAAACCAATAAACTAACATCCAAGATTATCTTGTAGTTTAAACATGTATGTAGAAACATATGGGTGGATCATATTTAAGTGATAACCTAAATGGTCTGTAGTAGATGGATAAGACTTGGTATCTTATCCTTGTGACACTACAAGTATAACCCATTTTGTAGGTGTTACAATTGTTGTAAATTGCTACAAATGATCTGATCCTGATCATTCATGTATAGACATATGAGGGGGATATTCTATACAAAAGAGTTTGTATAAGACCAGACCACGAAATGTTTAGTCTCATTATATAACGCCATTCATAATAGAGACTTACATTTCACTAGGATGACCATAAGTAACATGACCTCAATCTTGAGTGAGTTGTGAACTCCTACCTATAAGGGCGGTCTTTTGATTTGTATAGGTGAGAGTGGCCAGACTGCCGACACAACAAGCCTACCATTTTCAGGATTTGTGATTGGGGAGCTTGGAACTCAACTACACAAGATGGAATTCACTCCTTCCCGAAGTAGGGGTAAGTAGATAAATTGTTCACTTAAGGGTTGGTTCCGGGTCTTGAACAATGTGGTACACACCCCCTTCTGGCTTAAGAGGGGTTTAGTCATAGTGGGACTATGATCTATTATTCATTAGAGGGATCAGTCGTACTTAAGGAGTTAGATGTAACTACAGTGGTAAACGGTAATTTGGCCCAGCTGTACTTATGAGCAATTTGTGAAGGGTCATCGTACTGTTGATTGGTTATATCCAATGGACACAGAAATATATCTGTAGTGCGAAGAGTGCAGCTGTCGGTCTTTAGTGAAGTGTCTGACGGTTAACGAATGGTGAATAATTTAATTAAAGAGTTTGATTAATGTACGGTTGGAGCTTCAAGCTACAAGTCCATGAGGTCCCATTGGTAGTTCAATAGGATTAATTGAGAATCAGTTTTTGGATTAATTTGAATTCTTCAAATTAATTGAGGGATTTAATTATATATGATATAATTAAATTATTTTAATTATATATGATATAATTATTATAATGTATTTGATACATTATAGAATTTATGAGAAGAAATAAATATTTGAATAAGATTCAAATATTAATTATATGAATTGGATTCATAATTGTTAAATATAAATATAAATGTGATTTATACTAAATGTCATATGAGAAAAAAAAGAAACTATGATAAGTTGGTTATCATATATATATATATATATATATATATATATATATATATAACTCTTTTTAAATAAATTCATTTTATTATTTTATTTATCAAAATAAATTCAATTGAATTAGGGAGCCCTCCCCTCTTTTCTCTCCACCCACATAAGTGGGTGATGTATAAGTTCTTTTGAAGCTGGAGAAAAAAGACAAAAACGTTGTGTGTGGAGATTGTCTCTAAGAGCAATCACTTTTCTTTATCTTCCTCTCTTCTCTCAATCCCTCCCTTCATTCCAAAATAGCCAAAGTCCACCACTCCTGGGTTCTTTACCTGAGAATACCAAGGTCGCCATCGTGGTAGTATCCGTTTCCAGTTTGAGGGATTTTTGAAGATCTGTCTTCAAAGGTAAGTGTGAAACCCGAACCCTACTTTCCCTATTTATATGTTTATTTTTTAGATTAGTAAAATGAGGGGTTTAATATTTAAATTAATGTGGAATTGTAGGAAAATGGGTAAAGGATAAGGAAATGAAGAAGGAAAATGTTTAAGTATTGGAGAATTGGCTCTCGAGTGTTTTTAAGTTAGCCTAGCAAGAAGAAAATTTTGGCTAAGTGTTAGCCATGAAAATGGTGGGCAAGCATCAAGTAAATACTAGGCAAGCATCGAGTAAACACTAGGCAAGCATCGAGTAAAAGGCATGCATGAACGAGGAAAGGATCGTGCATTGAGTATGCATGAGCAAAGAAAGGATCGTGCATTGAGTATGCATGAGCGAGGAAAGGATCGTACATTGAGTATGCATGAGCAAGGGATCCTACATCAAGTATGCATGAGCGAGACAAGGATCGTGCATCGAGTATGCATGAGAGAGGAAGAGAATGGCATCGAGTTTAGGCCATGCGTGAACGAGGAAAGGATTGTGCTTCGAGTATGCGTGGGCAAGCAAGGGACCAGGCATCGAGTTTTCCATCAAGTATCATTGAGTATTCCATCAAGTAAATGCCATCGAGCATCGAGTATTCCATCGAGCATCAAGTTTACATGAACGATCGGCTTTAAGCACCATTTAGGAAGGCCAGATGTTTTGGTTTAGTGGAGGCAGCCCACTAAGTGGGTGTTGTTGTAGCCTATTAAGGACAAATGGCTGGCAGATTCAAGTATAAAAGGTGAAAACTGATTTCAAAAAGTTGTTTTGAACAAACCACTCGAGCATTTAAAGAGATTCCAAAGTCATCTGAAAGCTAAAGAAGTGTAGTTGATGATAGAGGGCTTCTGAAAGAAGAAACCATCAGGAACTTGCTGAAAATTTGAAAAAAGTACAAGAAGGTCAAGCTCTCGGGTAATCCAGAGCCAGTTCTAGAGTTTTGAAGATTCCAGCTAAACCACGAAGAATTCTAAGCTCAAATTTTAAGATAATCTTGTTAAGAAATTTTTTAGTGTGTTTTTAGAAGGAATTTTCTTGAGAAAAGCTCTGAAAAATAAGTTATTAAATAAGTAATTTAATGTGGAATGCTTTGAACAAGCAGAAAATTGCTTGAGTTGAACAAGGTAGCAGCTTGAGGTTGAACACATGCGTGTAGGCTGAAGCAAGTTTGATGTGTGTTAGGGCTGTGCGTTGGGCAGAATAGGCGACCATAAGTGTCATGGATGCCCAAGGGAAGGCCTTGGCGTTAAAGTGCAACAAGTGGACGCCTAAGACAAGGAAGGTCGAGGGTGGGGCATGCGTTGGCACTATTGTTGCCGCCTAGCCAAAGCTTAAAACTTTGGAATTTTCCTAAGTACTCAATGCATAGGGAAACTTGCATTAGAAGGTAAGACTTGAGTTTTAAGAAATAAATGAGTTTAAATATGGAAGTTAGTCTTAAAAAGGAAACCATAGCTAGTAGCTAGAATATGTTGTTATGGTCACAGGGTTGACACCAATAGGAGAAGCTTATCAACCCTAGGAGGATTGACCAAGGTTATTAGTGGCTATAAATGTTTTATAAATGTTTTGAATGTTTTAGTTAAAGTTTTTTTCTCATACTAGCTTATTCTAAAGCAATTTTTTCAAGCAAACCAAGTTTAGAAAAAATGTCAACGCATGCTAGTTTTTTTTTTTTTTTTTAAAGAGAATTTGTAACATGTGTTTAAAGTAATGATGTACTAAGTGATATGAAGCATGCATTAGTTGTTATGTACTATGATACATGACTTAAGTAAGCTTGTTAATGGAGTGATTTACTTAAAAGTTATGAAGAGCTCGATGCATGCTAGGTTATAAAGATATAAAGTATGAATTCAGTTAATGAGCTTTTAATGTTTATGAGCATGCAATAGGAGCAAAGTTCTCATGAATGCTATATCTATGACACCATGTTTTCAGTAAGTCTTTTTATGAAAGTATTTTCTTATGATGAATGAACAGCACAATACTTAAGTACTCGGAGAAGGTATCCAAGCTTAGTTTTAGTTATGATCCTTGATGTTAGGATCCGGGTTAGTTATACGTGCGCGTATGTCAAGTATAAATGTTTAGGATAGAGAGCTGAGCAAAAAAGTCTCTCCCTCAAGAGAAGCTTAGCATGGAGGGCTGAGCAACAGGGTCTCTCCTTCACATGAAGATCAGTGAATAGGTGATGGCAAAAGGGTCCACACTGTAGGCTAAGTTATAATGAGAGTTGGACAAAAGGGTTCCCTTTCTCAACCTAGTACTAGTTCAGTTATGTTTTCAGGTATGATATGTTTTAAAAAGGTTTTAAGTAAAGGCCAGGTTTAGGTTGGGAATCGAACAAAAGGGATCTTTCTCAACTAAGGATCAGACCAGCTATATTCCAGAAATATTATGTTTTTAAGTTATGTACGAATGTTTGCTTGGCCAACTTTCAGTTTCAAATTTCAAATACTAGTTTCTAGTTCAACATGAGATTTGTGTTTTAAATTTAGTCAATCAATGGGCTAGTAGCTCACCCTGTTTTAAATGTTTTCTTTTCTAGGTAGTGGTCATCTCCCCATAAGTTAACTGCGTTGCTGCTCTACCACTTAAAGATAAATTGAAGGAAACTTAGGTGGTTACTTTGTAAATATTTGTACACATGTTGCATATTAGGGACTAATTCTGAATCTGTGGAACCCGTAAACATTGCTTCGGTATGTACATATTGTAAATTACTATGAACGGTACCCTAAGGTTGTTTTTAAGTTCAAAGTTCAGTTAGTTCTTGAATGAAATTTGTGATGGTTAGGGTTCCTAAACAGGCCAGCTAGGCAGTAAGTGCCACATAAGGGTTGGTAACTATTGTAAGCAAATTTTCTTCTAGGTTAAGAAGGTAAACTGGGAGGGGTGTGACAAGTTGGTATTAGAGCATAAGGTTTTGGGGCAAGGGAAGAGAGTTCATGCATTAGTATAGGTCCCTAAAGTGAGTCCCTAACATATGTACTTATTAATTAGGTAAAATTCCAAGAAGAAGTGGCAGGCGAACCAAGCAGAACACAGCTGGGGATCCTGACCCTACTATTATAGATCCCAAAATTAGAAGAAATCCAGATTCAAGTAGAAGGAAAGGTAAAAATCCAGTAGTCCAGGAAACAACTTCAGAAAATGAATCGAATACCTCACAGGTGGGAGCAGATCCTCAGTTAGAGGAAAGAATTTTTTACAGGATTGCCCAAAGGTTGGCAGTGAGTGTGGGTTCGATTCAGCCAGACCCAGAAAAGAAGTATGGCATCAAAAGGTTAAAGGCCTTAGGTACAACGACGTTCGATGGTGCCACAGATCCAACAAATGCTGAGGTCTGGTTAGAACTGATCGAGAAATGTTTTAATGTGATGAGATGCCCAGATGACCATAAGGTTGAGCTAGCAGTATTTCTACTACATAAGGGAGCTAAGAAATGGTGGAAGATTGTAAATGCCAAGAGAAGTCGATCTGAGCCCTTGTCATGGCCAGAATTTAGATAACTTTTTTAAGAAAAGTACTATTCTAGCTCATATAGGAAGGCTAATGGAAATTAGTTTCTCAAGTTAGTTTAGGGATCGAAGAGATCACTGAATATGAGTAGAAGTTCACGGAATTATTTTAGTATGCACTTCTGATTATAGAGAAAGAAAAAGATAGATCCAGAAGGTTTGAAAAGGGATTAAGGAAGGAAATCCGAACTCCAATTACCTCAACGGCTAATTGGAGGGGATTTTACTCAATTAGTTTAGAAGAGTTTAGCTTAGGAAGAACAGCTACAGAAAGGGAATGAGGATCAACCAAGAATTTCACAAAAGACAAGTTTGAGTAAGAAGAGTCCAGACAACTAGATACGACAACTAAAGTGTCTGGGAAAAGGCGTATTGGTGAGTCTGTAGCCAGTACAATTAGGAAACCCTATGTGTGAACTGTGGGAAGTATCATTTGGGAATATGTTTCAGCGGGAAGAACATCTATTTTCAGTATGGACAGGAAGGTCATATCTAGAGGAACTGTCCTCAGTTAGTTTGAGAAGTTCAAACTGATGAACAACTAAAACAAACTGAAGTAAGAGGAGAAGGTTCTAGTGGTGCCAAGCAGAAAGGAATAGCAAAGTAACCACAACAACAGGGCATAATGTATGCAGTGAATGAACAAGAGTTCGAGAAACCGCCAGATAACTTAACAAGTAAAGTAACTCCGAATGAGTAGATTGTCTTTATGTTAATAAATCCTGATATTATATGTTGTTTCTTTCAAGCATGTTCACTTGTATTATGTTAATGTTAGAAAGTATGTAGGAAAAAATATGTTATTTTTCAATGGTTAATGATGTGGTCATAGTAGGAGAATGTCATAGCCACTGTAAGTAACGTTAGAAGAATAGTAACTAAAGGATAAGTGTAGCTAAAGGAACCATGAAGTTGAGGAAGCAAATATTAGAATGGCGCAGCAAAAGCGTAGTGGTAAAAAAATGGGGTTATAAAGTTTTTTATGTGGAGCCTTCACCCGGAGTAGGTTTAAACAAATTTTGAGGATGAAATTTCATAAGGGGGAAGTAATTGTGAAACCTGAACCCTACTTTCCCTATTTAAATATGTTTATTGTTGAGATTAGTAAAATGAGGTGTTTAATATTTGAATTAATGTGGAATTGTAGGGAAATGGGTACAGGATAAGTAAATGAAGAAGGAAAATGCTTAAGTATTGGATACTTGGCTCTCGGGTGTTTTTAAGTTAGCCTAGCAAGAAGAAAATTTTGGCTAAGTGTTGGCCGTGAAAATGGTGGGTGAACATCGAGTAAACACTAGGCAAGCATTGAGTAAAAGCCATGCATGAACGAGGAAAGGATCGTGCATCGAGTATATATGAGTGAGGAAAGGATCATGTATCGAGTATGCATGAGCAAGGAAGAGATCGAGCATCAAGTTTAGGCCATGCGTGAGCGAGGAAGGGATCAGGCATCGAGTTTTCCATCAAGTATCATCGAGTAAATTCCATCGAGCATCGAGTATGCCATCAAGCATCGAGTTTCTTTGTCGAGCATCAAGTTTAAATGAACGATAAGCTTTAAGCACCGTTTAGGAAGGCCAGTTGTGTCGGTTTAGTGGAGTCAGCCCAATAAGTGGGTGTTGTGGCAACCTATTAAGGATAAATGGCTGGCAGATTCAAGTATAAAAGGGGAATCCCTCGTGGTAGGATTGTACTTGAATCGTACAATGGTAGGCATGTACTTGAATCGTACTTGAATCGTCCCCAAAATAGTAGGCATATTGGGTCGTCGAACTGGCGATGTTTATCCATGCAAATCAAAGGATAATCCCTCGTGAACAAGAGTTCATAACATACTCAGGATTAAGACTAAGTCGCCTAGGTCATCCTATTGAAATAGAAACCTGACTAGTCAATGGTATTACTGTTGGGAATGTCCTAGAACTCGCAATTCGTGTTAATAATTCTATTTATCAATAATAATAAATTGTTGATTTTTCATCTTATTATGAAAATCCAATAAACATATCCATGGCTATAGTCTGAATACTGTAACTTTATGTAGTGACATAAACAGGATCAAGTTTTACAGTATATAGCCTAAATGGTCTAATAAGTATTGGGATGAAATTGGGTATCTCCTACTAGTAATATTATTGGATACGGCCCACTCCGTAGTTGTTACAAAGAGTTATAAAGTGCAACAAACGATGTGATCCACAGATCGTTCATGTTGAGACATGTGAGTGGGGGCATCCTATGAAATAAGTTTGCATATAGAATGGACCACGAAAATAGTCACTTTTCTTTATAACGACCGTTTACTATTGAAATTGACTATTTCATTTATTAAATAACCTAGGTTAACTCAATCTTAATCATGAGCAAGCTATGAACTCCTGTTTCATCGTGATTATCCTTTGATCTACAAACGGTAAGAGTAGTCCAATAGCATTGCTCAATAAGCCTCGTATTTTGAGGATAAGACCGGATGAATAGCTGGGGACATAGCCCTACAAGATGGAATTCACTCCTATCTGATTTAGGGTTAGCAGATAGGTTGTTCTCTTAAGTACTGATTACAGGTCTTGAATAATCGAGGCCCCGCCTTCTCATGATAGACAAAGGACTTGATTCATAAGTGTTATGAATCAGAATTGTTCATTAGAGGGTCAGTGGGAACTTAAGGAGCAAGATGTATTCACAGGGGTAAAACGGTTATCTTGACCCAGCTGTGATTACGAACAACCTGTGAATGATCGACTTACTGATTATGGTTATATAAAGTTGTCACACCTCGCCCCGAGCCCGCCTCCTGAGCCCGAGGAAAGCATGAGGGACCGCAAATGCCACCCTTTCGTGATACCTACCGCCCATCTAAACCTCTTTACTCTTAGTAAACTTTAATTCAAGGAGATAAACAACAACTGATTGAGTAGGCCCATTTTATTACAACAATGTAATGTTTATACAACTCCAAGACTTAATTACAAAGTTTACAACAATAACTCTTAAACCCTGAAATTGTAATTGTGGCTGTGGAAAAGCTTGACCTTAGCAGCACCCTGGAATTCCTCACTTTTCGTTACTTGGGAAGAAAAACATGAAATAACATAATGAGCTTCACAAAGCTCAGTGAATGGCAAGCAACTTCTAGAGTCTATTTCAACTCATAATAACAATCATATTGCAATTACGAGGTTAGTACTTAAACCTCAGCTTTGAATGAGCCTGGTTTCAACTTCTATCTACATGCACGGTAGATAGTTAACTGTTACTAATTACAAATGTTTACTCTTTGGCATTCCCTTTGTTCCCTATGTGCACATAGCTCCCCGCTTATGGGCTCAGAAGCTAGGCCCGTCGGCCCTCTGACCATCCCATACAAGGTTCCTCCCACAGGCTCAGGGACTAGACCTCTCAGTCCCCTGACCATCCTGTGAGGTTCCATTTCCGGGCTCAGGAACTAGGTCTATTGACCCCCTGACCATCCCGATCACATAATCCCATTCTCATACAGATACTCATTCATAACATCAGCATATACAATTTACTCAAAAAGATATGCTTTAAGATTTAAAGGAAAGTATCACTCACCTTGGTAAGGTAAGAACCTTTATCTAGAAGTTCCTTTGGTCTTCTCGGGCTCCTCTTTTGAACCCTAGATTCCAAATTCATATTAAAGCTCAGATTACTCATAGTTATAAGCCTTATCTTGAGATAATTCCTTGTACAAACCTTCTCTAAAATTTCTCAGGAAGCTGACCTTAAAATATTAACTTAGAACGCCTCGTGGTTTGGCCGAAATCATCAAAACATCAAGGTTGGCTCAAGCTTACCCGATAGCTCGACCTATCTATATTTTCTTCACTCTCTAGCCTGATTCCTTGGAGCTTCTTCTCCGGAAGCCCTACCTTGAAAACTAGACTCTCATAGATTTCAGGTGGCTTTTGAATCACTCGAAATGCACGAGTATTTTGGGAGAAATCCTCGTCCCAAGTTGATGCTACTTCCAGACTTCACTGTCTGACAGCATCTCCTCCTCTTGGAACTTCATGACCGATGCATGCCCTTCATGATCAACGCATGGTCTCCTTCAAATCTTCCTTCTAACACTCTTCCTTACATTCTTTGAAGAGGATTTGGCTTTTAAATGGAAGAGACATCTTGTGGTGGTATTTATAGGCTAAAAGAAATGATCCTTATCATCTTTACCAAGTCTCAACGCAAGACACCGCCTACTTTGGGGTGTTTGCAACATGTTTTTCCACCACCTACTCCCTTAACATTCACTTACATCTCATGCCACACACCTACTTGTGTTGTCTTACTCATGCATAAGACTTCCTTTGCATGAAACTTAATTCGTCCAGCTCCTACTAACTCAAGTCTAACCATTTCTCGATACAGCCATTTTTCTAGATGAACTCATTGCGTAATGTAAGCCTCAGCACCGCTCCATCGTTTAGTCCATCATGCAACTTTGCACTTCATCGCTTAGCTCCATCATTTAATGAATCTCTCGTTGTAATCGCTAGTGCATGTGTCCATTGCTTAGCACCAACGTCCGATCGTGTAGCTAAATTGTTTAGTAAATGATCTCACTCTCAACAATCTCACACATAGCCTATCGCATAACTGCTGCACCTATCATTTAGCTCCGTCGTTTAGCATTGATGCCTTATCGTCTAATGCATCCGCTCATCACATAGAGTCATCGCCCAGTGTCTGCGTCCATCGCGTAACGCCCATTGTTTAGTATTCTGCCTATCATGTAGCGCGTCTGCTCATCGTGTAGCGCCATTGTGTAGTCTATCGCCCAGCGCCCGCGCATCGTCTAGCGTCTATGCTCATCATCTAGTGCCCGTTCAACGCTTAACACTATCATCTAGCACTAACACTGATTATATAGTGTATTTGCCTATTGTATAGGCTAATCATCTAGTGCGTCACTTGGCTCCACGCATTTGCTACATAATCGCCTACCTCATTGCGTAGCGCCACGTATTTACTACACGATCGCCTACCTCATCGTGTAGCGCCACTCATTTGCTACACGATCATTTGTCTTGCGCCTTGCACTCAACATCTCGCTCTCTACTCTCTCGCTCACATAAACTCAACGCATGAGCAACTTAGGCAATGCCTCGGCCAATCAGCGTACAACCTTACAAACGCATGGTTGCCTTTTGCTTAAATGCTTACTCTCTTTTAAACCTCTACTAACTCAGCCTCATCTCATGCGTTAACACCAAACACATGGTTTCTTTTGGTTTTACACTTAGCCAAATTTTCCATTAGTTTAATTCCAAACTTTTTAAGGAAAATTTATTCAACACTTAGAAATTTCCTTCTCTTACACTTAGTTAATTCCCTTAATCACCTGCTTAAGGAAATTGAGATCCAGGTTTCACAAAAGTAGACATAATATATCTACAGTGAAGGGAGTTCAACTATGGGCTATAGTAGAGTGTCCCATTAGCTAATGAATGGGGGTTAGATTGGTCTAATGAGTTTAGCCGATTAATCTCGGATCGTTGGAGCCCATGATCTGCAGGTCTGCGAGGACCCCTACTAGCTCATAAATGGATAAGCTTTAGAGTAGCTTGAGAAATTAATTTGAAACATTCAAATTAAAATTAAACGGAATAGGAGAATATAAATTTAAATATGATTTAAATATATGAAGATGGATTTGTGCAAAAATTAATTTAATATTTGATATTAAATTAATTAGTATTATTTAAAAATTAATTTTATAAAATTAAATTTTCAGTTTTAAAATCAAAACTTGATTTCATGAAATCAAGTTTTGATTTTGAGATAAATTGGAAAATTGAAACAACATGCAAAAATGGAAAATCAAGATTTTCCACTACCATCTTCTTCATGCTCACACAAAACTCATTTCCTCTTCTTCATTAACTCAAAGCATGAGCTACAAGTCATGCAACATTCTTCTTTGCATGTCATTTGCAATAAATAAAGAAGAATGGAGTGAATTTGAGGCATGCATTTTAATCAAAATTTTAGAGAAATTTCGGATGGAAGAAGGGTTCTTCAAGTAGTGTGTTGTTGTGAGCTTTTCTCTATAATTCCGTTGCTTCAAGCTATTCTTAAGTCCCACAACTCGATCTAAAGCTCCAAGAGGATAGTGGAGAAGATCTTGAGGTGGTTCACGGTGATCTTTGGAGAAGAGTGCTGCTGACTAATCAAGATCTTGAAGAGTTCTACAAAGGTATGATCTAAAACCCTCTTATTTAGATGAGTATGCTTTAGTTTCTGTCAAAACTAGTGAATTTGAATGCTTATTGATCCTTGCTTCTTCCGCAGCATGTTATTACACTCTTACAATTACATCTAGTGGTTATATTTAGCGGTCCAGTCTTATGAAAGCTCATTGCACAGGATACCCCCACTCACGTATCACCTACACGAATGCATTGGATCATTACGTTTGTATCAAATATAAAGTGGATCGTACACATAGTGTTATCAGGATAAGGTACCCAATCTTATCCCTATACTATAGAGCCTTTAGGTTGTATCTTGAACATTGATCCCTGTATGTGGACATACAGTTCAAGACTCATAAGACAGTCTTGGATGTTAGTTTATTGGATTTAGAGTTATTAAGACAAAATAAACAACAATACAAACAATAACATTTGATTTAACATCCATAATTCTTTATTGATGACGGTCAATTAATAACATTTACTATCTACGAATTTTGGGGCATAAAACCCAACAATAGGAAGAAAGGAGAGGGGAGTTGATATTTCACATGCTCTTGTTGTTGAGAATCGTGGAAAAAACAAGAATAAGGGACCAAAAGACCGTGGTAACTCAAAAGAGAGGTCCAAGTCTAGAGACAAAGAGACTAGGACATGTGTTATGGTCCAACCCAATTCTTTCCAAGGCTTTGCTTCCAAAACCCTCCTTGATACTCCAACACTAGATTTATGGTCAAATGAAAGGTACCCATGTATTGAAAAGTGCAATTCAATTAAAAATGAAATATGTGTTGAAAAAAGTATAAAACTAAAAGGACATTAGTGCCTTACTATAATGAGCATGCTATCAGTTTGATAAGATATTAAAGAAAACATGAGCTACTAAACTAAATAATCATACATTGGCTTACTTTAGTTATAATGTGGTATGAAACTCTTCAAGGACATTATAACTTTGTAGTGCTGAAAGCTAATGTTGTCACAAGCTTATCTTAAAACTATTTAATCCAGAAGCACACTGTACATACAAGAAGTGAGTCCACATCCCTAAGCCTTCCAACAGCAAAAATATTGAAATGAAAGATACATCTTAGTAATCAAAGCACAGAGTTACAAAATTCTCATGCATTAGAATAATGAATAAAATGCACACATCTCTGATGCATACCATAGGTCAACCCCACTGCCAACTATATTTGTGCACCATGCCATGGATGCATTAATGGAAAGGTCACAATTGAGTTCAGACTTAGAGCTCAAAAATGGTCAAGTTAGTGTATGAACAAGCTAAATTAATTCCATGCTCCTTTAGAAGAGACTGATCAAGAGAGAAAAGGACATCTAATAGGTTTTAATGAATTGGCAAAAATGTTCAGATTTCATTTTATTCATTAACACTGTGAAACATGTATTTAGTTTGAAAGTAAACTACAACGATCTCGAACTAAATTCCCACCCATTTGACAACAAACAAATCATGTTCTTCTCCATCATGTGAAATTTGATGAATAAAGATTATCAAAAGTAATATTCAAACACTACCATAAACCAAAATCCAAAAAATATTAATACTGGTATGATCAGGCTTTTCTGTACCACAAACCAGAGTAACTACAATTTTTACCATAACATAACAAATAAATTTGTTCAAGCATTATGCATGCTAAATACACTTCATTTAAAACCAAAACTTCTTGCACCATAAGAACTAAACTAGTATGATAATTGGAACCAACAAACATTTAAAAGAGCACTTTAAAATAAACAATCACCCATGAAAAAACTTTAAGATAAAAAAGTTATCTCCTTTAGTAAGCCTAATTGTGACAACCAAGACCAAAAAACTCGTTATTGTGACAACCAAGACCAAAAAACTCGTTATGTATCTAAAAATAAGAATTAATTTTCCCTTACCTCTGAAAATCGGAACCAATGTCGCAACCCACCTTTGAAAATCGAAGTTGCAGACCTCTTCCGAAAAGTGACATAGTGTTACTTGTACATTTTGATTTCAGGTGGTCAATGAACAGAAATCTCAAAAGCTCCATTACATCCATTTTGGCAACATGTCCATCTATGGACAAGACAAACGTTTCAACAATGATTAAAAAAGAGGATATAATAAAAGTAAAAATTGAGAAGGGACCTAACAATCAACAATTGAAATCGAGATGTGATTATATTCCAATCACTGGACTCCACATGATTATTACCTCCATTTACTTCATTTTAGCCAACATTTCAATCAACTTCTCTCATTGGATTTTCTATATTAGTTTCAAACAAGGGTTAAGCATTAGTTTCATAAGCGTGTAGTCGGAGGGTTGTCATGATGAAAAGAACAAATAACTTCAACATCAAAAACAAGATAGGTTTCATTAACTCCCAAGGTGAACATTCTTCAAGCATAATGTATGGGCACCCCATTCCCATAATCTTTAGAAAAGTTCATCTCCATACAAACCCCAAGATGCCTCTAATTTCTCATATCAAATGTTTGTTGAGCATTAAACTCAAATTATCAGGTTTTTGGACGGTTTTTAGTCGGCATTTGGAAGGTCAAACGATATCCAAATTAAATGTGTGACCTATGGATTTTGAGGCCCCGGATGTATACTTTCTGACGATTCAAGTCTCGAGTTGTTTGGTGTTTTTTATGGAAAGTTATGGCAGTTTGAGTAACGAAGGGTCAAGAATTACTGCAACTTTTGAAATTCTGTCTTAATTATTGTAATTTCTTTCATTTGCTTTTATTAGTGATTTATTGAAGGAATTTAGGGAGACACTTTATGAGACTATATATAGTGGTATTGTAATCTTTGTCAAGTCAAGATTAAAAAAAATCAATAGATGATTGAGTATTAGTGTCCATACTTTATTCTTTCTCTCTTCAATAAAAAGCTCCACCACTCAAATAATTTTGTTTTTTTTCAATGTTTTTCTTTGCACTAAAATTTAGAACGTGACAGTCATAATTGGATGCAATAGAAAAAATGCAATTAAGAGTGAGAAATAAAGTAGAACCGCAAGGAAGAAAACAAAAGTTAACATTCTTTATGAAGATCTCTAAATCCAAACATGTCTGAGCTATATCAGTTCAATGCAAGTTTACTTATTATGAAGCTAATTATTTCATTGCAACTAAGTTCAAAACTTCATTACAACAATGAGAGTATTATGCCATAAATTTTGTTCATTCTCAACCTGCAAACAATCAATGTATGACCATAATCCAAGTTTCTAACTCTAGAAAGAACAGTTAACTGCAATAAATTTTCACATCCATTTATTTTAGCTTAAGATCTTAGATGCAAAAGTGTGTTTATGTCACAGTAAATCACAGTTTAGATGGCTCAAGAGTTTTTTACATTGGCCATTGACAACTAGCATTTAACCCTTTAAATCACTGCTCTTATTGCCGCATTCTCCTAAAAGATTATTAGAAATTCATGTTCATATCTCAGACCTTTATTTCTTTATTTTACCATTATGTTTTCCCCTTAGTTGAAAAATATTTCCTTATGTAAATCTTCTCAACATGCAGCATTTAAGAGAGTTCTTGAGAATGTTAATATTCGATTCCAATACAAATTTTGATTGAATTCACAAAACATAGTTTTAGTAAGCATAAAGAAGCAACAACCCATGTATGACCAATACCTAAATTAAAGTCTCATCTCAAAAGCCTACCCTTAAAAAATTTTCTTTCATACATTGAAAACATCTTGATTTAGATAAGCTAAAACTGCATAGCATCTAATTAAGCATAAATTTTAAACTCACATCCCACCAACACGAACAGCGCTATCCGATGAAATGGTGGAGAAATGAAGCTCACAAACCACCATTGAAGCACCAAAATTAGTAGCAAAGCGGGAACCTTGATACCCCCACTGCCTACACTGATAGTAAAGAGGTCAACATCATATGGGCCCATAATTATTTAAAGCAATTAAGTTTAGTTCAATACTTTATAAAATAAACCTAATTGTAGAAGCCCCAATGTACATGAACAAAATTTAATGAGATTATTGTGCAAAAGAGAAGCTACCTTTAGCACCAAATTTTCACTGAGAAGGGAGAGGATGTCCAAAATATATCATATGGAGCATAGGCATGGTGATACCAGAGTTGAGCTTGGAAGACTACCATAACCATATAGGGTTAAGACTCCATTTGAGAGTTGCAAGTATATAGTGCTGAGAAGGTGCAGTCAAAAAGAAATGTAATCCACCTCCTTGGATCTAGGTCCATAATTCTGTAGCTTGAAGAATAGTCCTGAATCCACCAACAATAGACCCATCATTCCATCATTGGCTTGTATTGAACCCACAAATTCACCTCAACAACAACCCATTCGGTCAATTAGACCCCTCTCATAAATCAACCTTAACCAACTTTAAAAATCCACCAATGAGATATTAACGAACCTTAGGTAGACTTCTGATAATGGAGACTCATTAACCCATGCCATAGAAAGACTAATTTGAAATAAGAAATAAGCACACCATTCTAACCAAAGTTGAATGTCGTCCTTCTCCTTAGTTCCTACAAGTTTAAAGTAGTTAGTTCCTAAAAAGAATTCCAATGAAAACAAATGTTGTAGATACACAGTCAAATGTACCGTACTTTGTTCCTACAAGTTTAAAGTAGATTTTACTTCAAACAATTCATGTCCACAACTTTAAGAACAAAGTTAAATCTCTGTCAATTGATCTATTATCTTTTTATAATAAGAAACTACATGATTGCTTTGACATACTAGTAGTCTGATAGTTTTTAATAGAAAATTTTGAAAACTTAAAAAAATTCATTGAATATAAATATATAACATGTAAGAAGATAAAAATTAACTGATTCAAAAACCAAAGGAAATGAAATAGGTAAAAGAAAACACATTTGATATTAGATTAAGAATGTCAAAGAGAATATAAAGAAATAAGATCTAGATAACAAGCAACACACCCTTTTATTAATCTTACGCCAGGTTTACTAAATTTTCCTAAAATTCTAACTTCCAAAACTTAAAGGAAGACACACATGCATTTTTTTCTTTAATTTATGGAGTTTGAAACCTTATCAATATCTATCAAATATTAGGCATGAGAACTTTTAACATTAGTTTGGTAGTTTATTTTACTTATCTTCAATTTGTGAGAAAGACTGTCTTCAATCTTAATGTTGTTCTAGATGACAAGATCTTCACGTTAACAATCACAAAATAATCAGATGTAACGGTCGATAACAATTCAAGAATCAGGGGAAGTAGTATGTTGAGGCTTGACAATCGTCAGTCGTTTACCAAATGGTAGTTCTATCATGTAGATGAAGCACCAAGAACTAAACGATAGTTCAATTATGTAAACGATTGGATGAAGTGCTAGACGATCGTGTAGACGGCAGTTAAGTGGAACTAGACGATCGTATAGACAATTGAACGCGGAGCTAACGATCGAGTACACGATGCGATAGAAACTACACGATCATGTAAACGATACTTTAGTAAATTCTAAACGATCGTAGAGATAACAAAGAAAAGATACAGGAGTTTAAGTGATTCGGCCAAAGGCCTACGTCCACGGTGCAAATCGGGAGGTTCTCTTTTATTACTCTTCAAAGTATTACAGAATGAACGAATGCCTTGTTTTCTCGTTTCCTTATTCTCTCTTACATTAATCTCACATTCATTTTCTTTTATATATGCAGGTGATATAATCAACGATGAAGCTCTAGTGGTTACAACACATAACAAAAAGATGTCGACAACCGTTCAACTGCCAGCTGCGATGTTTTTCTTGATTTCGAATCTTTCTGTAACACTTAAAACACATTAATGTAATGGTACACCAAAAGAAAGAGTACATGTGAAAGAGGTGATTACAATTTTCCCCCATAGCAAGAATAAAAAACTTCCTTTTTTTGTGAAAAGAATTACAGTCTTCATTTATATGTGATGGAATCTCAACAAATTGGTTATTCTCAATAAATAGCAAAGGCTCTCTTGATAACGTGTTTAGTTGTTCATTTCTTATTTTTTAAAATTAAGCTCATTAATATTTACTTTTACTTATGAGTATTCATCATTTTGTTATTTATTGGAAAATACAAATAACAAACTTTACTAAAATAATAACTAGACTTATAAACCTTTACAAATGATGAACTTAGTCTAGGACTACATTATTGCAAATAGAACATCATACAGCAGAGGTTAGCTTTTTTGAAAAAAAAAAAAAAATAATAATACAAATTGAAAAATTCTTATTAGCAAATAATAACGATAACTTGGCTAATATTGAACTCTGATAAAACAAATAAACCTATTAACCGGAGAAATTTGTTATAGAAAATTTACCACTTCACAAACCTTTTCATCTTCTTGGAGAGAGGCTTATTTTCATTAATTTTACAGCCACCGCTTTCTTATGTGATGCTTGCCTCTTCTTTCCACTTATCCAAAGGGGTGTTCAAAAAAACCAATGACCCGAAAAAATCGATCAATCCAACCCATTCCGTGCGTTTGGGTTGGGTTATCAACTATTTGGGTTGGATTGGATTCAAATAAATGAAAATTTTATGGGTTGGGTTGGTTCATGGGTTTACCTAATATAACCTAAACAAATCCGAACCAACCCGAATTTATTATTAACTTTAAAATAATTTTTTTTACATATAACACAATTATTTATACATATATTGATTTTAATTTTATTTAATTCCAATATTTTTTTAATAATTTATTCTTCAACAACTCTTAAATGTAGTTTCTTTGCACTTTAGAAAGGAAATTTTCACTATATAAATTGAAATTGAATCATTAATCTTAATTCAATATAGGAAAATAATTAAATAAGATTTTTACATATTTATGTTGTGCTTCTTTTTAGAACAAAATTTTAAATAAATGACCCGATTAATCCAATAAAACCCAAATATTTTAGAATTGGGTTGAATTCATTTTTTAATAAAGGTTATTTAGGTTGAAGCTCGAACAACTAGGTTGGGTCTAAAAAGTCTTTCAACCCAACCCCTATCCAACACTATCATCTTGGATAACTTATTTTCATTTATATGCACAACTCCCTACAACTTGGTCAAGAAAAAAGACTGCAAAACTCGTGAATTAATCGTGGAACTTTTCGATTGTAATCACAATTTGCAGTAAATTAGGGGTTTTTTTTTTATCATAAATAGCTCCATGTTGACAAAAATGAGAAATTAAACCTATAAATCTGAAAATTTCAGTTGTAAAATTGCAAAAGGATGAAAAAAAAATTGTATTTACCTCACGAATTTCTTGAATCGGTGCACAATACTCTGAATATCAAATCGAAGCACGACACACTTGAATAAAGAAAACTAAAATTTTGAAGCACAATGCAAACCAACGAAGGAGAGAAGGTTGGAATTTTGAAGCATAAAACAATCCAACCAAGTGTTGGGGTGTATGCCTTAAAGGCTGGTAGTTTTATGTTAGTTGAATCAATGGTTAATTAATTTTATATTACTTAATTTTATAGTACTTGTGCAATAATCAATTAACCTAAGATCCAAATATAACTTAAACATGTGGTAATATACAGGTGGATCATGTTTCATGTTTGAGTGGTAACCTAAATGGTCTGTAGTATATGAATAAGGTTGGGTGTCAGGATGATAACACTAGTGATACAGCCCACTTTGTAGTTGTTACAATGGATATAAAGTACTACCAATGATATGATCCTGATCATTCTTGTGGAGACATATAAGCGGGGTATCTTATAAAAAAGAGTTTATATAAAGACCGGACCATGAAATGTTAAGTCTCTCTTTATAACGTCGTTGCTAGAGGAGACTTACATTTGGATGACCATAGGTGACTTTTCTTAATCGTGAGTTGTGAACTCCTGCCTATGAGTGTGATCCCTTGATTTGTATGGGTGAGAGTAGCCAGATTTGTCGACTCAATAAGCCTATCATTTTGGTCATTCGTCTTGGGGAGTTAGGAACACAGCTACACAAGAAAATTCACTCCTTCCCTATAATTAACGTAAGAAGATAAATTGCTCCCTTAAAGGCTGATTCTAGGGCTTGAATAATGAGGCATCTCACCCTCTTCTAGCCTGAGAGGGTTCGGTCATAGTTGGACTATGACTAAATGTTCATTAGTGGTACTTAAAGAAGTTATATGCAACTACAGGGCTAAAACGATAATTTGATCTACGAGCAATTTGTGAAGGGTCAACACACTATTGATTCGTTATATCTAATGGACATATAAATATATTTATAGTGCGAAGAGTTCAGCTGTCGGTGTTTAGTAGAGTGATCGACAGAATGAAGGTTGATTAATTTGATTAAAATAGTTTAATCAATTAATCTCGTATCATTCGAGCTTCAATCTATAGATCCATAAGGTCTCCTTGTTAGTTTAATGAGAACCAATGGGAATCAAATTAATTTTGGTATGATTTGAATTGTTCAAATTAATTAAAGAAAATTAATTGTATAAGATACAATTAAATAATGTATATTGATACATTATATAATATAATGTATGTTGATACATTTTTTATGAGATAAATAAATATTTGCATATGATTCATATAAAAACTATATATTAAAATTTAATGTGAATATGATTCATATTAAATTTATATAATTTTTTGAGAGAAATAAATATTTGAATATGACTCAAATACTAATTATATGAATATGATTCATGTAAAAAAAAAAATTATATGTTATAATTCAATGTGAATATGATTCATATTAAATTTATATATAGCTTTATGACGGAAATAAATATTTGAATATGATTCAAATTTTAATTATATGAATATGATTAATATAGGAACTATATATTAAAATTAATATGAATATGATTCATATTAAATTTGTATATTTTATTGAGAGGTGTTATAATTTGAAAATGATTCAATTATTATTTATATGAATGTGATTCAGGTAAAAACTATAGGTTAAAATTAATATGAATTTGTTTCATATTAATACCTTAGGTTATTTGAGAGAATAATAAACTATAGTCTATGTTATATGTAATATAATATTAACTATAGGTTATATGTTATATGTGATATAACATATAGTATAAATATATGTTAAGTGGTCGATATATATATATTAAATTCAAATAAAATTTGAATTTATTAAAAATAAAGGGGAGTGAGTTATAACTCCCTTATCCATTAATCTATCCCTATCTCATGTAACAAATGAAGAGAGAGAAAGTTCTCTCTCTAGTTCTCCTTCTCTCTGTGATTCTCTCTTTTTGTGTCTTTCTCTGGTTCTCCTTCTCTTGTGAATTTTTACAGAGAAGCAAAAAAAAAAAAACTCTCAATTCTCTTCTTCTTCCCTCACGCCAAGATTGAGTACAAGTCCACACCTCTACACGGTTCTCGTCCTTGAGAATAACGGGGAAGACCCTTAGTGGTGTCCGTTCGTGGATGCCGAGTTCGTGAGATCGAGAGAAGATGACTTGATTTGGAGAGGAACGTGAATATTGGTCTTCAAAGGTGAATGATTTCTTCATCTCTTCCTCTTTATTTTAACGTTGTAGAAAGCATGCTTAGGTTTATGTTTTTCCATGGTTTCCATCACTCTGAATTATGTTGTACGTTCTGTAAAACGAAATTTAGAGATTGATGCATTCAATTGCTTTCACTGCGAGGAATTCCAATCCCTTCACAAAGGAGAAGGTTGGAATTTCAAATCGGTCCACAAGCTTGAACGAAGAAGAAGACCGCACAAGGCAATCAATCAAAGGAGAAGGCTGGAATTTTTGAATCAGTCCACAAGCTTTAACGAAGGAGAAGATTGAAGAAAAAGAAAAGAGAATGGAAGACAACGAAAGAGAGAGAACACCAAAGAGAAGAATGAAAGAGATCGGCCAAAGTGACAAGATAGAGAGAGAATGAAATAGAAGGTTAAAAATAGCGTAATGTGTTTTACGCTCAATTCATATAAATTTTTTGGGGAGAGGAATATTTCGAGCGCACCTTTCGATTTTGGATTCCAACTTTAGAAACGCTATGCTAAACTGCTATTGAAAGTAATATTTGTTGTACTGATATATAATTCCATTGAAAAAAATCTATTAACGAAGGAAACTCGTCTTGCAGTACAACTTAGGGTACATGTGGATGTTGATTTGGAAGATTGAAACTCGTATACCAGGTACATGAGTTTCAGTTACCCTGTTTTTGTCAATAGTTTGTATATCTGAATTTTCTTTTTATATTTACGTTATCTTTTAAAATAATTTTTGAACAACCCTAAATATGTCATTTTTCAAAAATGACATTATTTAAGAACTTAAACTGATGTCTTGTGAAAAAAAAAAAAAAAAACTCATGCGTAGGCACTTATTAATGTATGTAACTATTACCATAAAAAACAAATCAGGCTTCCTCGATGGTTCAAAATTCATTTATACAATGTTTTATTTTTGTTTAAAGAAATCCATATATACTATCCTTATATATATTGATATTTATATATGAATATGCCATATATTCTCAAACAAATCAAACCATCCAAGTATTCAAAATCCAATACATACAAGGTTACAGACAACAACAAAATATATCTCATTCTATATCTGTGATAAATTATTAATATTGATTCATTAAAATCTAATACTATATCAATAACATTAATCTATGTAAAAGAGATACATCATATATTATCAAAATTATATCACGATATATGAATAATACCTAGTAATATATCAAATAAAATAATGTTAAAAAAATTTATAATCTATCCGAACATATATTAATATGCATATATCATATATTCCATACACGAACATGTACATAATCTATATAACATGGATATATATCATATATTATCAAATCATATCACAATATTCGAATAATACCTAGTAATATATTAGATAAAAAATATTCAAAAATTTCATATAATCTATCCAAACATATGCATATATCGTATGTTCCATACATGAACATGTACTTAATCTATATAATGTAGATATATCTCATATATTATTAAAATCATATCACAATATTTTAACCATACCTTAGTAATATATCAAATAAAACAATGTTAAAAAAAATAATATTAATAATCTCTCCAAACATAAATTCATATGCATATATCCTATATTCCACACATGAACATGTGTATTGAAGGTTTTGTTTCTTCATCTCCACTTTAATGGAAGACTACAAAGGTTGTTTAATAGAAAATGGTATGAATGTTGTATTTTAAACTATGATTTGTTTTATATTGACTATATTTAAAAAGGGGGCAATTACAATTTTAATAAAAAAAAAAAATTGAAAATTGGATGTGTGTTCCTAGGTTTTACTTTTTTGCAAACATGTCAAAAAACTTCCATTAAAAATTTGATTGTTTGTGATTGTTATCTGATTTATATGTGATTGTTATGTGATTGTTATCTGATTTCTATATGATTGTTATGTGATTGTTACACTATAATTACAAAAAAATTGAAATCATGACTTTGGTTTTTTAAAATGTATTTGTCATACAATGCAATTTTCCTTAAAAACAGGAGAAATAAGAGGTTTCATGGAAAAAAATGCAAAAAATTGTAGTTTCAACACACGGGTGTAAAAATTTGGAAGTTCATTATGTTGTATTCTCTTTTGTTTGGCGATTGCACGTAGAGCTTTTATTTGCAATCAAGAATCTTCTCTTTCCATGACGGTGGCAACAAAAATCTTGTATAAATTTGGTGGTTTTAGGAGGGAAGTCTTACTCACACATGATTTATGAGTATTAGTTAATTTTTCTTTCTTCTAAGTTTGAATGAGAATAAGGGTTTGTTCGTAAATTGTGTCAAACATTTGTGAAAAATTGAAGTATGTTAGTCCATTTATGAAAAAAATAGAAAGTTTGGCTATTTATGTAATATAACCTACATCTTTAGGCTATATATGCATAAAACCCAAAAGAAAAATGTGATAAGTCCTATTTGTGCTTGATGACCCATTCGAAAAACGACTCCGGTCATGATTCGAATGAAGATGAGGTAAGTCATAAATCTCTATCTTATGATGAGTTATATGATGCTTTTGAAAGTACGCAACATGATTTAGAAAAGGTTAGCTCTAAATATGTAAAATTATTAAAGAAGTATAAAGTATTATTTATTGAAAATAAATCTTTGATAGATGATTTTTTTTTTTTTTTTGTTTAAAGAATATGGCTAATTATTTTTGTTGTGATGAGAAAAATATCTTGAATGATAAAATTAAGTTTCTTGAAAATGAGAATGATGAACTCAAATCTTTATCATGTGAAGTAAAAGTTGAATTGAATGACTTGAAGGAAAAAATGAGAAAATTGAATCTTGTTTATTGAAATTAAAAGGTGAAATTGCTATTTTGAAATATAGAATTATTGAGTTAGAAATTAACAATTCTTCTTTAGAAAAAGATAAATTTTCTCTTGTTGATAAAATAAAATTTCTTGAATATAATAGTCATGAGAAAAATGATCTTTTGCCTATGTTTAAAAAGAAAGAATTGCTTGCTACTAAAGAATTTGAACTTGCAAAAGAGTCTATTAAAGAAATTGACTATTGATGCACAAAAATTGCATAAGATTATTGATATGGTTAAATCTTGTAACAAGAAAAGGGGATTACGCTATGTGAATAAAAATTGTTCATCTACTTCTAAGACTGCTTTTGTTAAAGTCACTCCTATTATGTCTCAAAAAGTTTATCTAATGTACCTAAAGTTGAATTTAAATATGAATCAAAGCATGAAAAAATCAAAATTTGCACCTAAACAAATTCATGCTAGATCAAAATGTGCTCATAATGTGAATAAGCATGAAAATGCTAGAAACGTGTTTGAAAAAACAAAATTGGTGCCTAAACATGTAAAATCTAAATGTTTGTATAATTCTAAATCTGTGCCTAGACATGTAAATGCTAGACTTTTGCATGTAAAATCCAAAATTTTTTCTACATGTCGTTATTGTGGAGCTAAAAGTCATATTAGACCAAATTATTTTAAATTGAAAAATACTCCAAGGAAGAGTTTATTTGAGAAAATATTGTGAAAAATCAACTAGTCAAAAGTAAATTCTTACCCAATATTTTATATTATTCTTGTGACAAAATTGGTCACAAATATCATGCTTGTTATTTGCAAAAAAAATGAATGTAGTTTTGAAACTAATTTGAAATGGGTTCCAAAGTCTTTGATCACTAAGAATGAGGGACCCAGGAAATGGATACCGAAATCTTTTAGTTGAGCTTTCTTTGTAGGTGTGATTCAAGAAGTAATGGTTGCTTGGGACTTCAAATGAGAAATTAATTCAAATTGGAGCAACTAAAATACTTGCTTGAATTCAAGAAAGGAAATTGCATGTTTGGTAACTCTTATTATTTTTTTAAATTATTGAGATAATTATTCTTTTGGTATATTTATGGAAATTATATATCTTGAATGGTTTTGGAAAGTTTAAATTTGCTTTCTTGAATTATATTGTTTATTGAATTCAATGCCCATGAGAAATGATTGAATATCCATCTATTTGGCATTTATCTATATTGCTTATTATTTGGTTTTTTGGTTAATTAGATGTTTGCTCTATCCTTGTGTTCTTCTTGGAAAGTTTTGAGTAAAAGGATATTGAGTTTGGTATGTTGATTATCCTTTGGATGAAGTTGATTAAATTTTTATTAGATGTTCTTTTTATGCATATTGTATTGAAGAGTTGATAAATTCCTTTTCATAGGGTTATGCTACCATGCTTATACTTATTAATTAATATTAATTTTCTCTTGTTTGGTATCATGATTTATTTTTCAACAATTGGTGCTTGTTTTATCATATTTGAAATTTGGTATCTCAACTGCTTAAATTTTCTCATTGGCATTTATTGATTTCTTTTAGAAGGAGAAGGCATATTTTTTGGGGGAGCTTTTCCCTTAATTTATATATGAATTTTATTTATTTGAATGATATTGATTCTCCATATTTCTTTATTGTTGTGTACCTCTTTTATGCATATTGTTTATTCTTTTAGGGGGTTATTGTATTTAGAGTACTAAAAACATGTTTTGAAAATTTGTTCGATATCTCTACCTCAAGTTGAATTATCTGCTAAATGTCTGTTTGTCCCTTATTAAGGGAATGTTCAATTGATTTCAAAAGGGGGAGAAATGTTATGAAACTAGTCAAAATAAAATTAGCTTGAGTTTAGTTGATTCTTTATGATACCTCTTGAATTTACAATGCAGTTGCTTAGCTTTAGAAGGCATACTGATAGGAGAAGAAATGTTAATTATGTTCTCGAGGAGGAAAAGGTGAGGACAGCAGATGCCAACTTCTTAAGACATCTACTACCAAGTGAACCTGTTAAACTAACAATTCAATAACCTATTTTATAGTGGCTTAAACCTGAACCCTGTATACCAGCAATTCTATCACAAAACATAATTTAACTTTTTTTCACGTTACTCTATTAATAATATCATCATCAAAATATAAACCATTGTAGATTAATGCCCTAACACTACCTCTGTAGAGATTATTTAGATACAAACCCAACTCATGCAACATTTAACTAACAACACTTTATGATGGTGGTAGATTTGACCTTCTTAACAAACAACTTGCAACTCTAGAATCCTGGAACTCTCTATTACCTGGGGGAAAGCCAAAAACATTGGAAAGTGTGAGCTGGAAAGCTCAGTGAATGACATGTTTACAAAACATAAGCTTTTACTTTAAAAATTCATTTGTAAAGCTACACCATGATCATTAGCATGCTATTAAAGCTTTAGCTTTAGAAAACCCTTTGAATACATATAGCAAATATAAACATCATATTATCAAATAACTTAGTGAAAACCAAACTTAGATCATAATATGCTTATAAACATAGTTCCAGTAAAATTTAGGAAAACATACAAGCTTAATAGGAATTTGTCGTTCATCAACTTCGTCTCCTTGATTGATGAAGACCACACACATAAAATATTTAAACTAAAACATGAGAATAATACAACATAGTTTTTCAGTAAATCCAGTGTATAAATATCTTAGTCCTTATAAAACTAGGAAAATAGTTGACATCTTATTGGGGGTGATGCTCTAAATCTTGTGGGTCATGTAGTTTGTAATTGCAATGTACAAACATTTTATTTATTTAATAAAATACTAGATGTTTTATTCGAAATTTAGTAGCATTAGCCCACAGACCAATACAGTAACATCCAAGGTTATCTTATGTATCTTAAACATGTATGTAGAGACATACAAATGGAACATATCTAAGTGATAACCTAAATGATCTATAGTAGATGGAAAAGACTGGGTATCTTATCCTGATGACACTATGAATATGATCCATTTTGTAGATATTACAATTGTTGTAAAGTGCTACAAATGATCTCATCCTGATCATTCACGTGGACTCATGTGAGTAGGGTATTCTATACAAAAGGGTTGTATAAGACCAGACCACGAAATGATTAGTCTCATTATATAACATCGTTCATAATAGAGTTATATTTCACCAGGATGACCATAGGTGACATGACTTGAATCCTGAGTGAATTGTGAACTTCTGCCTACAAAGGCAACCCTTTGATTTATATGGGTGAGAGTGACTAGATCGCCGACTCAATAAGCCTACCATTTTGGGGATTCATCTGATTGGATAGTTGGGAACACAACTACACAAGACAAAATTCACTCCTTCCTTAACGTCTAGGCAAGTAGATAAATTGCTCCTTTAAGGGCTTATACCAGGGCTTGAACAATGTGGCACAACATCTTCTTTTGGCCTAAGAGGGTTTTAGTCATAGTTGGACTATGACTTATTGTTCATTAGAGGAATCGGTGATACTTAAGGAGTTAGATATAACTACAGGAGCAAAAGGATCATTTTGGCCAAGTTGTACTTACGATTAATTTATGAAGGGTCATTGCACTGTTGACTTATTATATCCAATGAACACAGAAATATATCTATAGTGCGAAGAGTGCAGCTATCGGTCTTTAGTGGAGTGACTAGCAATTAATGGATGTAGAATAATTTAATTAAAGGAGTTTAATTAATTATTCAAGTACCATTAGAGCTTCAATCTACAGGTCCATAAGATCCCTTCTGTAGCTCAACAGAGATTATTGATAATTAATTTTAGATTAGTTTGAAATAAGAAAATTAATGATATGTGATATAATTAATTTAATTAATTATATATAATATAAAGTTTATTTAGAGAGAAATTAAATATTTGAATATGATTCAAATACTAATTATATGAATGAGATTCATATAATTAAATTTAGTATAAATGTGATTTATATTAAATACCATGCATTATTGAGAAAATTAAAATTATAGGTTATATTGTATTATATACAATATAAAAACTATAGATTACGTGTTATATATGATATAACATATGGTTTATATATACATATAATAGTTAGTTATTTTATATATATAATTATTATTTAAATTAAACTAATTTTAATTTATTCTTTAAATTTCAAAATTAAAGGGAGGGAAATAACTTCTCTCCCCTTAATTCTCTCAATCACTAACGTGTGATGGTTTTGCAGAAAGTTTCTTTTCTCTCCTCTTCTTCTCTTTAGAATTGATATAGAAAAGAAACTCTCTTTAATTTTTAAAAAGAGATCACACTAATTCCTCTCTCTCAAAAAATCTCTCCCTCCTTTCCAAAATCTCATAGCTCACACCTCCTGAGAACTTTTTATCCCAAGAGAATACAGAGGCAATTCTTGTAGTGGTGCCCCTTGGATTTACCGTTCGTTGGATCGTGATTGTTTGTGATCAAAGATGAGCAAATTCGTGAAGAAGGTTTCGATATCTTCACGAGTAAGATCTTCTCCTCCTTCTTCCTTGCATGTTGTAAATTAAATATTAATTGCATAAATTGTGTTATGTAGTTTCATTGTTCTATGAAAATAAAAATTGTGCCGATCCCCGCTTCCGATATGGAACTTCACAGTTCCTTCAACTGGTAACAAAGCGGTGGTTTTTTGTCTCAATTTTTATTGTTCCAAAATTGATTTTACGGATCTATTAGTGGGTTTCATTCTGTATGTTTTCATACGATGAATGATTATGAATGTTTGCAATTTTTGGATGTTTACAGGATTGGTCCTTAGATTTATCGCTTTAATTTTACAAATTTTGGTTTGTAAAGGCCCTTTTTTTTTTTTTTGGCATTAATTATGATAGAGTTTGTATTGTGAAAGTCTTGAGTTGTTCATGATATTCTGGTGTTTATCTGGAGAAAACGAGGCCAAAATCGAAGAAAAATTAAAGGAATTTGCAACTGTACAGTGGCTACTATATAGTAGCGTTGCAATGCTGCGAAGAGCAGAATGGAATATACTTTTCATAGCATTGCAACGCTAGGTCATAGCATTGCAACGCTCCGAGACAGAAAGAATGAACCGGTTTGCACGTAGTTCGATTCGTGGCTCGGCTGGTTCGTTTCTGATTCGCTTGGTTTCAGCGATTCATGGCCGACTTGGATGCTGGCAGTCTGGTTCGTGCGGTTCAAGACCCGCTTCGCTTATTTTGAATCGGTGGGCTATTAATTTTGTAATAATTAGTTATTTTTAATTAATTAAATTAATATAAGTGTTATATTAATTTAACTAATTGTTAGGAGTCCAATCCCGGTCCAATAATTGTTTTAAATTATGTATATGATGTATGATTTATTTTATATATTTATATGTCATAATGTATGTCATATAGTAAAATCTCAACATAGGTAATGCATTATTCGTACATAATTTATATTATAAATGTTATAATATATAGTTGCATGATTTAATTTTATAGCATGTTCATGCATCATATAATATAAATGTTATAATATATGTTTTCATGTATTAATAACATAGTCATGCATCATTTATATTATAAGTGTTATAATATATAGTTGAATGTATGGATGGATGTATGTTATTAATTATTTCATTACTTTTTAGTATATAAATGTTATGTATGTAAAGTAATGAAATGGAATTGCATGAAGCATGTCAATATAAGTTATTTTATAAATTTCATTTCTTTTATAATAGTTATAATTAAATGGAATTATAAATTAAAATCAATAATTCAAAATTGTATGCAAACCTTAGTTAAAATCATCTTTTAAAATAGTTTTAAAACATGATTCACATAGACCTAAGATTACATTTCTAATGATATTAGAAATAGTTTAATCTTTTAATCAGTTTAATAGGATTAAATTGGTTTTAATTAAAAGATTAAATTTGTAGCAAATGTATCTATAAGAGACCTTTTGTTTAAGGCTAGTTCTGTCTAGGCTGGGGTATTTAAGTTAACGGAAAATGGAACACCCCTACCTAGGAACTGACTTGAAAAGGTGAATTAGATAAATTTATTACAAGTATGCAATTGTTGATTAAAGTTTATTAAAGTGTTTAATGAACATTAATCAAAATTGTTTAACTATCCAAAGTAAGTGTTACTTTTGGGCAAATTTAAACAAACACTTAGTAAAATAATTAGTTGTGTTTTTCAATATTAAATTAGTCCTAGATAAAACATTCAGTGTGAGGAAAATTGGGTATATGATACTTCATTTTTCCTTTTTCACGTTTCTCCCTATAAGCTCACACCGTGAATCTATACTTGGCTTCGAGGCACCTTTGCTTGTGTCCTCCTACAAGTGGTGTTTGTATAGGTCAATACCAACGTGAATGGAGAGAGTGTTTATAGTATATGGGAGCGGGACGTGTGTTAACACATCTCATGGTCTCTCTCATTAGTTTGTAGTAAATTTTCATGCTCGGCCTCAAGGCCCCTTTGCTTGTGTCCTCTTGCGGATGAAATTTGCATGACCTTTTACTCAAACTCCAAAAAATGGATAATATTGCTTTAGTTTTTGCCCCAATCAGTTTTTCCCTACGGTTGGCTCATTGGGGCGAAACTCTAGAATCTAAATGAAGGGTTACACTTACAAGAAAATGTTAAGCAAGTTAACATTTTTTAGATCGAACAATGGTAACTGATATTTATAGTAACAAGAAGTTGTTCTGTATATTGGTGGAGATGGTCTTATTTTAGTGAAGACACCTAATCACCCTATGGTGGTTTTTACCATATCTCACTGAAACATCATTGCAAAATAGATGTCATATAGAGTGCAATACATTATTTTGCTAAATTTGATTGGTTTTTCAAATGGGTAATGCTTGAATTCTAATATAAATAATTTGTATGTTTCAGCAAATTCATGATAACTTTCGCAACACTAAATTTACTCGTTGCCAAAAAAATTACCAACAAAAATTACACAAAATGAAAAAACACAATCAACACAATATTAATCATCGATGACTTGAGATTTGTCTTTATGGAGAATTGTCCTCCTGTACTGCTCAAAATACTCCTCGAAATGTTCGAGAGGCTTATGAGCGTGGGATATGGGCAAATGAAAAGGCCCGAGCATACATCTTAGCAAGCGTTTCTGAAGTCTTGGCCAAGAAGCATGAGCCCATGATCACTGCCTATGAGATCATGAAGTCCTTGCAGGAGATGTTCAGACAACTGTCCACACAACTCAGGCATGACGCTCTGAAAAACATCTTTACATGTTCTCAACATGATGGTTCACTTCAACATGGCGGGGATGAATAGGTTTATCATTGATGAAGCCAATCAGGTTAGCATCATACTATAATCTTTACCTTAAAGTTTCCTGCAGCTCCGTAGTAATGCTGATATGAACAGGATTGACTACAACCTAACCACTTTACTCAATGAGTTACAAACCTTCCAATCCTTTATGAAAACCAAGGAATAGAAGGGTGAGGCAAATGTTACTTCATCCTCTAAAAAGTTTTACAGAGGTTCGATCTCTGGAACTAAGTCTGCGCCTTCTTCTTCCTGCACCAAAAACTGGAAGAAAAAGAAAGATGGAAAGGGGAAAGCTAACCCTCCAACTGTTGCCTAGAAGGGAAAGAATGTCAAGGTTGCAAAGGGAATCTATTTTCATTACAATCATGAGGGACACTGGAAGAGGAATTTTCCCAAATACTTGACAGAAAAGAAAAAGGCAAACAAGATAAATATGTTTTACTTGTTTTGAAGACTTGTTTAGTGAATAATAATTATTCATCCTGGATAATAGATTCAGGCACAACTAACCATGTTTGTTCTTCATTTCAGGGAATTAGTTCCTAATGGTAACTGGAGGCTAGGGAGATGACGATGTGTGTTCGAACTAGGCATGTCATCTTAGTTGTGGCAGTGAGAGGACTCCGACTTACCTTAGAAAATAGATATATTTTATTAAAAAGAAATGTATTTGTTGTTCCTGATTTAAAGAGGAACTTAATTTATGCAAAGTGTTTGACTGAACAAAAATATTATGTACATTATTCTGCTAAACTGGAAGATAATATTTATGTGCTAAGACCGTTAGCAACTAAAGCCCTCCTAAATACTAAACTATTTAAAACCGCGGTAACTCAGAATAAAAGACTTAAAATTTCTCCTAAGAAAAATGCCCATCTTTGGTACCTAAGATTAGGACACATAAATCTCAATAGGATTTAGAGACTGATCAAGAATGGACTTCTAAATGAGTTAGAAGAAAGTTCTTTACCTGTATGTGAGTCATGCATTGAAGGAAAAATGACTAAAAGATCTTTTACTGGAAAAGATCACAAGGTGGAACTTGTACATTCAGACCTTTGTGGTCTAATGAATGTTAAGGCAAGAGGGTTTGAATATTTCATTACTTTTACTAATGATTGTTCTAGATATGGGTATATTTATTTAATGCAAAATAAGTCTGAAGCCCTTGAAAAGTTCAAGGAGTATAAGGCTGAAGTTGAAAATGCATTAAATAAAACCATTAAAACATTTCAATCTAATTGAGGTGAAGAGTATTTGGATCTAAATTTCTAAGACTATTTTATAGAACATGAAAATATATCTCAACTCTCGGCACCTGGTACAACTCAGCAAAATGGTGTATCAAAAAGGAGATATCGAACCCTATTGGACATGGTTCGATCTATGATGAGTTGTGCTTCCCTATTGGACTCGTTTTGAGGTTATGCAGTACAGACTGCAACTTACATTTTGAACCGTGTTCCATCCAAAACTGTTACTATAAGACCTTTGGAATTATGGAATGGTGGTAAAGTTAGTTTACGACATTTCAGGATCTGAAGTTGCCCAGCACATGTGCTTGAGGCAAATTCTAAGAAATTGGAACCTTGTTCAAAATTGTGCCTATTTGTAAGTTACCCTAAAGGAATGAGAAGTGGTAACTTCTACAATTTTAAGGATAATAAGGTGTTTGTGTTGACAAATGCTATCTTTTTAGAAATGGACCACATAAAGAAGTATAGACCCCGCAGTAAGATTGTGTTGAGTGAATTTTCTAATGAAACTACTGAACCTTCAACAAGAGTTGTTGAAGAACCCAATATCTCAACAAGAGTTGTTGAAGTTGGATCATCTAGTACGTCAAATCCACCTTAAGTGTTTAGGGAGCCTCGACGTAGTGGGAGGGTTGCAAACCCACCTGTTCGTTATATGGGTTTAACAGAACCCCTCGTAGTTGGCGGAGATGTTGAGGATCCATTGTCTTGCAAGAAGGAAATGAAGGATGTTGACAAAGATGAGTGAATCAAAGTTATGAGTCTCTAAATGGAGTCTATGTACTTCAATTCAATTTTGGATCTTGTAGATCAACCTGATGGGGTTAAACCTATAGGTTGCAAGTAGATCTCCAAGAGAAAACAAGATGCTGATGGGAAAGTGAAAACCTTCAAGGCTAGACTTGTGGTAAGAGTTATACCAAGTTGAGGGAGTCGATTATGAGGAGACTTTCTCACCTGTTGCCATGTTAAAGTCTATCTGGATCCTCATATCCATTGCCTCATATTATGACTATGAGATTTGGCAAATGAGCGTCAAGACTTCTTTTCTGAATGGCAATCTTGAGAAGACCATTTATATAAAGCAGCTTGAGGGATTCATAACCCAAAGTCAATAGTAAAAGGTTTGCAAGCTTAATTGGTGGATTGAAGCAAGCTTCTCAATCTTGGAATATAAGATTTGATACTGCGATCAAATCTTATGGCTTTCATCAGAATGTTGATGAGTTTTGTGTTTACAAGAGAATCATCAATAATTCAGTAGCTTTTCTAGTTCTATATGTAGACGATATCCTACTCATTGGGAATGATGTAGGTCTACTAACTGAAATTAAGAATTGGCTAGAGATGGAAAGAACAAAATGCTAACCCTCTCTTAGGCATCGTACATTGACAAGATTCTTGTCAAGTTTTTTATGCAGAACTCCAAGAGTGGTTTACTCCCTTTCAGGCATGGAGTTATATTGTCTAAGAAACAGTGTCCTAAGACACCTCAAGAAGTTGTGGAAATCAAACGGATCCCTTATACATCAATTGTTGGTAACCTGATGTATGCGATATTATGTACTAGACCTGACATCTACTATACAATGGGAATAGTTGGTGGATATCAGTCTAATCCAGGATTTGATCACTGGACCGTCGTTAAGAACATCCTCAAGTATCTATGGATAACGAGGGACTACATGCTCGTGTATAGTTCTAAGGATCTGGTCCTTACAGGATACATAGACTCTGATTTTCAGACTGATAAGGATTCTAGGAAATCCACATCAAGATTAGTATTTACTCTTAACGAATGAGCAATAATCAGGAGGAGCACCAAGCTAGGGTGCATTGCTGACTCCAATGTGAAGGCTAAGTATGCAGTGGCTTGTGAAGCTACTAAGGAAGCTGTGTGGCTCAGGAAATTTCTGACTAATCTAGAAGTGGTTCTAGACATATCTAAGCCCATCACCCTTTATTGTGATAATAGTGGTGTTGTGGCTAATCCCGAGAGTCTAGGAGTCAAAAGCGCAGGAAGCACATAGAGCGAAAGTATCATTTCATCCAAGAGATTGTGCATCGAGGGGACGTGATTCTCATGAAGATAGCTTTTGAGCTCAATGTTGCTGATCTTTTTACAAAGGCCCTCACGACTAAGGTGTTTGAGAGTCACCTGCAGAGTATGGGTTTACAAGACAGGCTACATTTAGTCTAGTGCAAGTGGGAGATTTTGTACTGGGCACGTTTTAGGTCCTAGTATATTATTTTATGTGTACTTTTATATTAGTAATATATTGTACACCCCACTAGCATTAGGACAAGTGGGAGATTGTTGGGACTGATGCTCTAAATATCGCGGATCCTATGTTTGTAATTCTAATATACAAACATTTATTTGTTTAATAAAATATGAGATGTTTTATTCGACATTTAGTAGCATTAACCCACAAACTAATAAACTAATATCCAAGGTTATCTTCTATAGCATAAACATGTATGTAAAGACATACAGGTGGATCATGTTTAACTGATAACCTAAATCGTCCAAAGTAGATGGATAAAACTAGGTACCTTATCTTAGTAACACTACGAATATGACCCATTTTGTAGATGTTACAATTGTTGTAAAGTGCTACAAATGATTTGATCCTCATCATTCATGTGAAGACATGTGAGCAGCGGTATTCTATACAAAGGGGTTTGTATAAAATCAAACCACGAAGTGATTAGTCTCATTATATAACACCGTTCATAATAGATATTTACATTTCACTAGGATGATCAAAGATGACATGACCTGAATCCTAAGTGAGTTGTGAACTCCTACCTATGAAGATAGTCCTTTGATTTATATGGGTGAGAGTGACCAAATCGCCAACTCAACCAACTCAATAAGCCTAATACTTTGGGGATTTGTCTGATTGGGGAGCTGGAAACACAACTACACAACACAGAATTCACTCCTTCCCTAACGTTTATGTAAGTAGATAAATTGCTCCCTTAAGAGTGATTTCAAGGTATGAACAATGTGACGCCACATGCTCTCTTGACCCGAGAGGATTTTGGTTAAGTTAGACTATGACTTATTGTTCATTAGAGGGATCAGTGGTACATAAGAAGTTAGATGTAACTACAAGGACAAAACAATAATTTTGATCTAGGTGTACTTATGAGTAATTTATGAAGGGTCATCACACTGTTGACTGGTTATATCCAATGGACATAGAAATATATTTGTAGTGCGAAGAGTGCAGCTGTCGGTCTTTAATGGAGTGACTGACAGTTAATGGATGTTGAATAATTTAATTTAATGAGTTTAATTAATTATTCAAGTACCATTAGAGCTTCAATCTATAGGTTTATAAGGTCTCCTCCGTAGCTCAACAAGGATTATTGAGAATTAATTTTGGATTAGTTTGAATTATTCATATATATGATATAATAATAATAATAATAATAATAATTGTTTTATATCTTTGCGTTGTAATAACGTGTATTTCTGCCCGTTATCATACCCCTAAATTTAAAACAATGTTTTTCCTCAAGCATAAACTAAATATTTTCTCTAGAGAGTCAGCCGCCTTTTTCTTTCCTAGATTTCTCGAGGTGCCTTATTCAAATCTTATGAACCAAAATCTCCTTAATTCCTATCCTGTTCTTTTCTTAAAATATTTCTAAAATTTAGGGACTGCAAGTTTAACCTTCAAAAAGACTTTACTTGTTTCCAGGGCATTGCATGATTTATTTCAAAAAAAAAAAAAAAACTTTTTTCAATTGGGGTGTTTTCGAATGATTTTTATTCTTGCGTCGTTTAGACATTTTTTTTTCTATGATCTTGTGCTGATCTGAGTGCCTAGCCTTCATTTTGGCTTGCCTCTATGAGTGTCATGCGAGCATCCAACTACGAGCAAGGCGCTCTTTCTCAGTCTAAACTCATGCCCATTTGGCAGCGGAGTTGCAATCATTTTATTTATGCGTTGATCACGATTCCTACCTTCATTTTGGCTTGCCCCCACGGATGTCATGCAGACATCCAACTACGAGTAGGGTCTGATCGCAACGTTATAATTTTTTTTTTTTTGGAAGTCTAAAAGTAGCAAGGTTGGAAATAAATACCGCACCCCCAAATTTAAACACAGCAATGTCCTCATTGCTGAAAGATTGAAAGAATTCATGCAATGCTCTTAGGAAGTTTCGTAAAAGTCAATTTGAGAGAAAGTTTGTGGATCACTATCTTCTAGAAATATTTCATGAATTGATTGTCCTAAAATTAAGTTGATTTTAGTGCATGCGATGAGAAGTAGAGGCATGCGTTTCATCATTGAAATCATAATTGGCATAGAAAAATAATGCAGTGACTTACTAAAGTAATTAATATTTATGATTGTGCTGACTAAAGAGGATGCGATGATAAAATTATCAAAGTAAAAAATGAGATGCGAGAGTGCAAAATTTGGAATAAAAAAAGTCAAGGATAGATACAACCCCCGAATTTGCTCTATTGCTTGCATCATTTGTGATCGCATCCTTCTTTGCGATAAGTCGATTTCTTCGATTGGATGGCTGAACGACTTAGCCGTGTTTTTCAGTTATCATGTAGCTCTACCGCAATTGTTCACTACGATCGTTGCAAAAAAAAACAGTGAGAGGGTAAAAAATATAAACGACAGAGTTACCAAAATCGTTCACCGCAATCGTTCACTACGATCGCATCCTTTTTTTTCTTTTTCTTTTTTTTTTTTTGGAGAAAAGTAAAAAGGATATGGAAATGCTAACGGATATATAAAAAGGTAGAATTGAATTCATGAACTGAAGATTTCAAAGGATACTTCAAAACGATTGCGTCCCTGATGAATTTAAATCGCATGATTGTGCAGGGACTACCCACTTTTTCTTTAGTCGGAATTCCTCAGGTACACGGAGGTGTTCTCGCGATGCAAGTCTTCTCCATGATATATTTTGACTCTTTGCCCATTGACTTTGAATGCGTTGGTCCCATCCTCATTGGATAACTCAACCGCTCCATGCGGGAATACCTCTTTGATTATAAAAGGACCAGACCATCGTGATTTTAACATGCCGGGAAAAAGTCATAGCCGAGAATTGTACAACACGACCTTCTATCAAACTTGAAGATTCTTCTCGCATAGTTGTTTGTCATGCCAACGTTTTTTGTGCTCCTTGTAGATTTTGTCATTCTCATATGTGTGAGTTCTCCATTCATCAAGCTCGACCAACTGAAGTTTCCTTGCTTCCCCTGCGGCCTTTAAGTCAAAATTGAGTTTTTTCACTGCCCACATTGCTTTATGCTCCAACTCAAGCGGTAAATGACATACCTTTCCAAACACCAGCGCATATGGGGACACGCCTATAGGTGTCTTATAGGCGGTCCTGTATGCCACAAGGTATCGTCCAGCTTCATTGCCCAATCTTTGCATGAAGGCTTTACCACCTTCTCTATTATCAGCTTGATTTTCCTGTTGGACACTTCAGCTTGACCATTTGTTTGTGGATGGTATGCGGTGGCTACCTTATGGAGGATGTTATACATGAGCAGCAATTTTTTGATGATGTGATTGACAAAATGAGAGCCTTCATCACTTATTATAGCACGTGGAGTGCCAAAACGAGTGAAAATATTTTTCTTCAAGAACTTGGAGACTACCACTAAAAGAGTAAAACAACATGCAGCAGAAGTATCAAGGATCCATAAGCTTTCTAATTCACTAATTTTAGTAAAAATTAAAGCATGCTCTTCTAAAAAAAATGGGTTTTATGAACATACCTTTGATGAACTCTTCAAGATAACGCCTGTTCAGCTGCTGTCTGCCCTTATTATCAATGTGAACCACCTCAAAGCCTTCTCTACTATGCTCTTGGAGCTTTAGGCAGAGTTGTGGGACTCAAGAACAATTTGAAGAAGTGAAGAAACCAGAAAAACTCACAGCAGCACAAATGAAGAAGACAGCTTCTTCTTCAGAGAAAATTCTTTCGAAATTTTGTTCATTACCTCCTTCTCCAATAACTCCATTCTACTTTATATAATAGATGAACATGCAAAGTGATAGAGTTCATGGCTTGCAGTTCATGCTTGGAGAATCAAGGTTAAGAAGATAATGCATTTTGTGTGAGCATAAAGACGATGGTAATGGAAAATACCCATTTTCCATTTTTGTGCAATCATGCAAACGATTTTCATTTTATTTTTAAAACAAAAAATGATATTAAATCATTTTAATTCAAAATTTGATTTTCATAAATTAATTTCACAAATTAATTTAATATCAAATATTAAATTAATTTTTGCATAGTAAACATCTTTATATATTTAAATCATATTTAAATATTTATTCTCTTGTTCCGTTTAATTTGAATATTTCAAATTAATCTCTCAAGCTACCCTAAAGCTTATCCATTTATGAGCTAGTAGGGGGACCTCGCGAACTTACAGATCATGGGCTCCAACGATTCAAGATTAATCGGCTAAAAGCATTAATCCGATCTAACCCCCATTCGTTAACTAATGAGACACTCCACTATAGTCCATAGTTGAACTCCCCTCACTGTATATATATTATGTCCACTTAATAACCATAATCAGTAAGTCGATCCTTCACAGGTTGTTCGTAATCACAGCTAGGTCAAACATACCGTTTTACCCCGATGACTACATCTTGTTCCTTAAGTTCCTACTGATCCTCTAATGAACAATTCTAATTCATAATCTCTATGAATCAAATCCTTTCTCTATCATGAGAAAGCGGGGCCCCAATTGTTCAAGACCTGGAGTTAGTACTTAAGAGAACAACCTATCTGCTAACCTTAAATAGGGTAGGAGTGAATTCCATCTTGCAAGGATATGTCCCCAACTATTCATCCGGTCTTATCCCCAAAATGGTAAGCTTATTGAGCAGTGTTGTTGGACTACTCTCACCGTTTGCAGATCAAAGAATAATCCTGAACAAACAAGAGTTCATAGCTAGCTTAGAATTAAGATCGAGTTAACCTAGGTTATATAATAAATGAAATAGTCAGTTTTAACAGTAAACGGTCGTTAGAAAGAAAAGTGACTATTTTCGTGGTCCAGTCTATATGCAAATTCATTGCATAGGATACCCCCACTCTCATGTCTCAACATGAACGATTTGTGGATCACATCGTTTATAGCACCTTACAACTTCTTGTAACAACTACAGAGTGGGTCGCATCCAATAGTGTTACCAAGATGAGATATTCAATTTCATCCATATACTTATTAGACTATTTAGGCTATATACTATCAACTTGATCCTGTTTATGTCACTACATAAAGTTACAACATTCAGACTATAGCCAAGGATGCGTTTATTGGATTTTCATAATAAGATGCAAAATCAACAAGTCATTGTTATTGATTAAATAGAAATGTTTAACAAGAACTGTGAATTCTATGACATTCCCAACAACCGTGCATCGCTTGCGACGTATGATACCGCTTCTACCCATTTGTAAACGTAGTCGATGGCCAATAGAATGTATTTGTGACCATTTGATGGTACAAATGGTCCTATAAAATCTATGCCCCAAACGTCGAATAGTTCCAATTCTAAGATGATATTCATGGGCATCACATAACCATGAAATGTTTCCTATGCGTTGGCACCGATCGCAATTTATTGCATAGTCTCTTGCATCTTTTAATAAGGTTGGCCAAAAATATCCACTTTGTAACACCTTTGTTGTTGTGCGTTGGCCTCCAAAGTGTTCTCCATATGGCGAGTCATGGCACTGCGATAGTATGTGCTGTTGAGCAGCATCTGATACGTATAAGCGCAAAATCTAGTCTGATCCCCTCTTATAAAGAGTTGACTCGTCCCAATAATATGATTTACATTCATGTCTGAGCTGCCTCTTTTGGTGAGTTGTGTAGTTCTCAGGAAATTGTTCGCAAACCAGAAAATTGACCACGTCTGCATACCATGGTAACTCTCCAATTTTAAACAGCTGCTCATCGAGAAAGTTGCGTTCACCTCCGACTGGTTGCGATTGACTTCTGGATTTTCTAATCTTGAAAAATGGTCCGCAACCTGGTTCTTCGTCCCCTTACGATCAATGATTTCCATGTTGAATTCTTGAAGGAGAAGAACCCATCGAATCAACCTCGGCTTCGCATCTTTCTTTGTCATTAAATACTTGATTGTCGAGTGGTTAGTGTGAACGATCACTTTGGATCCCAACAGGTAAGCTCTAAATTTCTCCAGCACAAAGATCACCACAAGCAGTTCTTTTTCAATGGTACTGTAATTTGTTAGGGCAGGGTTCAAGATTCTACTCGCATATGCGATGGGGTGTAGCATTGTTTTCTTATTTTGCGTCAGCACCACCTACATCGCATAACCCCTTGGATCGCACATCAATTCAAAGGGTTGTGTCCAGTCCGGTACGATCAATACAGGTGCAGTTATTAATGCGTTCTTCAGTATCTTGAATGCGTTGAGGCATTGTTCATCAAAGTCAAACGTTCTTTCTGCCTCTAGCAACGCACTCAATGGTCGCTCAATCTTTGAAAAGTCCTTCATAAAACGTCGATAAAAGCCTGCATGTCCTAAGAAGCTCCTGACAGCCTTCACATTTGCTGGAGGTGGAAGCTTTTCAATTGCCTCAATCTTTGCCTTATCCACCTCTAGCCCATCCTTGGAGACTTTGTGCCCGAGCACAATACCTTCCTTCACCATGAAGTGGCATTTCTCCCAGTTCAGCACAAAGTTCGTCTCTTCACATCTCCTCAGTATCTTCTCTAGATTATTGAGACAGACTTCGTATGTTTGCCCATACACCGAGAAGTCATCCATGAAAATTTCTACAGAATCTTCAAGATACTCAGAAAAAATGGCCATCATACACCTCTAGAATGTGCTCGGCGCATTGCATAGGTCAAACGGCATGTGTCAAAACGCAAATGTTCCATAGGGGCAGGTGAATGTGGTTTTCTCTTGATCGTCAAGAGCAATCATGATTTGTTTGTAGCCTGCATATCCATCCAAAAAGCAAAAGTAATCATTTCCTACTAGGTGGTCTAGCATCTGGTCAATAAAAGGCAAGAGGAAATGATCCTTCTTCGTCACTGCATTCAGTTTGCGGTAGTCCATGTAGATCCACCAACCAATGACGGTCCTCATCGGTATTAGTTCATTATTTGCATTTGGGACTACTGTCATCCCTCCTTTCTTTCGCACACATTACACGGGGCTGACCCACATGCTGTCGGGGATTGGATAGATAATCCCTGCATCCAACCATTTGATTATCTCCTTCTTCATGACCTTCTTCATCGCAGGGTTTAGTCTACGTTGATGTTCGATCGATCCTTTTTTATTGTCCTCGAGACGTATCCTATGCATGCAATATGCGGGGCTGATTCCTCTAATGTTTGCTAGCGTTCAGCCTATTACTTTTATATACCATTTCTTGATGCTCGGCAGCGCATTCTCTTGATCTTTTTGAAGTGCAGAGGAAATTATCACTGGTAGTGTTTCATTTTGCCCCAGAAAAGCATACTTCAGTTGATTTGGCAAGGTTTTCAACTCTACTATCGGTGGTTGTTCCAAGGATAGTTTTTGTGTTTTTATCTCGTCATTCATCGTCAGTTTTTCTTCTTTGGTTGTTGTTTCTCCGATCGCATTGCAGGTTACTATGGATGCGATCGCATCCTCTCTTTCATCTTCATCTTCAGACTTTTCTTCTTCATACAAACTGGGTTCATTGTCGAAATCTGTGAGGTCTTCTTCTTCCGGGTATTTCATAGTTCTAATAATATCAAACCTGATCTTCTGTCCATTCAACTCAGTGTGATCTCTCCCTTGTACACATCAATCTGAGCGCGACCGGTGGATAAAAATGGTCATCCTAGAATGATGGGTACATCCTTGTTCGCTTCATAATCAAGGATTGTGAAGTCTGTCGGTAAGATAAATTTGTCAATCGTGATCAGGACATCCTTCACCTTTCCTTCTGGATGAACAAGGGACCTGTCAGCTAGCTAAAGAGTCACCCTCGTGGGCGCCAGCTACCCCACATTCAGCTGCTTAAAGATTGAAAGGGGCATTAGGTTGATACTGACCCTAAGATCACAAAGCGCTTGACCGATGTGTAACCCGTCGATTGAGCAGGGTATTGTGAAACTTCCGGGGTTGCGCATTTTTGGTGGAATAATGGTTTTTGCCCTTTGCGTTAACACCACCATTGCGAACTTACTTGTACTCCTTTTCTTTGTCACCATGTCCTTCAGAAACTTCGCATACTTTGTCATTTTTTCAATCGCTTCAGTGAAAGGGATGTTGATATGTAATTGTTTCAGCATGTCCATGAAGCGATGATATTGCACTTCATCAATTTTCTTCTACTTAAGTCTCTGGGGGAATGGTAGCAGCTGTATTTTCACGATTTCCTGCTCTACCGGCTTATAAGTGAACGCAATGTCCAGTTCCATCGTCTTCTGTTCTTTTGGTTCTTCTTGAGTCAACGGGGTCTGTGGTTCCATCGCAATTGGGATAGTCCGGCTTGGCTCCTTTTTCTCTCCTGCCACTGTCTTTCCACTTCGCAAAGTCACAACTTGACATTGCTCCTTTCCCATACTCCCTGGATTGTGTGGGAGTTCAGTAGAACTTGGCAATGCCCCTTGTGTCTACTTTTGAGTTTGGCCGTAATCTGTCCTATCTGCATTTCAAGGTTGTGGATAGACGTCATTTGATTCTGGAGCACTATTTAATTCTTCACAATATACTGCTTCAGTAAGCTCTCCAGAGATGAAGATTGCGGTGTCTGCGAACTACTAGCTTGATTTTGTGGTTGACCGTTTGTTCGCAGAAAAAATCTTGGCAGCCCTTCCTTTTGCGCCATTGGTTGAAAATTTTGTTATTGATTTTTCCACGCGAAGTTAGGGTGGTTTCTCCACCCAGGGTTGTAAGTATTAGAAAAAGGATTATTCTTCACGAAATAAACAAACTGTGGGTTCCTCGAACACTCTTCCATTGGATGGTCTTCTCCACAAGTGGCACAACTTGCGCTCGTTTGATCGATTGCGTTGACCTATTCCCTATTCATTTCTGGGCTGCTAATTGCGATTCCTTGTATTAAATTCATCATCTCGTTCATTTGGTTTTGTAGGGATGCGATGGTCCTATTGCTTGCGTCACTATCTTTAACTCTTAGTCGTTGATCGCTTTCTCTTCTGTCTTCATGATTCTTTGAAATGCAATTAAATATGTTCTTAGCCTCGTCGTATGTCTTGTCAAGTAAACCTCCAACTGCTGCCACATTGGCAACCATCTGCGATGCAGGGTTCAAACCGTGGTAAAAAAAATTTCCATTTGTAGACAATTTGGTAAGCCATTGTGCGGACAATCTTGCACCAGTCTTTTAAACCTCGCCCAAGCGTCACTAAGCAATTTGTCGATATCTTGTTCAAAATTAGTAATCAGCTTCCTTCTTCTTGCGTTTTCTATCGGGGGAAAGTACTTCTTCATGAACTTTTCAGCTACCTGTTCCCACGATGTAATCTCCCCTAGTTCAAGAGAATAAGCTCATTTTCATGCTTGGTTACACAATGAAAATGGGAACAACGTTAGTCAAACCTCCTCAGCGAAAATGTTTGGGAACATAAACGTATTGCAGATTTCAATAAAACTCCAGAGGTGGGCGTGTGGATCCTTGCCAAGCCTACCGCCAAACTGTCCGACAGTTTGAAAAATCTGCAGCATCACCGGCTTCATCTCAAACCTCGATCCATCCAAGGCTGGCCTCATGATTCCTGGTGAGAAATCATAAAGGTTGGGCGACGCATAGTCCCGGATGAGCCTATTGCGGTCGTTCGCCAAGAGAATGGGATTCGCCATGATATTATTTGCGTTCGGTGCTCTGTCTTCCGATTACTCTGCCATGTTGGGATCTTTCTCTTGTTGTTGTTGATGGTTGTTTCTTCTTCTTCTTCGGAAAGTTCTCTCAATCTCTGGGTCGTAATTGGGCTCAGAAATTTGTCCTTCGCTCATACGATGCCCGCTTCTTTCCTTACCAAAGGAGAAGCAGTGCACACAGATGAAAAGCTGCAAAGAAAATCAAAAAGTTACCGTTAGCATAATATGTACTGTCGTAGTCCCCGACAACGGCGCCAAATACTTGATGCGTTGTGAGTGTGATGAAATAATGATATGTATTGCGATGGTGGTATATGTGTTGCACATGCAAGTTTTCCTAGTAAAATCCAAGTATAAATCCTACTAGGTTGCCTAGTAAGCCCAGGGTCGAACATAGGGACAAGCTTTTTACAATAAGTATTTCCCCTTGACAGTACCATATCAAAAGGAAGTGGAATTTCTTAATCTTCATCAAAGGAACATGTCAATGAGAAGTATGATAGAAATTTGATCACTTGTCTCACTTTGTCCCCCAGTTAATGGATACAGAAGAGAAAAGGTGGAAAGGTTATCTAGGGATTAAGAGAAGGCATTTGAGGCACTGTTACTACTTTCCGACACAAAGTGTGTGCACTTGCCGGCCTTACTCATGGAAGTAGATCTTGCTACGAAAACCTCAATTTCTGAATGAAAAATGGAAATTCAACTAACAAGGCTTCCAACGCTCACAAAAGCAAGCCAAAATTTCCCAAGGCGCTCAGGGCATATAGTCTCAACAAAAGGACCAAACTTTCACATATCCTAAGTGCGGGAATTATGGAAAACATCATCAAGGGAAATGTCTTCAAAACTTAGGAATATGTTTCAACTGTAGCCAGACGGCTCACTATACAAAGGCCTGTCCAAAGCTCATCACCCTAGTATAATTGCTCATACCACCCAACCTACCAGTAACAAGGACACACAATAGCATAAAGAAGAGTGTTTGTTGTTACACGTTAAGAGGTGGAGGATCAAAATGCAGTTGTTACAAGTATATTACCCATCCTCGAGTATTTTGCCTTCATTTTATTTGATTCAAGCTCTAATCATTCATTCATCTCCACAGCATTTGCACCCCATGCTCAACTAAAATCAAAGCCCTTAGGCTACATTCTATCCATAGCTACTCCAGCCAGAGTATCTGTTCTAGCTAGCTTAATAGTGGAAAACTGCAAGTTGTAGGTATCAGGACATAAACTAAGGGTGACTCTTTTCATCCTAGACATAAGTGATTTGGACATAATACTAGGTATGGACTAGTTAGTAGCAAATATGCAAGCATATATTGTCATAATAAGGAGGTCATATTTACCTTCCCAACAAGAACCAAATTCAAATTTAAAAGTTCTAATACACAATCAGCCCCAAGAATAATTTCAGCCTTAAAGCATTTGCTTACATGGTGCTTGGGCATATCTAGCAAGTACGATGGAGTTACAAAACCAAAAAGATGATATTAAGGTTGTTTCTATGGTAAGAGAGTTTGAAAATGTATTCCCAAAAGAGCTTCCAGGTTTACCACCTAATCGAGAAATAGAATTCTGTATAGACTTAATTCCAAGAGTTGAACCAGTCTCTAAGGCACCATATAGAATAGCGCCTGCCGAGTTAAAAGAACTCAAAATATAATTACAAGAATTATTAGACAAGGGATTTATATGCCCTAGTGTGTCTCCATGGGGAACACCTATCTTATTTGTTAAGAAAAAGGACAGATCAATGCATTTATGTAGAGATTATCAAGAGCTGAATAAGTTGTCAATAAAGAATAAGTACCCACTCCCACACATTGATGACCTATTTGACCAATTACAAGGAGCCTCAGTATTCTCCAAAATAGACTTGTGATCAGGATATCATCCACTATGAATCAAGGAGTTTGATATCCCCAAGACTGCTTTCTAAACAAGATATAGGCATTATGAGTTTGTTGTTATGCTCTTTGGATTGAATAATGCCTCTACAGCCTTCTTAGACTTGATTAATAGAATTTTTAAGGACTATCTTGATAACTTTGTGATCTCATTCATAGCTGATATTCTGGTATATTCCATGTCTGAGGCAGAACATGAAAAAAATCTTAGGGACATCCTTTCCATATTGAGAAGTAAGAAGTTGTATGCCAAGTTTTCCAAGTGTGATTTTTGGGTATGATACGTTGCCCATCTAGGGCATATTGTAAGACGATAAGGGATCTCAATGGATCCTACTAAGATTGAAACAGTTAGACGAATAATCCTTACCTAACCTCACCAAGACGAATAATTCTTTTGTCTGGAACCAAACATGCGAACAAATCTTCTAGGAACTAAAGGAAAGGTTGACCACATCTCTCATTCTCACTATACCTGATGGATCAGGAGGTTTAACTATTTACAGTGATGCATCCAAGAAGAAGCTTGGTTGGTCTTGATGTAGCACGACAAGGTAATGGCATATTCTTCGAGACAACTTAAACCTTACGAACAAAATTATCCTATCCATAACTTAGAGTTAGCAGTCGTAATCTTTGCTTTAAAAATATGGAGACATTACTTATATGGAGGAAATATCAATATCTATATAGATCATAAAAGTCTTAAGTACCTATTTACCCGAAAGAAGTTAACCATGAGGCAACGAAGATGGCTAGAATTGGTCAAAGACTACGATTCTAAGATCCTCTACATCCAAGAAAAGCTAACGTTGTGGTTGATGCCCTTAGCCGAAAGTGAGCTCATAAGGCAGCTCTAAGTACCATCTCCAAACATATAATGGATGACCTTGAAAGAGCTGAGATTTCACAAATACCATAAACTATCACAAATTTAATAGCCCAACTAACTACAAGTTCTGCTTTAACGCAAACGATAATTGATGCACAACAAACAAATGAATACCTAAATAAACAACTACAGTCAGGGAATGGAGAAACTAGTGAATTCTCTACAGCCCAAAACTTCGCATTTCTCTATCGTGCGTGTCTATGTGTACCAGATGATGAAGAAATCAAGAAAGAACTACTGAAGGAAGCCCGCGAGTCATGCTTTTCAATACCCTTGGGAATACCAAGATGTACCGAGACTTGAGAGCACGTTACTGGTGACATAACATGAAAAAGGACATAGTCAACTATGTAAGTATATGCTTCGTCTGTCAATAGGCGAAAGCTCTAAGACAGTGGCCACAAGGATTCCTCCAGCCTATCAATGTTCTAGAGTGAAAACGGGAGCATATTTTCATTGATTTCATCTCAGGACTTCCAAGAACTATTAAAAGCCACAACATGATCTAGGTAATTGTGGATCGACTCACCAAGTCGGCCTATTCCCTACCCTATAAGACCACCTATACAATAGAAGCACTAACTCAAATGTATGTAAAAGAGATCATTCGGTTGCATGGAGTTCTAGTATCAATTGTTTTAGACTGAGACACTCGTTTTGTTTCCTTATATCTTAGAAGACATGTTCATGGCATGCGCTTTAGATTTTACTAGAGCGTGGGATTTGAATATGCACCTTATAGAGTTTTCTTATAATAACAGTCATCAGACGATAATTGGTATTAGCACCAATGAAAGACATACTGCGTTTCAGACGCAAAGGTAAACTTAACTCTCGCTTTATTGCCCTTTGAAATACAGGAGCGCGTTAGTCAAGTAACTTATTGATTGGCATTACCACCAACCCTTTCTATAGTACATAATGTCTTTCACGTATCTATGCTTCGAAAATATGTGTCCGACACGTCACATGTAGTAAACTATGGACACTTGCAGATAAGTGAAAACTTGGAATACGAAGAGAGTCTAGTTTGCATCCTAGAAAGAGAGAAGAAGTCACTTCCTAATCAGGAAATAAGTTTAGTAAAGGTTCTTTGGAGACATCAACGAATAGAAAAAGCTATATGGGAGCGAGAGGACGAAATGAGAGCCAAATACCTTAATCTATTTAGGAATTAAGGAACTTTCGAGGACAAAACTTCTTAAGGGGGAAGAATGTAACATCCTAAAAATTTGTATGTAAATATTTTAGGAAATTACATGTTAAACTTAAGATTCAAAAATTAAAATTTAATTATTCTAAGTCTAGACAATTTCTAAATTCAAGATAACAAATTATAGATTGACTATAAATCTTATTGGCCATTAAATAATTGGTAAAGAAAACACTAACATCTAAGTAAATAATCTAAGAAATAAAATAATAATAATATAATAGTAATTAAAAAAATGTCTAGAAAGTTGGAGGAGAATGGAAAAGAAAATAAAAATTATATGAAATGATTTTAAGAAGGAAAAATCTAGAAAGTTAGCAGAGAAATAAGTAAATAAATAAAAATGTAATTAAACAAACTGTAAAGAAAATTAAAAGAAAATATAAAAAAGAAGAAATTTACATATGTATGTGAATTCGATTAAGTGAAGATAATAATAATAAATATATCTACTTATATGTATGAAATATGAAGCAGAGATACTTTATGTGAGGCAAAGAATCCATATCAAACACGTATTAGATACTGATACTTCCAGATACTTTTCAAATACGTATCTGACATGCGATTTGACGTATCTATTTTTACGCTTACCTTTCTTTAAAGAAAAAAGATAAACAACTCATTTAATCTTTCCCAATTAAAACTAAGCAGCCTATTTAAAAAGCTCACTACTTGAGATAAAAGACCAAACCCTAGAATATTACTTGAGTACAAAACTAAAAGGAAAAATAAAATAAATAAATAAATAAAAGATAAAAGACCAAACCCTAGAATATCATCTAATCTTCCTCTTCACATTTGAGTCTCACAAAGTTCTCTAAAATATAACCCACTTAAATATTTTCAACAATTCAACGAAGAAATTTTTCATTTATCTTCATACTTCTCCCTCTAATCTTTTTCTTCTTCTCTAATCAATACAGGTCACATTTTTATTGCATTTTATTGACTATTTTACTTCAACATCCTAGATGTTGTTTTTTGTATTGTATTTCAGTGTTCCAATTGTGTTTTGTACTATTTTCATTAACTTGTGTGCTAAATTTATCTATATCCTAGATTTTTCTTAAGGAAAAAAATGTATCTTTTACGTATCAGTATCCTAATTTTAATGTATCATCGTCCATATCTCGTATCTATATCCGTGTCTATGCTTCATAGGTATGACGGTAGAAGAAATTTAAAAAAATGAAATTTGGAATGTTGGTGGAACACTCCTATAAATAGGAGTGGTGGGGTTAAAGCTTGAAAGGGAGATGAAGTGGAGAGCAAGTCTTTTTTGGTGTTGGCTAATTCAAGTAACTCTTCAACTTTTTTCTCATTAAATGTTCTAGTTTTAACTTTCTTTCTAGAAGTGGAGAGCAAGTCTTTTGGTGTTCACTAATTCAAGTAATTCTTCATACTTTTTTCTCATTAAATGTTTTAGTTTTAACTTTCTTTCTACATAATTTAAAGTAATTTAACTAAGATTAAACTTCTGTATTCTTCAATTGTTTGACAAATTTATGAATATCATAAGTTCATACTTAAATTTACACATAATTTATCTTAAGACACCAATAATCTATATATCTTTTGGTAGTTTGTAATTCAAAGATTATTTAGAAATAAGGTAAAGTAATAAATTTTCATTTAATGTATAAACTACATACAATTGATTTAACAGTTAAACAAAGTTTGAAGTTTCATTACTACTATTATTATTATACTAGTACCACACCCCTACTATTACTATTAATGTGGTTATTTTGCTATTCCTATTACTAATCACATTATTAATATAATGATAGTACTACTGATCATCGATATTGTTAATATCACTATTAGTACTGTTGCTACTACTACTACTGCTACTATTACTACTACTACTACTATTACTCCTACTGATGTTGCTCCTACCACTACTATGACCACTACTACGACTACTATTACTACGACTACTACTACTATGACTACTACCACTACTACTACAACTGCTACGACTATGACTACTATTATTACGACTACGACTACTACTACTACGACGACTACTACTACTGTCGTTAATATTAATATCACTACTACTATGACTACGACTACTACTGTTAATATTAATATCACTACTACAATGACTATGACTACTACTACGACTACGACGACCACCACTACAACCACGACTACTATGACCATGACTACTATGATCACCACTACTACGACGACCACAACTATGACTACCACGACCCTACTACTACAACTACGACCACGACCACCATTATCACCACCATCACCACCACCACCCATTCTTACATTATGTTTATGTTAGGGGCTAGCAGGGTATGTATGGTCGCACCCCTCTAGTCCAATCATATGTTTATGCTAATGGTTGATGTTGGATGTGACTCTGTCCCTATTGACTGCATGACCCGCTAATCATTAGATGGGTTAGTTTCCGCTTAAGTTCATATTTTCCTACCAGGGCGGAGGAACTCATGTTGGAAGTGTAACAAATTACCTCATGTTATGATAAATTTCTATTTTAGGTCCCAATCATATGTTTTCATGACATGTTGCATGTGATTGTGCATTTGGTCATTACCTTAAGAGAGAGCTACTTACTGAGTATATTATATACTCATGCTATTTTACAGACTTTGTAGGTAAGGACACAACATAGGTAGCATGACTAGACGTTGTTCAAGGGGCCAACCATCAAACTCGCTATTTTTGTCATATATGCATTTTGTTCCACTAATGCTAATGTTTTATGGATCTTGGTATTTTGTAAAAGGAACCTTTTGTAAAGTTTTTACTACTTGATAAAAGTTTTAAAGTGTTCCTTTAAAATTTTTTTACCAAAACTCATCTCATAATAGAAAAGTCTAGGTATACATATCGTAGCGGTCGGACCTTGTTATGTAAGGGTCAGGTCATTACAGGAACATTGTAACATTTCAACTCTAAGTCGTGGAAAGAGTCAAGTTCGTAGTGACATATCCAAGAGGAGCCTTAAAAGTAGTTGTAGGTCGGGTTATGTCGAACCACTATAAAATTACCAGTGGCAATTTCTCTATACTTATAATACTTTAATTTTGAAATTAATTTGCTATTAGATTTTATTCCTTGAAATTTTCAATTTTCGTTCTTGAAATTAATGGTTCATTTTGGTTTATTTTGATTTGTAGCTCTTGACTTTATAAATTTATTATCAATCTTGTTATCAAAATCAAATAGGGTGTTCTAAAGTATTAATATTAATTTCTTGACTATTTTGGATTAAATTTTTTTGCATGGTTTTATTGTTTAAATTACTTGCTAGCAAAAAGTTTATTAATTTGCTTAATTGGGCTCACCTTAGTGAAAAAGTTTTAATTAATTTAAATAAATCCTATCACCCCTCTAGAGTTGTCATACCGATCCTACACTAGTTATGAAAGGAAGAAACATTTGGGGCTATTTCGACCATTTTCCCATTGGTTGGGATTTGGGACATGAGAGAATCTTGGAAAATTATTTTTCAAACCCTAAGTCCATTTACCCAAGATCCAACCCGATTCACTTCATATCTAAGCCAACTTTAATTTCACCCTCACAGTCAGTAAATATGCAAATACCACTTAATTGACACCTCATCTGACATGTGGGCAGTTAACTGCCACATAGGCAAACGGTTGTTCCCTCATAATGGTAGCAACTCTTTATTAGATTTTCTAAAACCACAAGGACTAAGCTCTATTATAGAAACTAATTTCTAACTTTCTCCAAACTATAGAGACTAAATTTACTATTTAACTATATTAAAAAATTTACATATTTCAATTTTCTTTAAAAATAAATACGCCTAACACATTAGTAAGAAAACTAAAAAAGAAAAGAATATAGGAGGGAAAATACTAATCAGATGTGTTTTTTATTTTTACTTTTTAAAAATAAATAGGAAAAAATCCTATTTTTCTGGCCTATCAACCAAATAAGGTTGCTCACGAACAAGTTGGATTTTTTATTTTATTTTATTTTATTTTATTTGGGTTTTTTCAGTCATTATTCTACATTCCTCTCAACTGCTCGACATTGAATCAGAAAGGCTCTTGCCTTCTTGGATATCATCCGAGTTCACAAGTTTTCCCAATGTGATACTAGAAAACAGCTTGAGAAGCTCTCGTCGAGGAGTCAATAAATCTTGAGCTACATTCTTCATTGTTGGCCTAAACTGAGGATTGACATTAATACAAGCCAATGCTAGTTTAGTCATTGTGAGTATTTCCTCAGCCATTTGAGCAGTAGGAGTTGGTAAGCGCTTGTCAATGATATCCTTTAACTGTAAGGATTCCACATTCAATGGTTCCAAACCTGTGGCCGACGATGACGGTGATGATAATGTAGTTGAAAGAGCATATATAAGCTCACCCGGGTGACGCCCCATGATTGTTTCAAGTGTCACTACTCCGAAGCTATAGACATCACATTTTGGTGTAACCTTCATTGTATATGCAAGCTCTGTAGGCAGATAAATGATGTACTTAGATGAACATTCTAATAAAAGTTTATAGAAATATGTTGATCATTTGGTAAGTCAGTTACCTGGAGCTATGTATCCATAAGTACCAGCTGTTGCAGTCCAAGTCGTTGAATCGATGTTTATGAGTCTAGCCGTGCCGAAGTCAGAAATATGAGCTTCATAGCTTGAATCCAATAGTATATTGTTACTCGAAACATCTCGATGGATGATTGGAGGCGCGCAATCATGATGCATATAGTTTAGAGCATTGGCAACTCCTTTTACAACATGGATCCTTCTCATCCAATTCAGTTCTTTTGCTAGCTCTTCACTACTCAACATGTTGGCCAAATTTCCTCTTTCTAAGTACTCGTAGACTAAAAGCGATTCTCGAGCGTGAAAACAGAACCCGTAAAGCTTTACAATGTTTCGATGTCGGATTTTCGTTAATGCACTTATCTCACTTTCTGATGCTCTTTGATCTTCCAACTTGGAGTGATGAAGAGAATGCAGCTTCTTCACTGCCACAACTTGGCCTGTGGACAACTTAGCCTTGTAAACACTTCCATGTCCTCCAACCCCAATGCAATACTTATCATCAAAGCCTTCAGTTGCTTCCCTTATATCTCCATATACCAATTTTCCATCATAACTCCAAATTGAAAACAAATCTCCATTGTGTAAGTCTCTCACCTTAACCCTCTTTTTTCTTTCACTGCTTTTCAAGGCACATACAACTCCAATGCTTATCCACAATGCAATTACCAAAACTGCAAAAGAAGGAATGAGAATCAAAGCAAGTGGAGAAATAACTGCCTTCTTATCCTTCACATGAACTGGACAATTCTTCAAACTGGTGTGCTTTCCACACAGAGCTTTGTTGTTCTCAAATGACTCTGCTGATGCCTCTTCAAAAGCCTTGCTCTCAGGAATTGGGCCTTCCAAGTCGTTATACGACAAATCAACAAACCGTAAACTCTTCATTTTATCAAAAGTCGATGGGATCGAACCAGAAAGATGATTGTGGGAGAGGTTTAGTACTTCTAGTTTCACTAGATTTGCGAGTTGTGGGGGAATAGCCCCGGAAAGAGTATTGTGACTGAGATCCAACAGCAACTGTAGGTTGGCCAGATTGCCAAACTCAAAAGGAATGTTTCCTTCAAAGCTGTTGCTTCTCAAGTTCAAGTACAACAATTTTGAGAGATCAGCTATTTCTTTTGGTATTGAGCCACTTAGGTTGTTGTCTGCTAGATCAAGGTATGAAAGATCAGGTAAGGTTCCAATTTCTAGCGGTATATAACCAGAAAGCTTGTTGCTGCTCAGATTAAGGTTGATCAAGGACTTCAAATTTTCAACTTCTTTTGGGAATTTGTCCTGAAAGATTGTTGGAAGACAGGTCTAAAACATGTAAGAGACTTGATTCTCCAAGTTCTGCTGGAAACTCTCCACCGATCTGATTATTGGAGATCTTCAAGCTTTTGAGAAGTCGGCATTTCGCCCATTTCGGTGAAACTTCACCATAGAAATCATTGTAACTAAGATCGATGTAATCCAAATATGGATATATACCGAAATCTTCAGATATGTTTCCATGAAACTTGTTTCGATCGAGCCGAAGCCGAGTTAGACTGGTGCAGTTCTTTAGGCCTTTTGGGACTGAACCACTGAAGTTGTTGTTACTAGCACAGAAGCATTGCAATAAGCCTCCATGACACAGAGTTTGTGGTAAAGAGCCAGAGATGGTATTGTTTGAGAGGAAGAAATGAGTCAAATTGGTGAGTTTGTTGATCTCTTTGGGCAGCACACCAGACAACTGATTCCCATAGAGAGACAAAACTTCTAGACCAGAAAGATCTCCTAAAGATGGCGGGATCGAACCGGTCAGGTTGTTCAAATGCAACCGAAGCTCGACGAGAAATGTCAACTCTCCTAACTCAGATGGAATTGAGCCAGACAGATGGTTGCTGCCAAGATTCAGAACTGAAAGGCTCCTCAAGTTTCGAATAGTCGACGGGATCGAACCTGAAAGAAGATTTTGTGAGAAGCTCAACAAAGTAAGCTTCACCAGCCCTCCAACCTCCTTTGGTATGCCTCCTTCAAAGCCATTGTTGCTGAGGTTAAGCTTGATCAGTTCAGCAAGCTTTCCAATCGAAGGCGGGATGGTCCCAGAAAGGCGGTTACTATAGAGATCAAGAGTAAGGAGATTGGGAAATGATGAGAAGTTGAAGTGCTCAAGAGTACCTATCAAGCCAATGCTTTTGAGAATGATATGATTGACAATTTGAGCGTTGTTGCAAATGATGCCTTCCCAATTGCAAGGACTTGGATTTGGAAGTGGGACTAGTTTCCATGAAGGAAGGAGAGCTTGAGACTTGTTTTGAAGGCTGAACTTCCATTGAAGCAAAGCTTCAAGCTCTTCCTCTCTTTGTTGTTGAATTGAAGAAGCAAAAACTATGGCCAAATGAAAAATGAGGAAGATGAAAGAAAGATGTAGAACTGCCTTGAATTGCATCATCTAGGATTTCAATAACCAAAGGCCAAAAGCATCAAATTCCTTGGATTCAATTGGTACTTAAAAAATAAATAAAGGAAGGATAAGAAACTGAACTGAAGTTTCTTTTCCAACAAATGAAAGAGATGGGAGTGGCAGACAATATTTGGCTGATATTGGTTTCATTTTTTTCCATGGACAATGAGGAATATTTCAATTTCCATTTTCTAGAATGGAATTAGTCAAAGATATTTAACACTCTTGAAATTAAAGTTAGACACATGGATTTATCTGGCATGGAATAAAGAAATGTAAAAAGGTCAAATGAAGTAGTTTTCAAGAATGCCATTGACTAATTGATGGACTGTCACAAAGTCAATTGGGTTTGTCTTTTATTAATGTTGATTTCCATTTCAAAGTGGTCTTACTTCACATGTGATCCAAAACTCACTCCAAATTTTGGCTTTTGACTTTTCAAACTAAATATGAATATTGCTTTCTCATCATCAACAACAAGATAATGGCCTTGGTGGTACTCATTTCTGGTGTGTTTGTGTGGAGTTTACTCATCCCCCAATTGGGGAAAAAAATTATTCTTATATTTTAAAACATGCTAAAAAAATAGCCTAGAACTTTGTTTTGAAAATATTAAAACTTTTAAATACACTAAAAAAAATTCAAAAATACTCTTTATAGTTAGTTTTGGAAAGAAATCGTGAGTATTTTGTTTAAAAAATACATTGAACTTTCAAAAATTTTAATAATACTCTTAAGATTTAAAGAAATTTAAAATACTCATGCTATTATTATATAGACAAAAGTCGTAAATACCTTATTTAAAAAATATTCCTGAATTTCCAAAAATTGCATTAATACTCTAAACCTTCGGAAAAAAAAAATGTTTAATGCCCTTATTGTTAGTATAATTAATTTCTTTCAAGTTTTATCGAGTTGGGAAAGAACCATTTTCAAAACAACTCATATAGATACCATTCTTTTTTTTTTCATATACTCAAAATTTTCCTATTTGTTCAATTCTTATATCAATTTTCTCAACGACCAAATAGAACTCAAGACTTTAGTTAAGTTAAGGCATAAAATTCTAAAAAATTACACAAATTTCTAAAAAATTACACAAAGTCCCAAAATCAAAATCTTCCACAAAAATTTAGCAAGACAATGAGCCATCAAATACAAATGGGGCCAGAAAAGAAAGAACATCTTGAGAATCTTTTTAACTTATCATAACAAATAGACTAATTTGAACTGCAAAAATGATCAAAAGCCTTCATCACTACAGATTCAATAATTTACATGTTTTCTTTTTCGTTTTTCCCTTCTATTGGTTTTTCTCATAACTATGAACCAAATTCTTAATGTCACTCTTTTTGTGTATAAACTCAAGTGACGTATTAATACATACTTAACTTATAACATACAATCTTGTCAATACATTTAAGTTTTCAAGTCTCTTAGAGGTTTCATTATTCTCTTTGTTCTTGCTATAGCCCATAGGGTTTAGAGTTTAGGGTTTAGGGTATTTGAACAGGGTATGTTTTAGAGATTAAAAAATGAAAGTACGAGAGTAAGAGGCTATAGAAGAAGAAAAGGAACAAACGAAGAAGGAAAGTATTAGGTCATAGATGGAAGCAGAAGAGAGAGAGGAAATTGAAGAGGGAGGTGAAAAGGTATAGATAAGCGGTCTCGTCATATACTAACAGAGAAAGCATTGTTTTCAATTTTTTTTTAAGGTTAAGGGTAATTATGTAATTTTTTAAAGTCCATGGATATTTTTGAAATTAGGTATAAATGGTCTATATCTATTACTAGTGGTAAGATTATTTTCTTAAATTTAATTTGAAAGTTTAAGAGTATTAATGAAACTACAAAAGTTCAGGAATATGTGAAAATTATAAGCTCATACATTCAATATTCAAGAAGCTATTTCACATTTCTTTAATCTTTACAGTTAGTTATTGTAACTACTTGTATCAGAAATTAGTATAAATACTCATCATTTACAAATTTTAGATATAACAACATACATAGCTTCAAGAAGAACTTGAAAGATCTGTAAGAGAAAAAGAGTTTGTGACTTAGCTTCAATAAAAAAAACTCTCACCATCCCGTGAACGTAGGCTTTAATAGCCTAACCACATATATCGATGAGCATTTCTTCCCGTTCTTCTCATCGTCTACAAGGTTGCATGATCGTTTACCATTTTCTTCATATCATCTAGAAGAACAACTGATCGTTTATCTTTTTCCCTCTGCCATCGTCTACACGATTGCGTGTTCGTGTACCTTTTCTTTCTGCCATCGTCTACACGATTGCAAGAATCCTCCATCGTATATTCAAAGCAGTCGCACAGATCAAACAAGAAAGCATTAGGGTTAGAAGAAAGTAAAAGGACACAGAAGGCGGAGAACAAGAGAATCAGAGAGCAAGAGAGAGAAATAAAAATTGATTTTGCATTAAACACCCATCAGAAAGAAAGTCATTCTTTCATTTTTCCATCAGACAAAGAGCAGTAGGAAAGACCATGTGTAAGGCATCAGCTGAAAAATCGTGGGCACATAATAGCCAAGTTTTCTATCAACCAAAAGTTTTTGGAGCAAAAGAACTAGGCTCTCGGTTTGGATCAGCAAAAGGTCTCACATTATTTTATCATTTGGGCTAAAAGTTTCATTAATTCACAAAAACAGACCCAACAATATGTCTGCAACAAAGTTCTAACGGTTTCCATCCAAAGTCCAAAGATATTTTTAAAATAAAATAGAAAATTAAAGTGTAAATTGTTTTCTTTAATTTACCCTTTAAATTATACGAAATCTTATATTGTTTGTTTCATTTTTTTCCCCTTTGCTGACCGAAATAAAGTTTTAATTGCATCCCGATCAAGAAATTTGTTTCTCAACAATCCATTCGCAACAATTTATTAGTACATGTCTAATAATAAAACTGAAAAGAAAGTATAATTGAACTTTCAAACTATTAGGTAAAATTTGACCTATATGTTGAAGCCATTTTTCATAATCTATTTCGCTTTAAACTTTTTTATGTTATGAGTATCATAAGATTATGAATTCTACTAAATTTGATAATATTTCTTTAGGTGTTTTACATTAAACTTTAAAGAATAATAATAAAAAAAATTATTAAAAAAAACTTCGTTAAATTACAAATTTTATCCCTAAACTTTCATATTTTTGTCAAATAAGTCTCTTAAAATTTAATTTTGTGTTTAGTGGATCTTTGAATTTTAAAAATGTCTAATAAGTTCCTAAATTATCAATTTCATTTCTACTAGGTTCCTGTCATCTCATGTTTTTAAAACTTAATGAATATGTTAAAATTTTATATCTAATAGAATATTAAATTATTAATTGTGTTCCCAATAAGAATGTGAAATTTAAGAAATACCAAATAGATTAATAACATATTAGATATAAAACTAAAAGTTCAAATACTTATTAGATATTTTTTAAAGTTGAAGCACCTAATTAACCTTTTAAGTTCAATAGCAAATCTTGTCATTTACAAAAGTTGGAAATATTAATGTATTTCAGTGAGATATCTTTTAGAGAGAAGTAAAGAGTATATATGATAACTTGTAGAAATACAAGTTATTTTTGCTCTTAAGTTAGAACAACTAAGGTTTTTTAATGATAAATTCTCCTCATTTTTAGAAGAAACGCATGGATTTATTCAAACATTAGCAAACTCATGTAAAAGAAGTTTTATTACTAAATATCGCAGCACTAACGCATTGTATTGCAGGATCTTTACAAAAAACTAACGCATAATCAAGAAGGTGCCGCAGGGAAAGCTCTAACGCATGGGCCATCCATCGAAGGGAGTTCAACGCAGAGAAGATTCACTGATCCAGGCTGATTGTGTCATATCACCACTTACAAGTATAGGCACCTATAGCAGGCGGCGTCTGAAAAGCTTCCAAACAACAGGCGGCATCTGAAAAGCTCCCGAGAGTCAAGCGGCTGACCAGGGCATGGACTTTAATACTGACCAGAGTATGGACTTTAATGCTGCCCATTCACCAAGTGGACATGACCAACGACTATAAATAGATGAAGTCCCTCCAGAGTTCGTAGTGAGAAAATTATTCAGTTCAGAAATTATCAGGATCTTACTCTCTGTAATTAGTGTAGTCATAGTTTAAGTAGTGCTGTGGTGCCAAGAAGATCAGAAGGGTTGAGAACCACCACCACTACCGCCGGTCAGGGAGCGGAGGAAGCCAAGCTTGAGAAAGATACTTCGTCCTCTTCCTATACAAGTGATTGTACACAACAGAATTGAGCCAGAGAGATACAAGAGATTGTACTCTGCGGCTTGACTCAGTTCCTTTCATCTCATTTATCACTTTCGTTTCATTTGATTAAATATTGCTTTTGTAAAGACAATTTGCTTCTTTATAAAATTCATATATTTGATCCATCACATTTTTGCCATTGTTTATTTCATGTTCATGTTGAATGCATTTATACTTTATGCAAAAATCTCATTTCAAGTGCTTAAGCCGACTTGATCAATTGGTAAAAGCATCTTTAACTTAAATTATTCGAAAGAATAACTAAGCTGCATCAAGTAGGATGCCTAGTACAGCTAGAGATAGACTTACTGGTGTCTATTGTATTCTTTGTTAGACGCATGCATCCTAGAGAAAGGTTTTTCTTGTAATTCGCATTGAGAAGTGTTGAATAAAGTCTAACGCATAAACAAAAGATAAGCAAATCTTCATCTCATCCACATCACATTCTGGTTTGTGTACACTTATCTTAGACCGACACATATCACATACATTAAACTCCATTCTCGCATGATCCATCACTCAGTACTCATCTCTTTTGTATCATCTTGCATAGGCACAACACTTTAGTGTAAATAACACATTTCTCTTCATATATTTAAGAGAACCCCTACAATAGATACAACGCAAGGTCTATGTTTGTTTAACTAAATTCCTGAGTTCGACCCTAGACTTCCAGAAACCTAAATTAGAATTATACTTGGGTCTGGTTTAGGAAAACTTGAACGTCATTAGAAGGAGTGTTGTGCGTTCTGTTGCATTTCTCTAACGCACCAACGCGTTACAAATACTTAAACGTATCAAAGCATCAATGCATCACTTATACTTAGAACTTATTCCTACAATTTATTTTGTACATACACTCCTAGAGCGAAACACGATAGCAACGAACAAGTTTTTAGTGTCGTTGCCGAGGATTCAGAAACAAGACTAACCAAAAATTTCGTTTGTATCTATTGTAGGAACACTTCGGTCGAAGGAGTATTACAAGTTAAGCCTAAGCTTGTGAACGTTTATGACCAGGGAGAGCACTCCTGAAATCATATATGACCTCGAGATTTAAAGGACCTTTTGATATAGGAACGGATTTAACCGTCGTCGAAGGTTGAGGCAGCAATTTCTCAAACAACAGAATAGCCAACGAGCAATGGCGGAAGAACAGGAAAATCAGCAACTAGCTCATACTACACAGAATCTAATCCTAATGGCGAATAGCAGCACACGTCCTATGAGAGAGTATGTGTCCCCTGTACTGTATGATTTCTCTCCAGGAATCATCTACCCAACGTCAGACGGGACCAAGTTCGAGATGAAATCTGTAATGCTCCAAATGCTCCAGACTGCTGGACAATTTGGGGGTGGTCGTGGTGAAGATCCTCACGCCCACATGAAGCATTTCCTGGAAACGTGTAATTCATTTGTGATTCCTACAATCACCCTAGAAGCGATCAGGCTATCTTTGTTCCCTCTATTCTTTGCGTGATGACGCAAAACAATGGGTGAGCTCATTGAAGCCTGGTGAAATCACCATCTGAGAGAAGTTGGTGGAAAAATTTATGCAAAAATACTTCCCACCTACCACCAACGCGAGGAGGCATCGAGAGATTATGAATTTTGAACAAGAAAAAGCTGAAACCTTAAGCGCCACATGGGAGCGTTTTAAGGGATTGGTCAATAATTGCCCAACCCATGGACTACCTCTAACTATTTAAATGGAGATGTTTTATGGAGGATTGAATAGAGCATCGTAGATGGCAGCAAACGCAGCAGCAGCTAGTGGACTTATGGACAAATCTTACACTGAGGCTAAAGAGATATTAGACCGCATTGCTAAGCACAACATGGAATGAGTGGACGATACATATGATGGAAGAGTTGACAGGAAGAAAAGATCTCAGAACGTTAATTCTATCGATTCCAATGCAATAGCCACACTTTCTGCTTAAGTAGCTACAATGACCAGCCTTTTGCATAACATAATGCTAGGAAATGCATCAAATCAGCAGAAGGTGAATCAGATAGAAGCGTTTGGGCAGCCCATGGTAAGCTGTATGGGTTGTAGAGATCCTCACTCCTATGCGGATTGCCCACAAAATTCTCAGTCAGTATGTTTCATTAAAAACAACCCATTTTCCAATACATATAATCCTAGATGGAGAAACCATCCAAATTTTTCTTGGACTAGAGGAAATCATCAAGAGCACCACCCACGGGCAAACCAACAGCAAATTTGGGGTGGTGATAACTTATAGAAATACAAGTTATTTTTGCTTTTAAGTTGGAACAACTAAGGTTTTTAATGATAAATTCTCCTCATTTTCAGAAGAAACGCATGGATTTATTCAAACATTAGCAAACTAATGCAAAAAAAGTTTTATTACTAAATATCGCGGCACTAACGCATTGTATTGTAGGATCTTTACAAAATGCTAACGCATAATCAAGAAGGTGTCGCAGGGAAAGCTCTAACGCATGGGCCATGCGTCGGAGGGAGTTAAACGCAGAGAAGATTCATTGATCCAGGCTGATTATGTCACATCACCACTTGTAAGTATGGGCACCTGCAGCAGGGGCGTTCGAAAAGCTTCCAAACAGCAGGCGGTGTCTGAAAAGCACCCGAGAGTCAGGCGGCTGACCAGGGCATGGACTTTAATGCTAACCAGAGTATGGACTTTAATGTTGCCCATTCACCAAGTGGACATGACCAACGCCTATAAATAGATGAAGTCCCTTCAGAGTTCGTAGTGAGAAAATTATTCAGTTCAGAAATTATCAGGATCCTTACTCTCTGTAATTAGTGTAGTCATAGTTTAAGCAGTGTTGTGGTGCCAAGACGATCAGAAGGGTTGAGAACCACCACCGCCGGTCAGGGATCAGAGGAAGCCAAGCTTGAGAAAGACACTTCGTCCTCTTCCTTTACAAGTGATTGTACACAACAGAATTGAGCCAAAGAGATACAAGAGATTGTACTCTGCGGCTTGACTCTGTTTCTTTCATCTCATTTATCATTTCATTTCATTTCATTGAATATTTCTTTTGTAAAGACAATTTGCTTCTTTATAAAATTCATATATTTGATCTATCACATTTTTGCCATTGTTTATTTCATGTTCATGTTGAATGCATTTATACTTTATGCAAAAATCTCATTTCAAGCACTTAAGCCGACTTGATCAATTGGTAAAGGCATCTTTAACTTAGATTATTCGAGAGAATAACTAAGTTACATCAAGTAGGATGCCTAGTATAGCTAGAGATAGACTTACTGGTGTCTATTGCATTTTGTGTTAGATGCATGCATCCTAGAGATAGCTTTTGCTTATTATTCACATTGAGAAGTGTTGAATAAAGTCTAACGCATAAACAAAAGATAAGCAAACCATCTCATCTCATCCACATCACATTCTGGTTTGTATACACTCATCTTAGATCGACGCATATTACTTACATTAAACTCCATTCTCGCATGATCCATCACTCACTACTCAACTCTTTTGTATCATCTTGCACAGGCACAGCACTTTAGTGTAAACAACACATTTCTCTTCATTTATTTCAGAAAACCCCTAAAAATAGATACAACGCAAGATCTGCGTTTGTTTAACTGAATCTCTGAGTTCGACCCTGGACTTGCCAGAAACCTAAATTAAATTTATACTTGGGTCTGGTTTAGGAAAACTTGAACGTCATTAGAAGGAGTGTTGTGCGTTCTGTTGCATTTCTCTAACGCACCAACGCGTTACAAATACTTAAACGCATCAAAACATCAACGCATCACTTATACTTAGAACTTATTCTTACAATTTATTTTGTACAATATACTCCTAAAGCGAAACACGATAGCAACGAACAATATATATATAGTATGAAGGAACTAAAAATAGACCCAAAAAGGGCTCAACCACAACCTAAAGACTCTGTAACCACATAGACTAAGTATACATTAACACCCTCCCCCAAACTAAAGGTGGTAAAGTCGAAATCAACTTGAGTTTGTTAAGCAATAGGAGGAAGCATCTGGGGGACAGAGCTTTGGTGAAATTAAGTTGTTCAATAGTAGAAACAGCCTGCAAAAGAAGAGTTTTACTTTCAAGAAGATGTCAAACAAAATAAAAGTCATTCTCGATATGCTTGGTGCGCTCATGAAAAACATCATTGTGAGCAATCTAGATGGCACTACAATTGTCACAATGAAGGATGGTGGCAGACGACTGAGGAACTCTCATATCAGTAAGAAGCCAGTGGAGTCACAATCACTCAGACGTAGCATTAGCCAGGGTGTGATATTCAGACTTTGTACTAGAACAAGAAACAACACTCTGTTTCTTACTCCACCATGAAATAAGAGAGTTATCAAGATAGAAACAGTAACCTGAGGTAAAATGTCAGTCAGTAGGATCACCAGCCCAATCAACATCAGAGTAGCCAAATAAAACCAAGAATGACTGGGATGAGAATTGAAAGTCATGTCCTAGAATCCTCTAGATATAGCAAAGAATACGAAGAACAACAGTAAAATGAATGGTTCGAAAGGCAAATATGCACTGGCTTACAATGTGAACAACATATACAATGTCGACACAAGTTACTGATAGATAAATAAGACTGTCGACAAGTTGACAGTAGAGATTGGCATCTTCGAGGGGAATGCCATCAAATGGAGTCACGCGAATATTAGGGTCAAGTGGTGTTGGGGTTGTAGCAGAATCAGTGATTCCGGATTGCACCAATAAGTCCGAAGCATATTTTGCTTGAGACAATGAGTAACCAATAGAACTCATTAATACTTCAAGACCAAGAAAGTAATTAAGGGACCTCAAATCCTTCATCTCAAAGTGCTCTTCAAGATAGTGTTTCATATCAGAAATAGCCTAAGGATTATCCCCCAATAATGATCATATCATCAACATATAGGAGAAGAAGAACAATACTATGATCCGTCTGACGCGTAAAAAGAGTCGTGTCATGAGAACTGGATGTAAACCCAGGCTGAACAATGGTGGAACTGAAGGTTGCAAACCAGGCCCACGGGGCTTGTTTCAATCCATACAATGCTCGAAGAATGAGACACGACTTCGGAGAAAGAGGAGAGACATCTGAGGATTGTTGCATATAGACCTCCTCAAATAAGGCACCATTAAGAAAGCATTCTTGACATCCATCTGAAAAGGGAGGTACTTTTTGGCTGCAGCAACGACTAAGAGACTCCAAACGGATGTCATCCGGGCCATGAGGGTAAATGTTTCTTCATAATCGAACCCATATTCTTAAGAGTATCCCTTTGCCACCAGCTAAGCTTATGTTCAACAAAATCATCAGAGCGAGTCTTGGTCTTGTATACGTACTTGCAACCAGTGGGTTTCTTACCAGGAGACAAGTCAACATAGTTCATGTGTGCATCTTGTCTAAGGCCTGAAGTTCATCACTCATAGCTTGCTACCATAGAGGGTTAGTATTGCCTCATGAAAAGAGGTAGGTTCAACCAAGGAACTAATAGTGGAAAAATAGTGAAAATCTCAAAAATGAGTGGGAGGTGCCTTTACTTGAGTGGAGCATCAAACAGGAAAAGCAGGATCAAGAACAGGTTCAAACTCTACAAGTGGGACAGATGACAGAGTAGGATCAACAGAGATGGGCGCAGATTACTGAAGCTCATCATCATGAGAAGAAACAAAGGAAGGGAAAAGATCAACAAAACCATCAAGAAGAAAGAAGTAAGGACTAGAAAGAGAAACATGAAAGGTTGAGAGACTAGAGAATATTTTATGCTTCTAAAGAGTGACATGACAAGAGATGTGCAATCTGTTAGAAAGAGAATCCCAACAACATAAACCTTTGTGCTTGGTTTTATAGTCAAGGAAGCAATAGAGACATGCATGCGGTTCTAATTTTGTATGTTCATGTGGATGAAGAACAAAACATGCACAACCAAAGACCTTAAGATTAGAGTAATCAAGAGAAGTGTCATATAGTCGTTCAAACAGAGAAACATTGTGAAGGACAGATGAAGGGAGATGATTGATTATGTAGACAAAAGTAAGAGCAGCCTCTTCCCAGAATTTTGCAGGACAAGAGGCAGATAGAAGATGAGCCCGAAAAGAATTTAGAATGTGGCTATGTTTGCGTTCCACTCACCCATTTTGCTGAGAGGTATAGAGACAAGAGCGTTGAACAAGAGTGGCCTGTTAGGCGAGAAAAGAAAGAAAACTGGAGTCCTTATACACCAAGGCATTATCTATACGAAGAGTTTTGATTGTACTAGAGAACTGAGTGTGAACTATATTAGCAAAGTTAATATATATTTGAGACAAGTTAGAACAATGTTTAAGAAAATATATCCAAGTAATTCGAGAGTAATCATCAATAAACATAACAAAATAGCGATATCTAGTGATAGTAGAAGTAGGGGTAGAACCCCAGATGTCAAAATGAATTAAATCAAAAAGTTGATCACATATAGAACTGGACTGGGAAAAGGATAATACAGATTGTTTAACAAGTTTGTAATTCACACAATCAAAAGGAATAAACATGGAAACACTACTGAAATATTTAATAGAAATCAAATGATGGAGTTTGTCCGTAAAAGCATGACCAAGAAGAAAATGCCATTGATATATAACAAAGTTAGTAACATGAGCAGATAGAGAATAAGCAGGCAGCTAAAATGATGTGAGCTTAAACAATCTTCCCACTTTGCAACCCGCACCAACTGTCTGTCCCGTTTGTGGATCCTAAACTTAACACCCAGTAGAAGAACAGAAATAGTTAGGTCAAGATCATACAATTGTCCGACTGAGGCAAGATTAAAGGTCAATTGGGAACACAATAAGTATTGGAAATGTGGAGCAATGGAGTGGCAATGGAGCCAACATAGGATATGGTCATGCAATTACCGTTAGCAACATAAATAGGAGGAAAAGATTTGACAGGAATGGGAGTAGTCAAGAGAGAAAAATCAAAAGTCATATGGTTATAACAAGTGGAATCAATGAGCCACCGATTACCTGAGGAAACTACAAGAGCGGTTGAATTGGATGAAATCACCTGTTTAAGCCAATCTTGTAAGTCACTCATTTGAAAGGTAGAAGTAGAAGGTTCAAGCTCAGTAAAGGAAGCAACAAGCATAACAAAGGTAGAGTGTCACACCTTGCTCCGAGCCCTCCTCCTGAGCTCGAGGTGAGCCGTGAAGGACTGCAGATACCACCTTCTTGTGATACCTACTGCCCATCTAAACCTCTCTACTCGCAGTAAACTTAAGTCAAGAACAGAAAATAATTGATTGAGTAGGCCCATTTTATTACAATAATGTAATGTTTATACAACACCAAGACTTAACTACAAAGTTTACAACAACAACTTTTAAAACCCTGGAAGTGTGACTGTGGCTTATGGCAGACCTTGACCTTAGCAGCACCTTGGAACTCCTCACCTTTCGCTACCTGGAAAGAAAACATGAAAGAAAAGAATGAGCTTCACAAAGCTCAGTGAGTGGTAAGCAACTTCTAGAGTATATTTCAACTCATATTAACAAACACATCATAAATACGAGGTTAATACTCAAACCTCCGCTTTGAATGAGTCTGGTCTCAACTTTTCTCTACACGCACAGTAGATAGTTAACTGTTACTAATCATAAACGCTTACTCTCTTGCGCTTCCCTTTATTCCCTATGTGCATATAACTTCCCGCTCATGGGCTCAGAAGCTAGGCCTGTCAGCCCTCTGACCATCCCATATGAGGTTCCTCTAATAGGCTCAGGAACTAGACCTCTTGGTTCCCTAACCATCCCGTTAGGTTCCACTCAGGCTCAGGAACTAGGTCTATTGATCCCCTGACCATTCCGATCATATATTCTCATTTTCATGCTATTTACTCATTCATAACATAAGCACATACAATTTACTCTAAAAGATATGCTTAAGACTTAAAGGAAAGCACTACTCACCTTGGTCAAGTAGGAACCTTTCTCTTAGATGTTCCTTGGTCTTCTCGGGCTCCCTTTTGGACCCTAAATACCAGTTTCAAATTTAAGCTCATATTACTCATAGTTCTAAGCCTTATCTCAAGATATTTCCTTCTACAAACATGCTCTAAAATGTCTCAAGGAAGCTTACCTTAAAATCTTAGCTCAGAACTTCTCGTGGTTTGGCCGGAATCATCAAAACATCAAGATTATCCCAAGCATACCCGATAGCTCGACCCATCTGTCTTTTCTTCACTCTCCAGCCCGATTCCTTGAAGCTTCTTCTTCGACAGCCTTTCCTTAAAAACTAGACTCTCGGAGCTTTCAGATGGCTTTGAAATCACTCCAAACGCATAAGTATTCTGGGATAAATTCTCGTCCCAAATTGACGCTACTTCTAGACTTCACTGTCCGACAGCATCTCTTCCTTTTGGAACTTCATAACCGACACATACCCTTCATGATCAATGCATGATCTTCTTCAAATTTACCTTCTAGCACTCTTCCTTAATTCTTTAAAAAGGATTTAGCTTATGAATTGAAGAGACATCTTGTGGTGGTATTTATAGGCTAAAAGAAATTATCCTTCTCATATTTATCAAGCCTTCAATGTAAGACACCTTCTACTCTTGAAGTGTTTGCACCACGTTTAGCCACCGCCTACTCCCTTGACATTCACCTACTCTCATGCCACACATCTACTTGTATTGTCTTCCTCATGCATAAGACTTCCTTTGCATGAAACTTAATTCGTCCAGCTTCTACTAACTCAAGTTCAACCTTCTCTCGGTATAGCCATTTGTCCAGATGAGCTCATCAACCTTGCGTAACGCAAGCCTTTGCACCCTTCCATCGTTTAGTCCATCGTGAAGCTCTTGTACTCATCACTTAGCTCCATCGTCTACTAAACATCTCACTATCTCTTAACAACCAGCCCTTTCGCTGTAATCATCTAGTGTCTGCGTCCATCGCATAGCACTGACTCCCCATCGTGTAGCTCAATCATTTAGTAAACATCTTGCTCTCAACGATCTCATGCATAGCCTATCGTTTAGCTATTGCGCCTATCGTTTAGCTCCATCATATAACACTGACGCTTTATTGTCTAACGCATCCACTCATCGCATAGCATCATCGTCCAGCATCTGCATCTATCGCATACGCTCATCTCTAGCATTCTGCCTATCGTGTAGTGCGTCTACTCATCGTGTAGCGCCATCATGTAGTCTATCGCTTGGCACCCACGCATCATCTAGCATCTACACTCATTGTTTACCACCCGCTCAATGTTTAACGCTATCGTATAGTACTATCGTCTAGCGCTATCGTCTAGCTTCTACGCTTATCGTCCAGTGTTTACACTGATCGTGCAATGCCATCGCCTAGCGCAACACTTCCCATCGTTTAGCGCCGTCTGCAGCTACACGATCGTCTAGCGTATTGCTTATAGCTATACGATCGTCCACCCAGTGCCTTGCGCTCAATATCTCTCTCTCTACGCTCTCGTTTGCGCAGCCTTAACACATGAGCAACTCTTGGCAATTCCTCTTGCCAATGCTTCGGCTAACATGTGTCCATCCTCACAAACACATTGGTGTTTTTGCTTCAATGATTAATCCCTTTTAAACCTCTACTTAGCCTCATCTCATGTGTTAACACCAAACGCATGGTTCCTTTTGACTTTACTCTTAGCCAAATTTCACCAATTAAGGCTTAACTCAAAACTACTCAAGGAAAATCTATTCAACATTTAGAAATTTCCTTCTCTCCATTATAAGATTTAACTTTCACTTAGTTAATTCCCTTAATTACTTGCTTAAATAGGGAAATTGAGATTCGGGTTTAACATAGAGCCATATTTAACCTGCCTTGATTTTAAAAAATGTCCCAGAGGTCGAGGTGGTCAAGTGGACAATTTTTCAGAATATGGCCACGCTTGTGACAATATCTGCATTCAACTTTTGAACAATCAGCAAATTTATGCCCAGTGAGGTTATGGCTTTTGCAGAAGAGAACTTCAGAAGTACCAGACAAATCAGTGCTGGTGAGGACAACCTCAGATTGTGTGGAGGAATCAATGATGAGGCATTTTTCTTCAAACATGATTTCTTGTATCACTGAGTTCGGTGGTGGAAGGGGATTGCGATGTAGCAAAGCAATACAAATAGACTCGTATTCTAGATGAAGCCCCATAACTACCTTAATAAGACAGAAATGATTAGTACTGATTTTAGCTTGATCCAATTGTGTCCAAATTGGCTAGAGTGTGTTCAAATAGTCATTAATAGAATAGTCTCTTGAGTAAGAGTAATAAGAGTGTTGTGTAGTAATGAGCTAAGCCAACAAATTGAAAACGCGTAGACAGGAAATCCCACAGACTCTTGGCATCATCAAATGCATCAAACTGAACATGTATGGTAGGTATAGAAGTATTCTCGAGCCAAGTTATGAGTTGATGATTTTTACTATCCCAATCCTCTAATCGTTCAACAAATTTATTATCGTCCTCAGTGGATAACATGATTGATTAAGGACTATCACCGGTGACAATACGCCATAACTTACATCCAATTAGAAAACTTTTCATTTGATGGGCCTAAGTAAGATCATTTTCCCATCAAGAACAATACTAATAGGGCGAAATACATGATATTTTTCCACGTGGCTCGGCGGTAAGGGGAGCTTGGCTCAACTGGGGAGAGAAAGAAAGGAAAAAGACAGTTCAGCGGCTCAGTTCAACCAGCAAAAACCAGAATGGCTCGACTTAGCGGCTTGGCTTGGTGGCTCGGCTTGATGACTCGACTTGGCTGCTCAGCTTTTGTTCAATCAGCCACTTGGCATGGCTCGGTGAGTTAGCTCGTCGGCTTTACGTGAATAACTCGATAGCTCAGGCTGAAACGGAAAGATCCATTTGAACCTATGAATTGACAGCACAACTGAGGCAGATGAAACCCACGAATCAACAAATGGGAACGGCCGAAAATGCACAGTCCCGACAACAAACGATACGGTAGCGGACGGAAGCGTGACTGACAATGCGGCGACGGACAAGGCATGAATAACAACAGATGCCTGAATTGCGGACAAAAGTGCAAAGGAACTAAAACGACGATTGGCACGAACGGTGAATGGAAAATGGCTATCATGACTGGCACAAACGATGAGTAGAAAATGGCTGTCACGACTGGCACGAACTGAAACAACTGAACGAAACTAAAACAACTGGCACGAACGACTGTTGTTTCCTTGATGCGCATGGACCACGAGGCTATTGATGGTATGATGACAAAGGCTAAGCTTAATTCTTAGCTCTAATACCAAGTTGGAAGTATTAACGTATTTCACTGAGATGTCTTTTAAAGATAAGTAGAAGGTACATATACAATATAAAAAACTAAAAATAGACCAAAAAGCGGTCAACCACAACCTAAAGACTCTCTAACCACATAAACTAAGTATACATTAACAACAAAAAAAATATTAACAAATTAAAAGATTTAATGAGATAAGGTTAAAACATTCAAAACATTAGGGTAAAGATTGAATAAGAAACTACTGCAAGAGTCCGTTACAATGTGGTTGTTAGTTTTGCACCAATAAATATAAGAAAGAGAATATGTAAAAGTGTTTTATATTATAAATGTTATGATAATAGATGCACATTAGATGCTCATACTTAGTATCCATTGACCATGTGTCATGTCCCTATTTTCCAAAGTGTTGTCCATGTGTCTTAACATTTCACACTATTAGTATCCATGTAATCCACCTCCTACTTGTCAAATTGCCTATAAATAGTGGTATTTGGTGGGTTTTGGAATACACACATACATTGGGTAAAATCCAAAAAGATTGGATAAAGTGGAGAAATTTATCCTTTTTATTTTATGTACTTTTGTTATTTGTTTATTTTATATATTTATATATTATGTTTAATTTATTTTAATATATTTATTTATTTTATTATTATATTATATTATATTTATTTTAATGTTATATTATATTGGTATATGTGTTCTCGTTGTGCTCGTCAAAGTTCATAACACATTATCAACATAAGCTCCTATCGTTTTTCTCACTAAAGGTAGGTCCTAAAGGTATGTCGGTTTTTCTCTCTTCGTTATAATTAATAAACTAAATGTTGTTTTACATGTTTGATATGCACTAAATTTCTAATATAAATATAATATTTTGTAATAGTGTTACTATGAAAATATTATAAAATTAGAATTTGTAGCATTTGACATTAATCGTAATAATTATTTATCATTAGTGCTTGATACCAAAATACACCTGGATGCCATAAAAATGTGATCATTGGAAAACAATTTTTCTTCCTAAAGCTTGCCGTAAATGGATGCACTTGAAACTCAAAAATTATAAATCAATATGTTAGAGAAGACATTTACCTACATTTCAGATATGTTCCTGCAGTAGCAATATCGAGAGAAAGGTTATAAATAGTATTCTAAACTAACTTCATGTCTTCTCGTGGCCGAATAAAATAATGAGTTATTGATAAAAAAAAATCATGAATTTTGACCAACTGGAACAACACCATTCCCTAAAGTGAATGTTATGAGTGTTAATAATAATCGTGGTCGAGGTCATGGTCCGGTCGAGGTCGTGACCGTCGTAGAGGAAGAAATAATTATTATTTTCATGGTAGTCGTTCTAATCATTCAAATTTCAAAAGAACCACACAAAATGATGATCACAAAAGAAAAACTCCACAAGATAAAAGTTCAAAAAATGTTGAAAATAAATGCTTCTGATGTGGACGACTGGGCAGTGGTCACCTATCGTATGTCAAAACACTTAGTTGATCTCTATCAAGCCTCTCTGGAGGAAAAAGAAAAAAATGTGGAAACATTGCATACCAGAATAATGATCTATTTTACCCATCCAATATAACATATTTGGATGTGGCATATTTTTTTCAATCTCCTGAAGAGAAAATTGGCACAATTGATGGCATAACAAGCGTTTCTTTTGATTTTGAGAATATTTAGTATTAATGTTGTCCGTCTTTTTTATTTTCATGTTTTTTTTCTTGGTTATTTCTTATTGTAATTATTTTCTTTTAATGAAGAAACCTGGATCATTTTCATGTGTTAGGTTACTCAAAAATGAGTAAAGAAGATTTATATCTGGCAGACAATGCAACTACACATACAATACTTATAAGTAGAAAATATTTTTCCAAACTGACAATGTTGGAAGCAAAAGTCAATATGATATCAGGTTCTACAAACCTGATTGAAGGCTTTGGAAAAGCAAATATAATATTTCCTAGAGGAACAAAATTTACAACTGACAATACATTATTCTCTAGTATATCAAAGAGAAATCTACTTAGTTTTAAAGATATACGTTGCAATGGTTATCATATTGAGATTGATAGAAAGAATAATATGGAGTATCTTTATATCATATCTATTGTCTCATATGAAAAATGTATATTGGAAGAGTTACCTGCTTTATCTTCTGGATAATATTATATTCATATACGAGTAATTGAAACATATGCAACAATGAACCTAAAGTTCATGAATCCAGACATGTTTACAATTTAGCATGATCGATTGGGTCATCCAGGATCTATAATGATGAGAAGAATTATTGAGAATTCAAATGGACATCCATTGAAGAGTCAGAAGATTCTTCAATCTAATGAATTATCATGTGATGCTTGCTCTCAAGGAAAATTGATAATTAGACTATCACCAGCTAAAGTGGGGACTGAATCACCTGCATTTTTAGAACGAATTCATGATGATATATGTGGACCTATTAACCCACCAAGTAGACCATTTAGATATTTTATGGTATTAATAGACATATCCAGCAGATGGTCACACGTGTGCTTATTATCAAGTCGAAATCTTGCATTTGCAAGATTACATGCTCAAATAATTAAGTTAAGAGCACAATTTCCTGATTATACAATTAAAATCACTCATCTTGATAATGCTGGTGAATTTACATCCCAAACTTTTGACAATATTGTATGTCAATTGGGATAATTGGTAAACATCTTGTAGCTTATGTTCATACACAAAATAGTTTAGTAGAATCATTCATCAAACGTTTGCAGTTAATTGCTAGATCATTGCTTATAAGAGCTAAGCATCCTACATTTCTATAAGGACATGCTATTTTGCAAGTGGCAACATTCGTGTGCATTAGGCAAGTAGCTTATCATAAGTACTCGCCATTACAATTAGTTTATGGCCATGAGCCAGATATTTTCCATCTGAGAATTTTTGGATGTGTAATTATGTTTCAATTATTCCACCACAACATACTAAGATGGGTCCTCAAAAGAGGTTAGGAATATATGTTGAATATGATTTCTCATCAATTATTAAATATCTTGAACACCTGATAGATGATGTATTTACTGCACGGTTTGTTGATTGTCATTTTAATGAGAATTTTTCCAATATTAGAGGGAGGAATTCAAAAGTTGGAACAAAAAATTATATGGAATGCATCATTATTGTCTCATTTAGATCCCCATACAGATCAATGTGAACCTGAAGTTCAGAAAATAATTCATTTGCAAATATAACAAATCAGTTACCAGATGCATTTATAAATGCTAAGAAAGTGACTAAGTCACATATACCAGCTGCAAATGCTCCATTAAATGAAGTAAGTTGTCGCTAATGAGTCTGGGATACGCCAAAAGCGTGATAAACCATTCGGTTTCAAAGATACAAATCCTCGTAAAAGAAATAGTCAATAAATGACTTAGTTAAGAATATGGATATTCTAGAAGAAATCAATAATTTAAGTACTCATAAGGATATTGAAGTAAATGGGGATAATAATGAGATCTCAATAAATTATGGAACCATATAAGTTGACAACATTTTTTCATACAATGTTACTCACGATATTATTTATGAAAGCGAGTATGAAAAATATCAACATAAAAAGGATTGACTTATGTGGAAAGAAACAATCCAATATAAATAAACTCATTTTTCAAATCGTGAGGACTAGTAATCCAGACATTAGAGAATGTCAAACAGTGGGATACAAGTGGAGTATTTGTAATAAAAAAAAAAAAAAAAAAAAAAAGAGTGAAGTCACAAGATATAATGCGAGACAGATCCCACAATAATTCTTGCAATAGATTGGTATTAAATATAAGAAAACATATTCTCTAATGGTTGATATACAATACCATGAGATATTCAACTTATCTGATTATATATGAAAAGTTTAATATACATCTTATAGATGCAGTCATATCACATTTATATGAATTTCTTAATAATGATATTTATTTATGAAAAATCCCGAGGAATTAAACGTACCATAATCTTATAATTCAAATATTAGAGAATCATATATATTATAGAGATTCTTATAAAATATTCATGACGAATGTGATATAATCATCTTATTCAATATTTGTTAGTATGAGGGTACAAAAATATCCCTATTTGTCCACATCCTTTTATAAAAAAAAAAAATCACAACCTGAGGTTTACTGTATGTTGATGATTTGAGTAGAAACTCTAGAAAAGATTTCAAAGACAATTGAATTTCTGAAGAAAGAAATTGAGATGATAAATTTTGCCTTAGCTTGCAAATAAAGCACAAAGTAAATGGAATTGCATCAATTTATACATTAAAGATCTTTTGTAGATTATGTACATCATTAAATACTCCTATGGAAGTTCATTTACTCGATGTGAAAAGGATATATCATTTGATCTCATAAAGATGATGAAGAATATTAGGTCCAAAAGATCCATAAATTTTGAGAAATAAGTGCACTTATATAACTTAACTAGTTTATATACTACATTTTGTAGTATTTTTTAGTAATTTTGTTACATATATATGATATTCCTCTAAAAGAAGGATATTGGAGTAGAGTTAAACAAATGGTACGTTTTATTTAAGAATCAATTTACATTGATTTATTTTATTTTAATAAATCTAATTATGATCTAGTTGGTTGTGAAATATAAGTTAGTTATCTAACTCAAACAAGCTAGAACTTAAACAGGTTACTTACTTAGTACATGGAGAAGAATTTGTACATCATGACGATCAATGAAATAGAATAGAACGACTACTTCCTCAAATCATACTGAAATTCTTGCTATTCACGAGGTTAGTTGAGAATATGTATGGCTAAGATCAATGACTCAGCACATTCGTGGAACATGTGGTTTGTCTTCTAATAAAAATCTTCCAACGATATTATACGAAAACAACACAACATGCATATCTCAAATCAAATGATGATATATTAAAGGAGATAGAACAAAATATATTTCACCAAAATTTTTCTACACTCATGATCTTGAAAAAAATGGTGATATAACTATACAACAAATTTGTTCGAAGGATAACTAGCAGACTTATTTACAAAATCATTACCAACCGCAACCTTTGAGAAATTGGTGCGTAATATTGGAATGCAGCAACTCAGAAATCTCAAGTGATGTTTTCATGAGAGAGAGCAAATATATTATATTCTTTTTAAGAGTATTAGATTATATAAAATATGTACTTTTTTTCCTTCACTATAATTTTTTTTTTCCAACGCGTTTTTTTTTCCTAGTAAGGTTTTAACGATGCATATTTCATATATATAATGGTCATCTAAGGGGAGGTATTATAAATATTATAATAATAAATGCACATTAGATGCTCATGCTTAGTGTCCATTGACCATATATTATACCCCCATTTCCCAAACTGTTGTCCATGTGTCTCAAAATTACACATTATTAATGTTCATGTAATCCACTTTTTACTTTCCAAATTGTCTATAAATAGTGGCATTTGGTAGGTTTTGGAATACATACACATTGGGCAAAATCTAAAAAGATTAGAGAAAGTGGAGAAATCATCCTTTTTGTTTTATTTACTTTTGTTAATTATTTATTTCATATATCTATATATTATGTTTAGTTTATTTTAATATTTATTTATTATATTTATTTTAATATCATATTTTATTGATATCTATGTTCCTTTTGTGTTTCTCAAATTTAGAACAATTTAAATGTTTTTATTAGTTATCAAGGGTTTACAAATTTTCAAATTCACATCTCACCATTATTATGAAATATCTACATTGCCAATGACATTTTTTTTTTTTTTTTTTTTTTGTGCCTTTTGTAGCTCACATGGTGATTTTACCCTTAAAGAAAGGAGACCCTTTATATATATACATATTAAGTAATAATTTCTTCAAGTCTTGACAAATCTTGAATTGTCAGGTATTTCAATTTTCTTTCTACTAATTAAATAAAAAATTATCTAAAGAAATAATTCTCTATGCCCCCACATGTGATGAGATCTAAAGATTACAATAATCATATATAATGAATATCTTATTTAGAAATATGACGTCATGGGGAAAAATAATTTAGACGTCATAAATTTGGAGTATTTCAAAGATGATTTGGATCTTTTAGGCAAATGAAGAGAGCTTGAGAATCTATTAATGGAGGAAGAGACTTTCATTAAGAAAATTTTGCTTCTTCTTCCAACCACATGCTAGTAGAAGTAGAGAGAAAGGAAATATTGCTTTAGCTTGGAATAAGTAAATAAAAAAAGACAGTTTGATTCGTTTTTAAGAAACTTAGGAGAAATAATTAAGTTTATATCATCTCAATGAACTATTTATCAACTATTGTTATTGTATTTAATATAAATTATTAGGGAGGTCAAACCGAACATGACTCAATTGACATTTGAGTTTATTAGAAACCATGAGGTCCGTGGTTTGAATTTCTCTATTGAAAAAATAAAATAAAATATGATAGGGAGAGTTTTGTGTCACATGTTCAAATATAAATTTACCATGACTAACGAAAGGTCATAAATCATGTTTCGAGTGCAATTTGCTTAGCTTAAGTCACATTTATTCATATCTATTTAATAAACGGTCCACTAAAAATAAGGTATATAAATTTAGACATTTTAGCTCCGTTTGTGACTCATTGATTTTTGGCTTTTTGTTTTTGGAAAGTAAATCTATAAAAATTTCTCTGACCTTTAAAATTTATTGCTTTATTATCTACTTTCAGTTTTTAAAAACTAAATCAAATTTTCAAAATTAAAATAATAATAATAATTTTTTAAAATTTATTTTTGTTTATGAACTTTAGCTTAAAGTTCAACTTATAGTAAGAAATTGAGAGGATATAAACTTAATTTTCAAAAACAAAAAACTAATGCCACGTTTGGTAATTTTTTTTTTTTTTTTTTTTGAAAATTAAGCTTATTTTTTTCTCATTTCTTACAATGATTTGCATCTTTCTTAAGTACAATAATTGAATTCTTAGTTAAATTTCCAAAACAAAAACAAACTCTTAAAAACTACTTTTTTTTTTAGTTTATGTTTAATTTTTTAAACTATTGATAAAAAGTAGATAACAAAAGAAGAAATTCAGAGGTGAATGTCTACTGTTTATAGACTTAATTTTCAAAAACAGAAAACTAAAAACAAAATGGTTACTAAAACGGACGTAAACGATTATCAAATGAAGTTCAAACTAAAAACACAAGTAATTCTACAAGCTCGCAAAAAGATGTAATGGATTTTGAAATTATAAAAACATCCAAACTAAATCTCCTCTTTATATAATTGAATATGGGAAGGTTAAGCAAATATGGTGGTTTGTTTTTCGTTCCACTAACCTAGTCCATAGTGGTTTGTGTGGTGTTTCTTTTACTTAGAGGTCAAATTTTCCTAATTGGTTATTTCATCATGGTAGTCATGATGTAAGAAACTATCGGATGTTGGTAGATCGTAATGTTATTTGTGCTGATTAAAAAAGATAAAATACTCCTACCCATGTAAGATCATTTGTGTTGTATGTCTATCATAGCTCAATTGATTCAGAAATTGTATCATCATTCAAAACAACGAAAGGGTTAAATTCACATCTCTCTAAATTGCTTAATTCAACAAATTATATCTTACTCCTTAACTATCACATACTATAACGGTCCGACTTTTCTAATATTTACTAACATGACGTTACTACATGCATGCATAGACCTCAAATAAAAATTTTAAATCTTTGCTCAAATAAAAGTAAAATGATTTCATATGTTAATAAAATCTCACTAATAACTTAATACATTTGCTCGAGTCCCCTTAAAAATATAAGATAAAATCAAAAAACATTTAAGACTTTAAAAGTTTAACATAAAAATTCTAGAATTTTGAATACTAAGACTCATTTCAAACATGAAAACATGAGCAGAAGTATCTATTTGGCCCCAATAGTACAATTACGGATTCTTCTTATCATTCCCCGATCTGTCCTTATATTTACCTGAAAACATACCACGATAAGTATAAAAATACTCAATAAGTAAGCCCATTACCGTGGTCAGACTGTGCATTTATATCCAATAAATGTAAACATGCTAGTGGACTCACATAAATCAACCATACATAAATGGTCGTTCAGTGAATGACTTAACTCATACTAACACATATCTGGTAGCCCGAAGGCTCACATAATAATATAAAAGTGAACCCGTCAATCCACAGAATTGTAACATAGTAGTGAACCCATCAGTCCACGGAATTGTAACATAGTAGTGAAGCCGTCGGCCCACAAAGCGGTAATATGATGGTGAACCCATTGGTCCACATAGCTGTAACATAATGGTGAATCTATCGATCCATGGAACTATAATATAATGGTGAACCCATCAGTCCTAGGAGTTGTAATATAATGGTGTTAAGAGGACAAACCTTCACTTTCTTATCTAGCAGCTAACATATCAACAATATCATCCACAATATACATGTCTCAAAGTCCCACACTTGATCATATTAGTCATATACAATAACTTCATGCTCGTAAAACTACTTTATTCACGTATTTGGCCATGTTTCTCAATAGCATCCAAACAAAACATAAAATTATCACACAATCTATATCACCTGGCTCAAGGCGGTTCCAATAGTAAGATTACTTACCTTGGAATTAAGCCCAAATGTGATCCAACAAGCTTATTTCCTTTTTGCCTAATAAGATCTTGAGTCAAGCCCTAAAATTATAAACTAACTTTAAAATCAATAATTAAGGCCTAATTCCAATCGTCTAAATTTATCTCAAATATCTCCGGTTAATTTACCCAATAACTATTAGCTGCCGGAAAAACCTCCAACTCTGCTGGACAGACATCGAGAACTCGATAAAACACAAACCTAACATCCAAAATACATGGGTATCATTAAATCGGAACCAATAATTGATGGGATTTCAAGAGAAGCCTCATACACTTACAAAGTCATATCGAAATCAACCCCGAACCTGCTGGACAGCAATCAACCACACTTCAACCCTTTAATCTAACACCAAAATGTGATGGGTATTGATAAATAGAAGCCAAAACTTAGTGGGTGTTCAATAATCTTCAAGAAACCCAACTAAATTAATTAAGTCCTTACCCAAATCCAAGATTCCAGTGAAAACCCAAAGCAATGGTAGCGGTGACGGCGCTGGATCGACAGTGACTGGTGTGAAGGCACAGCTGGCAAATCTGGCAACACTGATGAAGACTAGCGGCTGGCTCGATTTCAAAGGTGTGGCTGTTGATCAGTGGTGACGGCGTGGTTGTGACGACGGATGGCGGTCTAAGTGCTGGCTAAACATAGATGGCGTGAATGACCACAAATCTGTAGGGTTGACGAACTCTAGTGACCTGGGGAAAATGACAGCCTCGACTAAACTGGAGTTGCGCGAGAAGAAAAAGAAAACGTAAGGGGTTTTGCACAGAAAATTTATATGGATGACCCAATTTTTGGGTCCAAAATATCAAATGACCCATTTTTAAAAAATAATGTCAATTGACTCTCTATTGACATTATTGTCATACCAAATTATATAAATTATCCTTACTTCTTCGTCTTCTTATCTTTTTACTGAGAACCCACTAAAACTAAAAACCCTTCATTCAAATTTTCCAAGGCTAACGGCTTCGTATCGCTCATAAACTAAAAAACTCTTGAGAATCCATCATTTTGGCTTGCAAACGATTCTACTGCCGCCGACAAATCGAATCTGGTCAGTAAATCTTTCAATATGTGCCTGAAAATGTCTTACACTGATCGGTAATGGGGCTTTATGGATCGTTCTGGGTTTAGAAATACACTGATATAGTTTTTTTTTTTTTTTTTTTTAGTTTTTGATGTGTTATGTGGTTGAAGACAAGTAGAAAGAGTTTATGAGCGAGATAAGTGAGAGTGAAATCGGTAGAGCGACACCAGAGAGAGCGAATGTGAGCGAGATAAGTGAACCTATGGTTTTTTTGTTTGTTTTTCTGGTTTTCGATGTGTTATGTGGTTGAAGACAAGTAAAAAGAGAGAATGTGAGCGAGATAAGTGAGAGCGACACCGGAGAGAGCGATACTGGAGAGAGTGATTCCGGAGAGAGCGACACCAGCAAAAGCGAGTCTAGCGAGAGCGGGTCTAGCGAGAGCGAGTCTAGCGAGAGCAAATCCAGCAAGATTTAAACAGAATGTTGTTTTACAATTTTTTTTTTTTTTTTTTAAGGAGTTTACTGATTGAATCTTTATTTCATGCAGGAGTGATTTAAGATGGCAACACGTTTCAGAATACTCAAAGCCGACCGATTTCTCGGTCAAGTAATCAGCTTGGCCCACATTGCTAATGCAAACAAGATTGTGAAAGAGAAGCTTACGCCAAGGCAGTTGAACATGTTCAAGAGAACAGTTTTTGGGCGATTTGTAGGCGTTGACATGGTGTTTAACAGCCCAATTATCCATCACATGTTGCTGAGAGAAGTGAAGAGGACGAGATTAGACTCAATGTTATTCTTTGTTTGTGGAAAGGTTGTCACATTTTCAAAGGATGACTTTTTGTTTATGACTGATTTGTGGCAATCCCCAACACGAGTTGATCAGAACCAGCAGTCCTTGTATGAACTTGCTATCAAGTATTTTGGTAATCGAGTGACGAAAGACACCTTATATCTCCGTCAACTTGAAGAAAAATACAAGGACTTAGAGTTCGAAAATGATGATGATGTTGTGAAGATCACAGTAGTTTACTATACTGAGGTCGCAATGATAGGGAAAAAAAACAGAAAAATGCAATGGACCTCAAACGTTTCAAGGATGTTCAAGACTTAGAGTACTACAACAGTCTTGATTGGGGTACCATTATTTTGGAGAGGACATTGGATGCCTTAAAGGCTGCGTTGAATGATAAGAGTAGTCTATACAAGACGAGGGTCAAAGGAAATAAAAATTAAGTTGTGAAGTACTCTTTACGTGGATTTCTACAAGCATTCCAGGTAAATTTGCTTAGCATAATAATCGTGTTGTTTGATTTAACATTACTATTGTTCTTAATATATTTTAAATTTTATTTAGATATGGACGTACAAGATCCTAGCTTCATCGATAGCTGGGAACATTGCAGAGCGAAGGAGCAAGGTGGCTTTGCCCCGCATATTACGATGGTCATGCTCCCACTCAGTGTCCTTCAAAGTACTCGAGAGAGAGATATTCGAGTCTAACAATGTACGTTTACTCTATGCATAATATGTTTATCTGGTTGTTAAATTGACACTAACTAGTTTACTGGGTTGTTAATGCATATAAAGGTTAAAGAGGGTACTGTCATGTCAGATGTTGAGAGGGAGTTTCAAGATACCCCAGTGGACAGACAACCTATATTTGATCTAGGTGCGGATGATGATAGTTTTGAAAGTGACAATAGGTCGACTAGTGATGGGGGTAGTCCTGAAAGTGAAAGTAACGGTGATGATCATCGTGAAGATGACAATGATGAAGTTGTCAGGGTAGAGGGAGAGGATGAACCTGAGCACGATGATGTTGAATATGGAAGGATGGAAGGAGGGACATACACACCTAGTGATGATATGTTCCATGATGTGATGGGGGATGTACGCGATGAGACGAGTTGAACCAATTTGATGTCTATCTTGCGGACTCCCATAGAGAGCGACTTATGGATGTGGACCATTGACAGCTCACTATCGAGGTTGGATGGCCGTATATTGGGTTTAGATAGTTGTGTATCCAGTATGGAGGAAAACATGATATACATGAAAGGACAATTGTCGGCCATCCTGTCATTGTTGCAGTCTATGTGCAAGGTTTGCATTTACTATCATTTTATGTCTTTATGTGTTTAGTTTTTACGTGTTCGTGAACTCATCATTTTACTTTACTAATTGAAGGGTTCCACGGTGAATGAGAAGACGACCAGGTCACTCATCCCATCTCGGGATCCCGATACCACCACGATATCACCAATTGACGTCGAACCTATAGAGGTCGACGTCCCACAAACAGAGCCCGACATGTCTGCCTTACTCACCATGCCACATATAGAGGTGACATGTCTGGCATCCCAGAGGCCGACACTTCTAGGATTGTTATGACCGAGAAGGAGTTACACTGGATCTGTTTATGTAGGAATCTCGAAGAATTAGTCATAAGAGAAAACCTGTTGATAAATATACACCCCCAGCTCAAGTAAAGAAGAAAAGTGTGGTTAAGCATCCTCTGCCAAGTGTAGATGTTCCACACACGCCAAGCAATTCTTCAAGTTTCCTAGTCTTTACTTCTTTACTTAACTTCTCATTTTATTTGCATTCCCCTACGTCCCCTGTGACCTAGCAATGTCATCTTCCCTTGCCTTAAATGCTTTTTAGAAGTGAAAGTTGTCCCCACAAACCAACACATGTCCTTTCAGCATGCTTTATCCTCACTTACATGCATCCTAGGAAAACTCCTAGGAGGTCACCCAACATAGAAGGATTGTTCCAAGCTAAGCATGCTTAACTTTGGAGTTCTTATGATTGAGCCACCGAAAAGGAAGGTGCACCTTATTGGTATAGGTAGTAACTTTCAATTCTTTTAAGCATTTCTTAACCATACTTTCATGTCCTCAGAATCCCTCTCATTCAGATGTGATATCGGTTCATTCATTTACCCCTCCTGAACTCGGATCGTTACATGCCCACCAACTTCCGTTTGGTTCGTCCCCGAACCACATCTTACTGGGAGAGGTTCCTCTCTGATACCATCTCTAACACCCCAGGCTCAAGATTTGGACCAGGATTCGGAATCCAGATTCGGCCCCTGATGGCCCCGGCATTCCCCTACGACCTGGCTATGTCATCCTCCCTTGAGATTAGTGTATATATATATATATATATATATATATACACGAGGGTTTTTAAAGTTAAAAGTTCAAATAGTAAAATTAAAATCTCACTCTATTCAATCCATGCACTAACAAGTTTTTTTGTATGGATGACCCCTTTTTTGGGAGCCAAATAAATGAAATTGAAAGATTAAGAATTGAAAGTATCATATCTGAATGAATGAGAGGGATCCTGAGGACATGAAAGTATGGTTAAGAAAGACTTAAAAGAATTAAAAGTTACTACCTATACTAACAAGGTGCACCTTCCTTTTCGGTGGCTCAATCATAAGAACTCCAAAGTTAAACATGCTTAGCTTGGAGCAATCCTATGTTGGGAGACCTCCCGGGAATTTTACTAGAATGCATGTGAGAAAGGACCCATGTTGGTTTGGTCGCAGGGAACGTAGGGGACTATTAGACTTCAACGTTATAGCTATCTGAAGTCTACTAAGCTCTTCTCGCAAAAGAAGGAAACGAACATCATCATCATTCATTATGCATTATGGAGGAGCTTCAAATTCAGGCTTATATTTAACTTTCAATATAAGATCAAACTCTGAAGAACTGACATTAAATGCAAGATTTAAGTTACTCTCGCTCTTCTCTCTCGTAATCTCGCTCTCTCTCTTACTCTTCCTCTTTCTTACTCTCTCCCAATACAAAATTCCGTAATGCTACCTTTCCAGAAATAACACAGCAAAAGTAATTAAACAGACTCAAAAAAATTCATCTTTTTGAAAAAGCTGTTCCGTTTTGAAAAAGCCTCGTCTTGGAAATCCCCGTTCGAAAAATCTCCGTTCAACAAAACATCGTCGAAAACCAGAGAAGTAATCACCTTTGAAATAGAGTTTAGAGTTTAAAGAAATTACCATTGTATTGTGTTTAAGTATTATTGATTTGATTTAAGACTTCCGTCGTGAAAATTGTCAAATCATTCGTACACTGATGAGCAATCACATCAAACCAGGGAATTTCAAGTGAGAGCGAGAGCATTTAATCAGACTAGAGCGAGATTTACCTCGTGAGGCTGGTGTAAGGGAAATTTACGTAATTTGGTATGACGATAATGTTAGCAGAGGGCCAATTGACATTATTTTTTAAAAATGGGTCATTTGACATTTTGGACCCAAAAATCAGGTCATCCGTACAAATTTCCCGTTTTGCACATGGAAAAATGGCATAGATGACTCAAAATAAAAGGCACCAATGAGTATCTTTTTGAAAATCAATGAATTTTGACCTTCTACTTATATCATCACTTTATGAAATTATCACTTTAATCCTAAATCCATTCTTCTTCTATTTTCTTTGTTTTGTAGCATTTTTTTTTCATTTTTCTCTGAGTTTCTTCTTCCTTTTTCTTTTTTTTTTCCTGTGATTCTTTTTTCTGAATTTTTTTTATGCATTTTTTCTTTCGTTTTTTACTTTTGCTCTTTTTTTTTTTTTTTTGCATTTCTTTTTATTTTTTCTTTTTTTTTCCTGCTTTTTTTGCATTTTTTTTCTTCTTTCTTTTTTCTTTCTTTCTTTTGTTTTTTCATTTTTTTCATCAAGCATCAAACATAGAGTATAGGACATTAGAGCATTAAGCATGAAGTAAACTTCTAAATCAAGCATAGAGCGTAGAGTATTGAAGATTGAGGATCGAGAATCAAGTAGCATGTAGTTGGTATATAGTATAAAGCATATAATATAGAGAATAGAGCGTAAAACATCAAGCATCGAGCATCAAGTATCGAGGATCATGTAGCTATTATATAGCATAGATCATATAACATAGAGCTTAGATCGTAGAGCATCGAGCATCAAGCATCTAAGATCGAGTATATGAAGAAAACTTATGAATCGTAGCACACATATGGTTTTTAGGGTCGAACGGATAAATTCATAGGGTGTTGGCGCAAGTAGAATGCCACTTTCATTCAATTTCAGAAAGGTACCCATGTTTCATTTGGCTCCCAAAAAAGGGTCAGCCGTACAAAAAACTTGTTGGTTCATGGATTGAATAGAGTGAGATTTTAATTTTACTATTTGAACTTTTAACTTTAAAAACCGTAGTGTGTGTGTATATATATATATATATAATATACTAATCTCCAAATCAAATTAAATCCAAACTCCAAATCCATCAAATGTTTCCATTTTAAATTCAAAATCCAAACCTTTATCATGCTCAATTCCAATTGAATTATCTTCTCAAAATAATTCAATTTTAGCCTCAAAATTACAAAAATACACCCAAATATTAAAGATAATGTTAAGATAATTATCTTAAATATACCTAAAAATTTAGGATGTTACACACTCTCCAATAAACAATTGATAACTTGCTTATATGATCCAATTGTACACTAAAATCTTCCGTTGTCAAGAGACTAGGGTATTATTGTTCAAGTATTTGGTGGCATGAATATATATATGTGTATGTATTGCTGCTACTTTCCCTTTAATGAACAATTTACTATTTGTTTATATGATCAAATTGAACGAGTTTTATTGTTGAAATTTTATAGGATGACCCAAATATCTTGAACAAAATAATGTTGAACCAAATTTTAAAAAATAAAGATGTAAAACATCTTCTTGTGTTACTCATCACTCTAAAGAAAAAAAAATTAGCTAATTTATGAAATCAACAAAAGGTTATTCTTTTCCTTTTCTCTTTTCAACATCATTGGCAAGTCTCCATATAGTTCAATTAAAAGCCTTAGATCAACACCAAAAGCACTACGCATCTACCTTTCTTGGTGTAGAAAGAAAAAGTTTGTTATATCTTATGCTAGTATATTCCCCAACTCCTTTCTTTCATGTTTCCAAAATAGTGGATTGATTAAACAAACCATTTTTGACATCCCAGATATATTGAATTTTCACTTGATTTCCCAAACAATAGTTTATACTTCACTCAAAACTAGAGATCATCAAAGTGATTCCATGACAGAAAATTAAGACGCGCTTGATAATGTTCTTGTTTTTCATTTCTTATTTCAGCTTCTCATTTCTTAAGAAACTAACTTACTTGTTAATCAATTCTATTTTTTATTTCTAAAATTTGAGGAATGTTTCTAAAAATGAGATCAAATTTGCGAAACTACAAAAAGTAATTTCTCATATAGATTCAACAAATTGGGCTTGGTAAGTTAGTAGATAGGGTACATCATAGGTGCTCATAAGCTCATGGATGTGAATCTTAGATAAGACAACTTTGCTCTTTTTTTTTTTTTCTCTCATTATTTTCTACTTAATTTTGCTATATTTTTTATATTTTTTATATTTATTTATATATCTTTATTAATTTATTTATATGTTACTTTAATCTTGAATTTAAAATTTTCAATATTTAAATTTATATATTATTTAATTTCAAATTTTAATATATATATTTAAACATTTTTTAAATTTTAAATTTTAAATTTAAATTCTGTAATATGCATGTTTATATATTTTAATTTTAAATTTCTAATATAGATTTAAATATTATTTCAAATTTCAAATTTGTATATTTGAATATCTTTGAAATTTTAAATTCTGTAACATGATTATTTATATTATTGAAATTTTAAATGTTGAGTTTAGTACAATTAATAACTCACAATATAAATTATGTTCAATCAAATATTCACTTAACGCCACTTTTAGTATTTTACCAGAATGAATCAAAAAAGAAATAATATTGCAAATCAAAATTGAGAAATATTTGATGGATAGAAACAATACAAATTTTGTATTTGTATTTGATTATGTAAACTTTTGTAATCATCTTTTTCATATCTTAATGCATGTTACATATATATATATATAATAATGGAGCATGTTATAGTTTTACTCAACTTAACTATATTTAAACTATAAAATAAAACAAGAAAAAATGTAGAAAAAATTTTTTTAAAAAAAACAAAAAAGATTATAAACTTTTAAAGAAATAAGAATCTAATTACAAGCCCTTAGTTTTCATTATTATTATTTCAAGATCCGGATCATTCCATATTAAACCAAAGTTGGATCAACCGTATAAAAACCTAAACTAAAATAGAATTGTTTTAAAAAAATTAAAAATTAACAATTGACACAAACAATAAACAAAAGCTCGATAGATAAAACACTAATCACCCTCCCAAAAACTGATAATTCAATCAAGGAAGATATGTACGATAGAGGAAAATTCAATACACAAGTTATCTAATGATAAGAGAAGCAATTTAAAACTTTAAAAGAAAAATTAACCAAACTGAACCATCACCCAAAACAGAATACTGTAAAAATAAAAATCCTTAGATATATAAACCTTGCCCAAACTGAACCATCAAACAAAACACACAATAGATATCAGATAAAAGAATGTTAACCCCTGACATAAAGCTAGCGTAGCTCCAGTTTCAGTTCTCATCTTCACGATTATCATACTTAAAAAAAATAACACTGTATGCATCAATCGTAGTAAACCAAAAACATGCAGCAAACAGCACGTCAGTACAGAACAAGCAAGTAGCAATCCATATTCACGGAACTTCTTAACAAAATAAAGCAACAGTACCAAATTTTGCAAATCGATATTAGAATTTTTATTAAATAAATTCTTACATAAGTGATGTAAACCATAATACATGCAGAACCTTATTTTGAGGAAAGCAAACATCAATGCACCCATTGTAAAAGCAACTGAAACATCATTGCCAGCCTCACCCCACAAGGGCAGCAACAGCCAGCTACAGAGTTTAGCACTTCAGAATCAATCAATCGAACTCATGTCTATCGTACATCAATAAAGGTATCTGCTATCAAACACCACAGCAACAATCGTGTAATCCAAAAGCTATAATAAGTCAGTCACCACATCAAGCAGCAAGAGATTGATCTAAATGTTTGGGATAGTAACCTGTAAGTTTAAAGCCACTCCAAATAAATATACAAAACTATAAACTTATGTTACCATGGCTAATAAAGTTCAAACCTGTAGCCAAATTTTCTTAAACCAGCCTTCACCATTAAAATCAATCAATACCCACCTCAAATGCATCATCAGCTATGAGTAAGCAACATCAATCAACATCGGGGAGGGGGGGTCAAACCTATATATCAAAGCCTCTAGATCTCCTTGCGGGTGATGTGCTTTCAAAACTTGGATGGACCAGAATGGATAATCAGGTCCAAAAGTCAAATCCTAAAGCATTATCAAGTTTTTAAAAATATTTAAACGTGACCAAATTTACCTTACCAATCATTTTATCCAGTGAATATTAGTTTAGACACTGTCCACAGCAACATCATACTGCATAGACAATCATACTGATAAAGTCAGCAAACTGCTGCAACCAGCATCAAAGTCACGATCACCCATCATCTATCATATAGAAACAGCATCAACAGCCACAAAATCAACATCCGCCAATCAGGCGCCAGTCACTCTTACCCCGAACATAACTATAAAATCCAATAGAGGATTCATGATGAATCAGGATAGCTCAAATATATAAGTAAGAAAGAAAATACAGGGAAAAGAAAAGGACACCACAATTGCTCAAAACAAAGTATAACTAGTACTACAGGGTAGAAAACAGATATATAGAGGAAGAGCACGTCCCAAAGCTATATCCTATGACTGGAAATAAGGATACAGACTGCAGAGTCAAAAAGTATCAAACTGATACAAGATAGTAGATAGGAACATGAAGCTCAATATATGATAATTGAACACCATAGAAAAGTCCTACCAAAACTAGAACTTATAGTCTGATAACATTTTTAATCAACAAGTCCTCAAAGCATTCATTCCTGCACTGCTCGGTCATGTCCACAGGTCTCCTCCCATCAGTATTCACTTCTGTCAAAATTAAGCAAGTGAACAGTTAACTACTTGTATCAAGTCTAGACTAATCATCCGAAATAGATAATAATGCAACTCACATCAACATCTGAATTTTGTGGAGATGGGCTTCGTGAATCAGTAGGTCGACCTCGCGGTGAAACACTCCTAGAAGTTGGAGACCTTCCACCACCATTACCATTTCTTTCAGGACTTCCACCCCTGGGAGATGGACTCCTTCGAGGAGAGAGACTCCTTCGAGGAGATGGACTCCTCCTTGGACTAGGGCTTTGTCTACCAGGAGAACCACTGTAATATGTAGAACAATGACTGATTAGAAATAAGATTCCCCACTTCTTCCCAACAAGACAAAGATTATTAGTAATAAAATTCCCAACTTCTTTCCAATTGGATAAAAATTAGAATAACTTTACAACCTATCCACGGAACGACTACGGCCACGACTTCGGCTGCGGCTGCGGCTGCGACTACGACTTCTACGCTCATCATCATATCGTCCTCTTCCTCTCCCTTTGGAGTAATCAGGACTTGGTCGCCTAGGGCTGATGCTCCGGCTTCGCCTGCGATATTCTCTTTCCCTCTCCTTTTCTCTTCCACGCCTATCACGATCACTCCTATCGAAGCTTCTGCTTCTACTTCTGCTGCGACTTCTCCTTCTATAATCCCTATCTCTATAATCATCCCGATATCTGAAGTAAGAAATTGCAATTAATAACTTGAATTATAAAATACATACATACATACATACATACATGTAACCCTACAAAAATCCATATAGAAATGAACTTCAGTAGCAAGATAGTAAGAAATTCAAATTAGTAACTTTACATGTAAATGGACAAGACCTTAAACTCCATGAAAGAAGAAAGTTTGAGCACCACTAACTAGTCCTAGCCATGTATGGAATACACCACCAAATTTCTTTTTAGATTTTAAAACACTTCTCAATAATTATGGCATCTCACATTCAACTAACATACGATATCTACTCTAAAAAATTGAAGTCATTGGACAAAGCAAAATCTTTGAACCTTGTATCTAAGATTAGCAGAAACAAGAGTTTGCTAAAGTAAACCACAGCACAAACAGTTTCACAATAATCTGATGGTTCAAAAAACGTGGCTGCATCATATTCCTCATATATCCTATCCCAACAGGAGATTTTGCCTTTGAACATTTAAAGCTGGTGAAATAATAAATCCAGCAAGGAACTCCATTGATCAGACTAGATTCTTATGGATAGTAACAAATATTCAATCTTAATCTTAAAAAATCAGCATCTGAGAAGAAATTACTTAGGGATGTGGAGGAGAAAATTACCGTCTCCGTGGACTGCGACTTCTAGACTTGTATCTTGACTTTGGAAATGCTTCACTGATCTTTCCTTTGTGACTAAAAGCATATTTTGACATAGATTCAACACGCATAAGCAAAACAAATATATATAAGGTGAAAAGTCAAGCACAAACGTGAGCACTTATTGGGCAAAACCACTACTTCATTACTCACATCCTTTCTGCATTTGGACCATATTTTGCAAACTGAACAGTTATCTCTCGTCCATCAACCATAGTGCCTGAAACATAACAGAATTAAAATATAAATAAATATACATCAGTTTTCAAATTTATATGCCGCAGTTCAGTTCCCGAAACCAACTACATCGAACTTATCAAATGGTGGGGCATGGAGGCATGACTTTAGTCAAAATCAGAACTAACAATGAAATGTGTAAATTTCAGAATATTGTTCTTGTAGGCCCATACCGATTTGAATAACACCTAAAAGATTATCAGCATTCTCCCCTCAAACAAAAAAATCAAAAAATTTCCTGGTAACTTGTATCCACAAATTACTTGCACTTGGAGAGGACAATAACAAAATCAAACAACAGGAGTCAAACAAAGTGGCTAGGGTACCATCTAGCCTCTCCACTGCTTTCTGAGCCTCATCTGCATACTTGTAACGCACAAATGCAAAACCTCTAGAATCACCAGTCCTGATTCACAATTCAATATAAGAGACAATTACAAAATAGTCAAAACAAGAATAAACTATTCTCAACAACAAAAATGAACAGAAAAAAATACAAAAAAAAATCCCCAACTGATTCCAAGCAGCATTTAAGCTGAATGAAGAATATCATTTCACCGTCACGTGCAAACTGATTGCATAACAACCAGATGAATGAAATCAATTCGATCCTAAACTTCTAAATGTTTAACCTAACAAATAAGAAACTCTTACCAGCTATTATGTATAAAATATATATAAATATATCCATCATCTCTTTCAGAAATCGAACGACTTCCAGAAGATAAAAAAATCAATAAAAGGGGTAAAGGAACGCAACAGAGTAAGGAATTATACCTTCGATCTCTGGGGATGAAGATATCGACAACCTTACCATACTTGTGGAAAAGCGGGTAGAGGTCATCAGCAGTGGTACCTAAAAAACCACATAAAATCTCAGTGGGGACTGAATAAAATACAAAATCAGAGAACAAAAAAGAAACGAGAGAGAGAAAGAGAGAGAATCATACGGAAGGTGATATTGAGCACGAGAAGCGAGTAGGTATCTGTAATATCTGGAGGACCGGACCTTCCAAAGTGGGACATGTTGGTAGGAAGATGAAGATTAGGGTTAGAGTTAGGGTTAGAGAAGATGGAGGAGAAAGAAAGGTCCTTGAAAAAGAACTATCTTGAAGAGCCCGGAGAGAGTATTTATACATATAGAGAGACAGATTGGTAAAATTGGTGTTTCCTAACTGTCCCTTCTATTACTCTTTAATTACATTCATGCCATCTCCACACAATTTCTTAATACTAAATTATACAAGACTATTATGAATATTATAATAATAAAGAGGGGTGTTCAAAATATATTCCGTGTGGTTTGAGTTGGGTTATCAATTCATTTGGGTTGGGTTGGGTTCAAATAAATGAAAATTTTATGGGTTAGGTTGGTTCATGGGTTCACCTAATATAATCCAAACTAACCCGAATTTATTATTAACTTTCAAATATATATTTTTTTATTACTTATAACACAATTATTTATAAGTATATTGATTTTAGTTTTATTTAATTTCAATATTTTTTGAATAATTTATTCTTTAACAACTCTTAAAAGTAGTTTTTTTACACTTTAGAAATAAAATTTTCACTATATAAATTGAAATTGAGTCGTTAATCTTAATTCAATATATGAAAATAATTAAATTAGATTTTTACATATTTACATTTGCTTCTTTTCAGAACAAAATTTTAAATAAATGACCTGATTAACCTTAACCAACCCAACCCAAATATTTCATGGTTGGGCTGGTTATGTTCATTTTTTAATAAGGGTTATTTGGGTTGAAAATATTTACAACCCGAACAATTGGTTGGGTCTAAAAAGTTTTTCAACCCAACCCAACCCAACCCATGAACACACCTAATAATAAATAGATGCTCATTGTTTAGTGTCTCAAAAGTCATGTGTCACCCTTCATGTGCATTGTAATTATTCATGTTTGGTGTCATGTAAATCTACATCCTCCTTGTGACATTTGATGGATCTTAGAATCACACACACAGTGGACAAATTCCATACAAATTGGAGAAATTTGAGAATTTTCTCATTTCTTATTTTCTCATTTTATTTTATTTTATTCATGTATGTATTATGTTTTATTTATTTTATTATTATATTAATATTATATTTTATTATCATTCGTGTTCTCGTTGTGCTCCTTAAATTCACGACATGTTATCAACATGAGCTCCTATCATTTTTCCCGCTAAAGGTAAGTTGGTTTTTTCCTCTTCGTTATAATTAATAAATTTAATGTTATTTTGCATATTCAATATCTATTAAATTTCTAACATAAGTACAATATTTTGTGATTATGTTGTCATTACAAATCTCACAAAATTAGAATTTTTCGCCCTTGATATTAACAGTAATAATTATTTATCATGAGTACTTGATGTCGAAATCCACCTGTATGCTATGAATCTTGGGGAGACTATTAAAGAAGGAAATACGTCATATGTCAAAGACAAAGCAAAAACTATGATTTTTCTCCGTCATCATATCTACGAAAGATTGAAAATGGAGTATCTTACAATAAAAGATCCCTGTATCTCGTGGAAAAATTTGAAAGAAAGGTATGATCCTCAAAAAACAGTTATTCTTCCTAAAGCTCGTTATGAATTGATGCACTTGAGGCTACAAGATTTCAAATTAGTAAATGATTACAACTTCCTATTATTTAAAATCATTTCGAAAATGTTATTATGCAGAGAGAGAATTATTGATTCTGATATGTCAGAGAAGACATTTTCTACATTTCATGTCTCGAATATGCTCATGCAACAGCAATATGGAGAAAGGATTTAAACAGTATTCTAAATTAATTTTATGTCTTCTCGTGGCCGAACAAAATAACGAGTTATTGATGAAAAATCATGAATCTTGACCAATCGGAACAACACCATTCCCTGAAGTGAATGTTGTGAATGTTAATAATCGTAGTCGAGGTCGTGGTCGGGGTCGGGGTCATGACCGTGGTAGAGGAAGAAATAATTATTATTTTCGTTGTGGACGCTCTAATCATTCAAATTTCAAAAGAACCATGCAAAATGATGATCACAAATGAAAAGTTCCACAAGATAAAAGTTCAAAGAGTATTGAAAATAAATGATTCCGATGCAAAATGACTGAACATTGGTCACGTACCTATCGTACGTCAAAACACTTAGTTGATCTATATCAAGCCTTCCTTAAGGAAAAAAGAGAAAAATGTAAAAGCAAGTTTTGCATACCAGGAAAATGATATATTTGACCCATCCCACATGACAAATTTGGATGTGGCGGACTTCTTTGAATCTCTTGAAGAGAAGATTAGCACAGTTGGTGGAACATCAAATGTTTCTTTTAACTTTGAGAATACCTAGACTTAATATTTTTGTTGTTTTTTTAGATTTATCTTCATGCTTTTTTAGTAGCTTTTGTATATTTTAAGTGTTGTTTTTCTTATTGTAGTTATTTTCTTTTAATGAAGAAACATGGATCATTTTCATATGTTGGGTATTTCAAAAATGAGCAAAGAAGATCTATGTCTAGCAGACAGTGCAACTACACATACAATATTTACGAGTAAAAAATATTTTTCCAAACTGACAATACTGGAAGTAAAAGTCAATACGATATCAGGTTTTGCAAACCTGATAAAAGGTTTTGGAAAAACAAATATTATTTTGCCTAGAGGAACAAAATTTACAATTGACACTGCATTGTTCTCTAGTCAATTAAAGAGAAATCTTCTAAGTGTTAAAGATATACATTGTAATGGTTATCATATTGAGACTGATAGTAAGAATAATGTGGAATATCTATATATCATATCCACTATTTCAAATGAAAAACGTATATTGGAAGATTTCTTGCTATATCTTCTAGATTATATTTTACTCATATACGAGTAATTGAAACATATGCAACAATGAACTTAAAGTTCATGAATCCAGACATATTTACAATTTGACATGACTGATTGGGTCATCCAAGATTTATAATGATGAGAAGAATTATTGAGAATTCAAATAGATATCCATTGAAGAGTCACGAGATTCTTCAATCTAACGAATTATCATGTGATGCTTGCTTTCAGGGAAAATTGATAATTAGACCATTACTAGCTAAAGTGGGGGCTGAATTACCTGCATTTTTAGAATGAATTCTTGGTGATATATGTGGACCTATTAACCCACCAAGTGGATCATGTAGATATTTTATAGAATTAACAGATGCATCAAGTAGATGGTCACACGTGTGCTTATTATCAAGTCGGAATCTTGCATTTTCATGATTACTTGCTCAAACAATTAAGTTAAGAGCACAATTTCCTCATTATACAATTAAGACCACTCGTCTTGATTGTTAGGATTGGTGTCCTAATTCTCCCAATAGTCTCGTAGTTTGTAAACACTTCATACACATATTGTTATTAATAAAATAAATGTTATTTTATGAGCATTTACTTAAATCCAATAAACTAAGATTCGTGGTTATTTCATGTAACTTAAACATGTATGTGGAGACATACAAGTGGATCATGCCTAAGTAATAACCTAAATGGTCTATAGTAGATGGATAAAGGAGGGATACCTTATCCTGTTGGCACTACGGATACGACCCGCTTTGTAGATGTAACAAGTGTTGTAAAGTGTTATAAATGGTCTGATCCTGACCATTTATGTGGAGACATGCAAGCGGGAGTATCCTATATAAAGAGTTTGTATAAGACCAAATCACAAGATGATTAGTCTCTTTATATAACGTTGTTGATAATTGAGACTTAAATTTCACTAAAATGACCATAGGTGACATGACCTTAATCTTGAGTGAGTTGAGAACTCCTACCTATGAGGGCGGTCTTTTGATTTGTATGGGTGAGAGTAGGGGTGTACATGGGTTGGATTGGGTTGGGTTGAGGGTATTTTCTAGACCAACTCAAAAATTTAGGTTGGTTAGGTTGTCAATCTAAAGATCCCAAATAAAGCTCTAACCCAACCCAACCCAACCCATCCCTTAAAATTCGGGTTGGATTGGGTTGGGTTGTCGGGTTATAATTTATTTTTTTCTTTTTAATTAAAAATATGTAAATTTATACACAATGCATGACTAATAACTAAAATCTCATAAAGTTCAAATGCTAAATACCAATTATATCTAAGATATTTATTGCAAACTTCAAATAAAGACAAATACCATAACAATTTTAAAATAAAAATATTTAAAATTCACAAATTAATCAATACAAAGTAATCAAATTTTAAACAAAGAGAAATATATATAGTATATTTTATTTATATATAAAATTTGGGTTGGGTTGGGTCAAATCAAATTTTTTTTAGTCAACCCATGACCCAACCCAACCCAACAAAAATATAAAAAGTTTAACCCAATTCAACCCAAAAACAAAACTAACCCAACCCAACCTCATATTCTGGGTTGGGTAATCCAGGTTGTTCGAGTTGTCAGGTTATTTGAACACCCCTAGGTGAGAGTGGCCAGATTGTCAACTCAACAAGCCTACCATTTTGGGGATTCGTCTTATAAGGAGCTGGGAAGTCAGCTACACAAGACGGAATTCACTTCTTCCCCGAAGTAGGGGTAAGTAGATAAATTGCTCCCTTAAGGGTTGATTCCGAGTCTTGAACATAGTGGCCACACCCTTTCTCGAGAAGAAAGGACTCAGTCATAGTAGGACTATGACTTATTGTTCATTAGAGGAATCAGTGGTACTTAAGGAATTAGATATAACTACAGGGGCAAAATGGTAAAATGGCCCAGCTATACTTATGAGCGACTTGTGAAGGTTCATCGTACTGTTGATTAGTCATATGGGCACAGAAATATATCTATAGTGCGAAGAGTGCAGCTGTCGGTATTTAGTGGAGTGACCAACAGTTAACAGATGGTGAATCTCGTGATTAAAGAGTTTAATCAGTTATTCACGTACAGTTGGAGCTTCAAGCTACAGGTCTATGAGGTCCCCTCGGTAGCTCAATGGGTTCAAGTTGAGAAAAAGATTTTGAGTTGATTTGAAGTGTTCAAATTAACAAGAGGAAATTCAATTATATGTGATATAATTGATATAATGTATTAGATATATTACTTGGAGGAATTAATATAAATATGATTTATATTAAATACCATAAAATAGAAAAAAAAACTATGGTTTATATGTTTCATATGATGAAATATTAAAATTATAGGTTATAAATATAATATGATAAATTGGTTATTATTTTTCTTTATAACATATTAATTATATGATAATTAATTATTCTTTTTCTCTAATAACTGAATTAAGTGGGAGGTTACTGGAAGTTTTATGGTAACTGTGAGATAAAAGAAAATGGTTTTCCAAAATTCCATTGATGATTCATTCGGAATAATCTCACAAAAAGGCTATCAAGTAAAAGAGTTTTACTAAACGATAGCGTAGGGAGCATACACGATCAAGTTACGAGTTTACTATATGATAGTTACTCGTTTACTCGTTGCTACACGATCAAGTAGCAAAGTCTATATGATAGGCTTCCATTTTCTAAACGATCGAGTATTTCGTCAATACGATAGATAGCCTCCATCTACCACTTACTCAATCGTCTACCTCCTACTTACCTCAATCCAAAGTTATGCAGAGCCCACAACTCTTGGATTCTCACACCGAGAATACCAATATAACCATTGTGGTGGTGTTCTAGTTCCGTTCAAGAATCGAGTTGGACTCGATTGGGATTGAGGTTCATTTAGACGTCCGTTGAGATCGTGTTCTGTTCGTTGCATTCGAGTTTGTGTTGATTGAATGATTTGCTAAATGATCGAGGGATACTTGAAGAAGAGTTCTTCAAAGGTTTGCATACTCTATCCCTTATATTTTTATATTAAGTAGCATGCTGTAATTTCTGATTATGCATAATTGTTTTTGTGTGGACTGTAACTGTTGTGTTCTTTCTCAATAAGATTTGGAACAATCCGCTTCCGAACACATGGATCTCTGTTCAGATTTCCTTCAATCGGTATCAGAGTCAGGTTGTTATGATATTCCAAATTCCATTGTTTTATTGAACTTCCTTTACAGTCATTGTGGGTTTTAAGTTTTCTACAATGCGTTTAAGAGTTAAATGTGTTTTTGGATGTGTTAATGGATGATTGCCTCTGTTTAAATTTAAGTTTACAAAGTGTTAATTTGTAAGGGCCCCTGTATTTTTGGGCATAATTAACAAGCAATCAAGTCTGTATTTAAAGTGTTTGAAGTTTTTTTAGTCGTTTGTGATGAAGTTTCGAAGCATGGAGGTGTTGTTCTCATCGAGGAAGAAGACCGAAGGTTGGTCACATCGTGTAGCCCAAGCTAAACGATCGTTAAGATTTGGCTAAACAATCGTGTAGAAAAGTTCTACCTGATCGTGTAGCATTTACTAAACGATCGCATGGCTGATGCTAAATGATTGAGTAAAGCATTTACTCTATCGTGTTGCATTGGTTGCTCGATCGCAGAGGCACTTGGGGTAAACGATCACATAGAGTTTATAATACTCGTCACATGGTAGGCGCACACAGTAAACGATCGTGTAGTCCCGCATGCTTCATCGCATAGTCATTGGCTACTCGATCACTCGATATACGATACTTGAGGCTTGCACCATGATTGTTTAGACGATCATGCTTCACCGCATAGTTGTCGTCTACTTGATTGTTTAGGCATGCGTTATGCGATGTGTGTTGCACGATCGCGTGACCTTCATGCTTCATCACATAGTCATAGACAATCGATCCATGCTAAACAATCGTTTATGCTCATATAGCATTGCTAGGCGATCACAAGGAGCTCACGATTAAGGAGATGCGACTTCGCACGGACGGTTCAAGACCTAGTTCGCCTGTTTGAACCAGTGGACTCAATGTTCTTTGCAATAATTAGCTTTATTCTTAAGAATTTAAGGCTAATTATCCCGATTCATCAACTTTTATCTAATGTACATAAGATGTATGTTTGTTTATATGCCATAACATATGGCATATAGATTTAAAACTCACCTTAGGTTATGCATTTCTTCATGCATCATCTTTATATTATAAATATTATAATATAGTAGATTGCATGATTAAATTACATTAAAGTATGCTCATGCATCATATAATATAAGAGTTATATTTATGCATGCATTAAGAATATTCATGCATCATCTTTATATTATTAGTGTTATAGTATAAAGGTGTATGAAAGCATGTATGCTTGGTTCATTGCTTTGTTATATAAGAGTTATATAATAGTAGTAATGAATGAACAATGCATAGAGCATGACACTTAGGCTTATTTATAAGAGTTATGAATGCCTTATGAATGTGTTGCTTCGCATTGTGGATGGTTTTAGTTGTTTCCTTTTATAAGGGTTATAATGGAAATTAGAACTAAAATCAATAATCAAGAGTTGCATGCGAACTTAGGAAACATCATGTTTTAAAAGGGTTCTAAAATTTGATTGAGATAGACCTAAGTTCATGGTTCTAATGAGATTAGAAACCTAAGTTTAATCTTTTGAATCAGTTTAATAGGATTAAATTGATTTGAATAAAAGATTAAATTTGTAATAAATCTATCTATAAGGGACCTTTTGTCTAAGATTGGTTCTAGCTAGACTGGGGTATTTAAGCTGACGGAAATGGAACACCCCTACCTAGGAACCTACCTGGAAAGGTGAATTAGATAGATTTGCTACAAGCATGCAACAATTGATCAAAGACTTCGTTAAAGTGTTTAATGAATGATGATCAAAAGTTGTTTAACTTCCCAAAGTAAGAGTTACTTTTGGGCAAACCTAAAAAGTCACTTAGTTAAAATCATTAGCCGTATATTTTCTAAGTAAACTAAACCCTAAGTTTTAAAATACTCAGTGGGAGGAAAAGATATACATGATATGTCAATTCCACTCATGTTTCTCCCTTAATGTTCACACTGTGAGATTCATGCTTAGCCTCGTGGTGCCCTGGGAGCATCCCCCTTCGGATGGTATTTGCATAAGTCAATATCAAGGTGGACGAAGAGATTATTTATAGTAAGTCGGTGAAGGATGTGTGTCAACATGTCCTGTGGTCTCCTTCATTGGTTTGCACCATGAGATCTTTTTGCACAGCCTCATGGCACCCTTGGAGTGTCCCCCTTCGGATGGTTTGTGCAGTTAGTCAATATCAAAGTGAACTCCAGAAATCAATAGGGTCGCTTTAGTTTTTGCCCCAATCGGATTTTTTCCTTCAGATTGGTTGCTTGGGGCGGAACCCTAGGATCTAAAATCAAGGGTCACACTTACGGAAAATTGTTAAGCAAGTTAATGATTTCTTGACCAAATCAATAATGGCTAGTCGTTTTAGGAACAAAAGTTGTTCTGGTGTAATGACTAATTGAGAGTGTCCCAATTCAGAGGAGGGATAAATTGACTACTCTTCGGTGACTTTTGTCCTAAACTACTGAAGCGTCATTGATAAACTAAATATCACACGAGGTTCATTTAGATTTTGCTAAACCAGATTGGATTTGTTTTTGAAGTGTATTTGCTAAAATATAATGTAGATTAATATGTTTATTTTTTCAGCAATATGTCATTGTATGATTTTCCATTAGTTGCATTTTCTAAATTGACTAATTACATACACTGGAAAGAGTCTCTTAAAACATATTTCGTGGTAAACGACCTCGAGTTTGTCATGATTGAGGAGTGTCCTCAAGTCCTGGCACTTAATGCACCGCAAAATATTCGTAATGCATATAAGGTGTGGATGAAGGCTAATTCGATGGACAGACTTCACATTTTAGCAAGCATACCTAATTCATTAGCTAAAAGGGTTGAGAACATGGTCATTGCACGTAAGATCATGGACTTGTTGCAAGAATTGTTTGAACGTAAGTTCTCACTTTTTGAGCAAAATGGGATGGATGACAATGAAATCAGTAATGTTAGTTCCCAAGATAATCTCCAGTCATTCTTGAATGTCAAGGGAATAAAAGAGAAAACAATTGTTGCTGACTCAAACAAAGTTCATCGACGAGAATTGTTCTCTGAAATGGAACTTGGAGCTTATATAGGTTTTGATACTAATCCCACCGCTCTCCAAAAGAGGAAGAAGTCTACATACAGTAATGTGATTTATTTGTCTTAAAGACGTATTTGGTAGAGAATGATGATTTTGCCTGGATAATGATTTTGCCTGGATACTTAATTCAGGTACTACTTACCACGTAAGTTTTTCCTACCAAGCATTTAATTCCTGAAAAAAGTTGGAAGATGGAGAGTTGACTCTTCGAGTCGGTACTGGTGAGGTTGTTTCAGTTGTTGCTGTAGGCAGGCTGAAGTTATTTTTGGACAAGAAATGTTATCTGTTACTAGATAATGTTTATGTGGTTCCTCATATCAAGAGGAACTTAATTTCAGTTTCTTGTCTGATTGAACAAAGCTATACCATCTCATTTTCTAAGAATAAAGTGTTCATTTTTAAGAATGGTATGAAGATTGGTTTTGGTTCAATGGAAAATAACTCGTATGTACTCAGGTCGTTAGTCATAAAAGCCTTGCATATTACTAAAATGTTCAAAACAGCGACAACTGCAAAAAGTCCAAAGGTTTCTCCTAAGGAAAACATCCATCTTTGACATCTAAGGTTAGGTCACATCAATCTCAATAGGATTGAGAAGTTAGTGAAATGTGGACTTCTAAATGGTTTAGAAGAAAACTCTTTGCCGGTATGTAAATCATGCCTTGAAGTCAAAATGACCAAACGATTTTTTATTAGAAAAGGTTATAGAACGAAGGAGACCTTGGAGCTTATGAGGTGGGTATGAATATTTCATCTCTTTCATAGATGATTATTCAAGATATGAGTATATATACCTAATGCAACATAAGTCTGATGCTCTTGAAAAGTTCAAGGAGTATAAGGCTGAAGTTGAAACTTGTTAGGTAAGAAGATAAAAACACTACGATCTGATCGTGGTGGAGAGTATATGGACTTAGAATTCCATAACTATATGATAGAACATGGAATCATGTCCCAACTCTCGGCCCCAGGTACACCTCAGTAGAATGGTGTATCATAAAGGAGAAACAGAACCTGTTGGAAATGGTTCGGTATTGATAGTTATATTCATCTTTCAGACTAGTTTTGGGGATTTGCAGTGGAGACTGCACTTTATATTTTGAACAATATTCCTTCAAATAGTGTTTCTGAAACACCTTTTGAGCTATGGAGAGGTTGTAAAGGTAGTTTACGCCACTTCAGGATTTTGGGATGTTCAGCCCACGTGCTTGTGGCTAACCCTAAAAAGTTGGAACCGCATTCGAAAGTTTGCCTTTTTGTAGAAGAAATGAGGAGTGGATACTTCTATGATCCAAGTGAGAATAAGGTGTTTGTATAGATAAATGCTATCTTCTTAGAAGAAGACCATATAAGGGATCATAAACCACGAAGTAAGCTTGTTTTAAATGAGATTTCTAATGAGACTACTGAGAGTTCAACGAGAGTTGTTGAGCAAATTGATAGATCAACAAGAGTTGTTGATGTCGGTTCATCTAGTCAACCATTTCAAGAGTTGAGACTGCCTCGACGTAGTAGGAGGGTTACGAACCCACTGGAATGCTACATGTGTATGAATGAAGCCCAAAACATCATATCTGACGATAGAGTTAAGGATCCATTGTCTTATAAACAAGCAATAGAAGATGTTGACAAAGATTAGTGGATTAAAGCCATGAATCAGGAAATAGAGTCTATGTACTTCAATTCCGCCTGGGAACTTGTGGATCAGCCTGATGGGGTAAAACCTATAGGTTGTAAGTGGATCTACAAGAGAAAAAGAGGTGTAGACCGAAAGGTACACACCTTTAAGGCTAGACTCATGGCAAAGGGTTATACTCATGTTGAGGGAGTGGACTATGAGGAAACTTTCTCACCTATTGTCATGTTGAAGTCTAACAGGATTCTCCTATCCATAGCCACATTTTATGATTATGAGATATGGCAAATGGACGTCAAGATTGCCTTTTTGAATGGTAATCTTGAGGAGACCATCTACATGGCTTAATCAGAGGGATTCATTGTTCCAGACCAAGAGTAAAAGGTTTACAAGCTTAATAGTTCCATTTATGGGCTGAAACAAGCATCTAGATTTTGGAACATTAGATTTGATAGTATGATCAAATCATTTGGCTTTGACCAGAATGTTGATGACCCTTGTGTTTACAAGAAAATCATCAACAACTCAGTAGCTTTCCTTGTGCTTTATGTGGATGATATGCTACTCATTAAGAATGATGTAAGTCTTTTGACTGACAGTAAGAAGTGGCTAGCCGCCCAATTTCAAATGAAAGATTTGGGAGAGGCACAGTTTGTTCTAGGGATCCAAATCATAAGGGATCATAAGAACAAAAGGTTGGCCTTGTCTCAAGCATCGTACATTGATAAGATGTTGATCAGGTACTCGATGCATAATTTCAAGAGGGGTTTAATACCTTTCAAGCATGGAATTATTTTGTCTATGGAAAATGTCCTAAGACACCTCAAGAGGTTGAGGAAATGAGACGAATTCCCTATGCATCGGCTGTTGAAAGCCTCATGTATGCAATGTTATGTACTAGACCTGGCATTTGCTATGTAATAGGGATTGTTAGTCGATATCAGGCCAATCTAGGATTAGATCACCGGACGGTGGTCAAAACGATTCTCAAGTATCTTTAGAGAATGAGAGACTATATATTCGTGTATGGAGATAAGGATTTGATCCTTACAGGATATACAAACTCTGACTTTCAGACTGATAGAGATTCTTGGAAATTGATATCAGGATCAGTGTTCACTTTGAATGGAGAGGCTGTAGTTTGGCGAAGCATAAAGCAAGGATGCATCGCGGACTCTACTATGGAAACCAAATATGTCACCGCTTGTGAAGTTGCTAAAGTTTCTTACAGATTTGGAAGTTATTCCAAATATGTCTTTGCTGATCACACTCTATTGTGATAACAGCGGGGTTGTGGCAAATTCTAAGGAACCTCAGAGTCATCAAAGAGGCAAGCACATAGAACGAAAGTATCATTTGATCAGGGAGATTGTGCATCATGGTGATGTGATAGTCACGAAGATCGCGTCGGAGTACAACGTTGCTGATTCATTTATAAAGGCTTTCACGGCTAAAATGTGATAGGGTCACCTGGAGAGTTTGGGTCTACGGGACATGCGGTACCATGTCTAGGGCAAGTGGGAGATGATAATGGGGTATAAAGTATGCCCTAGTTTATTTTATATTGTACTGTTTTTGTATTGTACATTAGTCTCCCGAGGAATTAGAACAAGTAGAAGATTGTTGGGATTGGTATCCTAATTCTCCCGGTGGTCTCGTAGTTTGCAAACACTTTATACACATATTGTTATTAATAAAATAAATGTTATTTTGTGAACATTTACTCAAATCCAATAAACTAAAATCCATGGTTATTTCATGTAACCTAAGCATGTATATGAAGACATACAAGTGGATCATGCCTTAGGTAATAACCTAAATGGTCTGTAGTAGATGGATAAAGGAGGGATACCTTATCCTGTTGACACTATAGATACGACTCGCTTTGTAGATGTTACAAGTGCTATAAAGTGCTACAAATGGTATGATCCTGACCATTCATGTGAAGACATGCGAGCGGGGGTATCCTATACAAAGAGTTTGTATAAAACCGGACCATGAGATGATTAGTCTCTTTATATAACGTTGTTGATAATTGAGACTTACATTTCACTAAAATGACCATAGGTGACATGACCTTAATCTTGAGTGAGTCGAGAACTCCTACCTATGAGGGCAGTCTTTTGATTTGTATAGGTGAGAGTGGCCAGATTGCCAACTCAACAAGCCTACCATTTTTGGGATTTGTCTGATTAGGGAGTTGGGAACTCAACTACACAAGATGGAATTCACTTTTTCCCCGAAGCAAGGGTAAATAGATAAATTGCTCCCTTAAGAGTTGATTCCGGGTTTTAAACATAGTGGCCACACCCTCTCTTGGGAAGAGAGGACTCAATCATATTAGGACTATGACTTATTATTCATTAGAGGAATCAGTGGTACTTAAGGAGTTAGATGTAACTACAGGGGCAAAACGGTAAACTGGACTAGCTGTACTTACGAGCGATTTGTGAAGGTTCATTGCACTATTGATTAGTCATATGGACACAGAAATATATCTGTAGTGTGAAGAGTGCAGTTGTCGATGTTTAGTGGAGTGACCAACAGTTAACAGATGGTGGATCTCGTGATTAAACAGTTTAATCAGTTATTCACATACCGTTGGAGCTTCAAGCTATAGGTCTATGAGATCCCCTTGGTAGCTCAATGGGTTCAAGTTGAGAATAAGATTTTGTGTTGATTTGAAGTGTTCAAATTAACAAGAGGAAATTCAATTATATGTGATATAATTGATATGATGTATTAGATACATTACTTGGAGGAATTAATATAAATATGATTTATATTAAATACCATAAAATAGAAAAAGAACTATGGTTTATATGTTTCATATGATGAAATATTAAAACTATAAGTTATAAATATAATATGATAAATTGGTTATTATATTTATTTATAACATATTAATTATATGATAACTAATTATTATTTTTCTCTAATAACCGAATTGAGTGGGAGGTTATTGGAAGTTTTATGGTAACTGTGAAATAAAAGAAAAATGGTTTTCCAAAATTCAGTTGATGATTCATTCTGAATAATCTCACAAAAAGGCTATCAAGTAAAAGTTACTAAATAATAGCATAGTGCGCATACACGATCAAGTTACGAGTTTACTATATGATAGTTACTCATTTACTCGTTGCTACATGATCGAGTAGCAAAGTCTATACGATAGGCTTCCGTTTTCTAAACGATCGAGTATTTCATCTATACGATAGACAACCTTCATCTCCCACTTACTCGATCATCTACTTGATCGTCTACCTCCTGCTTACCTCAATCCAAAGTCATACAGAGCCCACAACTCCTGGATTCTCACACTGAGAATACCAAGGCAACCATTGTGGTGGTGTTCTAGTTTCATTCAATAATCGAGTTGGACTTGATTGGGATCGAGGTACATTCAGACGTTCGTTGAGATTGTGTTTTGTTTGTTATGTTCGAGTTCGTGTTGATTCAACGATTTGTTGTACGATCGAGGGATACTTGAAGAAGAATTCCTCAAAGGTTTGCATACTCTATCCCTTGTATCTTCATATTAATTAGCATGCTGTAATTTCTGATTATGCATAATCGTTTCTGTGCGGACTGTAATTGTTATGTTCTTTCTTAATGGGATTTGGAACAATCCACTTCCGCTCACATGGATCTCTGTTCAGATTTTCTTCATTGATAATGTTGGTAAATTTACATCCCAAGCTTTTGATAATTATTGTATGTCAATTGGGATAAGTGTTGAACATCGTGTAGCTCATGTTCATACACAAAATGGTTTGGTAAAATCATTGATAAAATGTTTGCAATTAATTGCAAGACCATTACTTATGAGAGCTAAGCTTCCTTCATCTGTATGGGGACATGCTATTTTGCATGCAACGTCACTTGTACGCATTAAGCCAGTAACTTATCATAAGTACTCCTCCATTACAATTAGTATATGGTCATGAGCCAAATATTTCCCATCTGAGATTTTTTAGGTGTGCAGTATATGTTTCCATTGCTCCACCACAACGCACTAAAATGGGTCCTCAAAGGAGGTTAGAAATATATGTTGGATATGATTCCCCATGAATTATTAAAAATCTTGAACCCATGATGGGTGATGTATTTACTGCACGATTTGCTGATTGTCATTTTAATGAGACAAATTTTCCAACATTAGGGGGAGAAATTAAGAAATTGGAAAAAAAATTACATGGAATGCATCATTATTGTCTCATTTAGATCCCCGTACAGATCAATATGAACTTGAAGTTCAGAAAATAATTCATTTGCAAAATATACCAAATCAATTACCAGATGCATTTATAGATGCAAAGAAAGTAACTAAGTCACATATACTAGTTGCAAATGTTCCATAAAAAATTGATATCTCAACACAACAAGTTGTTACTAATCAGTCTAGAATATGCCAGAATCGTGGTAGACTAGAGGGTTCCAAAGATAAAAATCCTCGAAAATGAAAAACAATTAATAGTGAAAAATACTTGGTCGAGGATGTAAATACCCATGAAGAAATCATCAACATGACTAGTGAGGAAGGTGAAATGCCTAAAAATGATACATAGATTTCAATAAACTATGTCATGTCAGGAAGAAGATGGAATCGTACTAATGTAATTATTGACAATGTTTTTGTGTATAATATTGCTCTTGATATTATATATGAAAATGAGTATCCTGAACCAAAATCTGTTGAAGAATGTCGACATAGAAAATATTGGCTTCAATGGAAAGAAGCAATCAAGGCATAATTAAACTCATTTTCAAAACGTCAGGTTTTTGGACCAGTAGTCCGAACACCAGAAGGCGTTAAACCTGTGGTATACAAATGGGTATTTGTAAGGGAAAAATGAAAATAATGAGGTCACAAGATATAAAGTAAGACTAGTTGTACACGGTTTTTCACAAAGACCTGGTATTGATTATGAGGAGACATATTTTCCAGTGGTGGATACAATTACACTAAGATATTTAATTGGCTTGTCTATGTATAAAAGTCTGGATATGCATCTTATGGATGTAGTCACAACATATTTATATGGGTCTCTTGATGATGATATTTATATGAGAATCCCAAAAGGATTTAAGGTACCTGAAACATATACATCAAATTCCCGCGAATGGTATTCAATAAAGTTACAGAGATCACTATATGGATTGAAACAATCAAGATGGATGTGGTACAATCTTCTGAGTGGATATTTATTGAATGAACGATATCAAAATAATCTAATATATCCGGGTGTTTTTATAAAGAAATCACATTTGGGATTTGCTATTATAACTATATATGTTGATGACTTGAATATAATTGGAACTTTTGAAGAGCTTTCAAAGGCAATAGAATATCTTAAGAAAGAATTTGAGACGGAAAAACAAAATTTTGCCTTGGTTTGCAAATTGAGCATTTATGGAATATTTATTCATCAATCAACTTATACAGGAAAAATTTTGAAAAGATTTTATATAGACAAAACACATCCATTAAATATTCCAATGGAAGTCCGTTAATTAGATATAAAGAAAGATATATTTCAATCTCGAGAAGATAATGAAGAACTTCATGATCCTGAAGTACCATATCTTAGTGCAATTTGTGCACTTATGTATCTTACTAATAATATAAAACCAAATATTGCATTTTCAGTCAATTTATTAGCTAGATATAGTTCTTCTCCTACAAAAAGATCATAGCACTGAAAATGAGCTATTTTCCTCTTCTTAATTTGAGGTTGTTACTATGTTTAATGTGTTTATTTGATGATTTTGTAGGTATTGAGCATCTTGGAGGTAGAATCAGTCGTTACGAGCTATTCGGGTTAATTTGGAACAATTAAGAGCTAATTTAAGCAACCAAACTTCAAAAGGACGTGAACGGATGAAAATACCTCTAGACGGAGCATTGCAACGCTCAAACGAGCATTGCGCAATGCTATAAAGCAGTAGTTACCTATTTTGGGAAAAACAAGCGTTGCAATGCTAGAATCGAAGACGGAAGCACGCTGTAAGGTAGAGTAGCATTGTTCAAGCTAGTCAGCTAATATCAACCATGGCGGAGAATTCACAGAATTTTGGATCAAGGGCTCTAGAATATGATGTTGTTCAAGCTAAAGAGATTAGTGAGTTGAGAACTCAAGTATCTAACCTAATTTCCTGTTTCACACGGGTTGTTCAAGGAGGACTTCCCCAAATTAAAACATGTGGAGCATGTGGAGTGGTTGGACATGCTTCCGAAGCTTGCCCACAAGGTTAACCGCAAGTTAATGCAATAAGAAGTTTCCAAAGGAAGTACGACCCCCATGAGCAAACTTATAACCAAGGTTGGAAAGATCACCCAAATTTTAAGTGGGGATTTCAAGGGCAATTTGAGAACCGGAACCAATCTTCTTCAAGCTCCTTAGATATGTCTCTCGAGGATGTAGTTAAATCTCTTGCTGACCATTCGTTAAAATTTCAACAGGAACTCCACAATTTGCAAAAGAGTAATATACAACTTCAACAAGAAACAAAACAACTTCAACAAGATACAAAATCTTTTCGACAAGAAGCTAGACAAAACTTCTCAAACTTGGGCACACAAATCACGCAACTTGCAACTGTGGTAAGTAAGCTTGAGAGTAAATCATCAGGAAAGCTCCCCGCTCAACTGAAGCATGCAAATGTGAGTACAATCACTCTAAGAAGCGGTAAGGAAATTCCTTCTTCTTCCTAATTGATTAAGAATGAATAAACAATCCATTTTTTTCTTGAATATATGCATATTTCTAGTTTAGACTTGTTCAGGATGACCAAGAGCATCAATAAATGTCATGCCTTTTCATGTCTATGAAGATCTTAAATTGAATGACCTACAAAAAATGAATGTTTGCATACAACTAGCAGATATGTCATATATTCAACCCATAGGCATAGTAGAAGATGTTTTGTTGAGATTTGGAGAATTAATCTTTCTTGTTGATTTTGTACATTTTAAAAATGGATGAACCATACTCTACTTCTTCCTCTAATATTTTACTTGGTAGATCCTTCATGAAAACTACAAAAACAAGAATTGTTGTAGATAAAGAATCTTTATCAATAGAATTTGATGGAGAGGTAAAATTCTTCAACATTTATGATGCCATGAAATTTCCATAGGAATATTATTCTCTTTGCTCCATAGACACATATGATGAAATTGATTACATTGTTGATTCAATGTTGTACAAAAGTTCTCATTGTGTGATAGCCTCTTCCATTCATTATGGTTTTGATTTGACTTCTCATAATTCTTTTCATGCATCTCTTGACTTTTATGACTATGATAATCCAAATAAAAAAATATGTTTCTAATTCTTCACTTCAGTTTTCTATAAAGAATGAATCTTCTTCAAACTAGGCTAGTTCTGTCTAGGCTTGGGTATTTAAGTTGACGAAAACGTAACACCCCTACTTGGGAACTGATATGGAAAGGTGAGTTAGATATATTTGTTACAAGCACACAAGTTTCATTAAAGTTTGTTTAGACCTTAATCAAAATTTGTTTAACTATCCAAAAGCAAGTGTTGTTTTTGGGCAAATTAAACAATCACTTAGTTAAAATCAGTACCTGGATTTTCCTAAGTTAATCAACCCTGTCTAAAATGTTCAGTGGAGGAAAATGGGGTATATTATACTTCATTTCATCCTCTTCACGTTTCTTCTTAAAGTTCACACCATGAGATCTATACTCGACCTCGAGGCACCATGGGTGTCCCCCTACGGGTGGCATTTATATAGATCAATATGAAGGTGAATGGAGAGAATATTTATAGTAAGTGGGAGCGAGACATATGACAACACATCCCTCGGTCTCTCTCATTAGTTTGAATTAAACTTTCATGCATGGCCTCGTGGCACCGTGGGTGTCCCCTTAAAGGATGACATTTTTGCATGACGCTTTATTCAACCTCCAGAAATGGATAGGGTTGCTTTAGTTTTATGTCCCAGTCGGTTTTTTCCTATAGTTGGCTCATTGGGGCGGAACTCTAAACCTAAAATGAGGGGTTACACTTACAAGAATTGTTAAGCGAGTTTAACAAATTTTGGATCGAACAATGGTGACTAATAGTGACAGTAACAAGGAGTTGTTCTATCTATTAGTTGAGAATGTTTCATTTCAGTGATGTGGTACTTGATTACCCTACGGTGACTTTTGTCCTGCCTCATTGAAACATTATTGCAAAATAGATTGTCACTTAGGGTACATTAGACTACTTTGCTAAAATTGATTGGTTGTCTTATTGGTTTAATGAAAATAGACTAATAATAAATAATTTGTATGGTTTCAGCAAATTTATTTCACAATAACTTTTGCTACATTAAATCTACTCGTCGTTGATAAACTAACGGGTGAAAATTACACCTCATGGAAAAACACGATCAACATAATACTTATCATCGATGACCTTAGTTTTGTCCTTATGGAGGATTGTCCTCCTATTTCAGCTCTTAATGCTACTCGAAATGTTCGAGAAGCATACGAGCGTTGGATACTGGCAAATGAGAAGGCTCAAGCATACATCTTGGCAAGCCTTTCTGAAGTCTTGACCAAGAAGCATGAGCCCATGCTCACAGCCCATGAGATCATGGAGTCCCTGAGGAAAATGTTCGGACAATCGTCTGCACAGCTCAGGCATGGCACTCTTAAACACATCTTAAATGCCCGTATGAAAGAAAGGGCATCTGTTCGAGAACATGTTCTCAACATGATGGTCCTCTTCAACGTGGCGAAGATGAATGGGTTCATCATCGATGAAGCCAGCCAGGTTAGCTTCATTTTAGAATCTTTATCTGAAAGTTTCCTACACTTCCGTAGCAATGCTGTTTTGAACAGGATTGACTACAAACTAACCACCTTCCTCAACGAACTACAGACCTTCTAGTCATTGATGAAAAACAAGGAACAAAAGGGTGAGGCTGTTGGGTTGTATGTCCTAAAACTCGTAGTTTTGTAAACAGTAAACATTTATGAAGTTTATTCAGACAAGTGTTGTTGATTGTTTAATAACTTTAAATCCAATAAACTACGAATCCTTGGCTATTGTCATGAATCTTGGACTTTATGTGGAGACATAAACTTGATCAACTTTGAGTAAAATAGCCTAAACTGTCTATAGTACTTGGATTAGGTTGGGTACCTATTTCTGGAGATACTATTGAATACGACATGCTTTATGATTGTTAATAATGTTGTAAAGTGTCATAAATGATGTGATCCGTTCGTTCATGTAGAGACATGTGAGTGGGGTATTCTACATGATGAGATTGTGTAAGTTAGACCACGAAATAATCATTGTTACATATTAACACCGTTTACTGTTAACACTGATTAATTTCACTTTTTGATGACCTAGATAACTTGATCTGAATTCTGAGCTATCTATGAATTCCTGTTTATTCGCGATTGACCCTTGATCTGAATGGATAAGGGTAAGCCCATCGTCGCTGCTCAATATACCTCCATTTTAGGGATAAGACCGGGTAGATGGTTGGGGACATAGAATTTGCAAGGTGAAATTCACTCCTACCCATTTTAGGGATAGTTTCAATTTGTGTTTTATAAATTGATTTCTAAAATCAATTTAGTTTTCAAAAATAAAAACTTTATTTATTTTACAAAATTAATTTAATATCAAATTAATATCATAGGTTGTTCGTAATAATGGCTGGGTCAAATGTCCTTTTACCCCCGAGATTACCTCTTGTTCCTTAAGTCTCACTAATCCTCTAATGAATTGGTTTGTGATTCGATCAACAAATCGAGTCACTTCTTGGGCCAATTAGAGGGTGGGGCCCCTTGTTCAAGACCCGAAGTCAGCACTTAAGGGAACAACATCTTTACTATCCCTAAAAGTGGGTAGGAGTGCATCTTGCACCCTATGTCTCCAGTCTTACCCCCGAAATGGAGGTTTATTGAGTCGGTGCTGTTGAGTTAACCCTCACCTATGAAAATCTAAGAATAATCCCGAATAAATAGGAGTTCATAGTAGCTCAGGATTAAGGTCAAGTTACCTAGGCCATCGCTTTGAAATAGTCAGTCTTAAACAGTAAACAACGTTATAAAGTAAGAGTGACTGATTTCGTGATCCGATCTTGTACAAACCCATTGCACAGGATGCCCACACTCCTCATGTCATAACATGTATGTATTAGGATTACATCGTCTGTAGCACTTTACGACTCCTTGTAATAACTATAGAGTGGGCCGCATCCAATAGTGTTACCAGAATAAGGCACCCAACCTCATTCATATACTATAGATCATTTTGACTATTTACTCGAATCTGATCCACTTTTCTGTCTCCACATAAAGTTCAAGTACTCAGTAATAGTTATGGTTCTTTTAGTTTATTGAATTTATTTCTAAAACGAAATAAACAATTCATATATTCAATAACAACTTATTGAATTGACAAAATAAGTTTTATTGTTTACAAACCACGAGTTTTAGGACATAAAACCCAACATATTGCATTTTGGTGGGTGTTATTCATGTGATGAATGTTTGATTGACTAAAGTGGATACATTACGGTTTTGGCATTAGTTTTCATTTAATTTCTTGTTGGAATTTGTATTTGCTCACATGTATATGAGCTTTAGTGTATGGCAAAAGGTATGTAAATTTGCTAGAGTCATTAGAGTCCTTATTAGGCTGTAATTGCTCGGTTCTGAGAAAGAGGATAACTTCATTTTGGTGGAGAAAAGCTCACAGACCCAGAAGTTACTCCTAGACCTAGTCCAGTCCTAAGGACCCGACCCGCAACACCCATTCGACCCGATTCGTTGAGTCCATGCGCGACAGTTGCCTCGTCGACCCGACCCGCTTCACAACTCCATTCGCGCCCTGTCGACCCGCGTGCTCCTTCTTTTGACCAACCGGTCTGGACTGGTCTAGTTGACCTGGCTGAGCCAGTTTGACCGGTTCAACCTGGTTTTTGGTGTTTTCAAGCCGGTTCGAGTGGTTTTTGGCCGGTTTGGGTTGGTTCAAAGTGTTTAAAGTTGGTTCGAGGGAGCTGTTTTCTTTTAATGCCAAAACCGGTTCACTTTAGTATTATTTACTTATTATGCATATGATGTGTGCAATGCTATGTACTCCTCCAGACATATGCTTTGCAGTAGGGACTGCTAATAGGTATCATTCAAATCTTGGTTATGAACATTGGACTGCTTTAAGAATATCCTCAAGTATCTTAGGAGAATGAGGAACTACGTGCTCGTATATGGAAACAAGGATTTGATCCTTACGAGATATAATGACTCCAATTTTCAGATCGATATAGATTCTTGGATATCTACTTCGGGATCGGTGTTCACTCTACATGGAGGAGCAGTAGTATGGAGAAGTATTAAGCAGAGCTACATTGCAGACTCCACGATGGAAGAAGAATATACTGTTGCTTTTGAAGCAGCCAAGAAAGCAGTATGGTTTAGGAAGTTCCTACATGATCTGGAAGTTGATCTAGACATGCGTTTACCAATCACTTTGTATTGCGATAACAGTGGGGCAGTAGCGAACTCCAAAGAACCTAGAAGCCATAAGTGCGGAAACATATTGAGTACAAATATCATCTCATCAAAGAGATTGTGCTAGAACAAGATGTTATTGTGAGACAAATAGCATCTGAGGAGAATATTGCTAATCCGTTTACAAAGGCCCTTACGGCTAAGATTTTTTAGGGTCACCTGAAGAGTTTAGGATTACGGGTAGAATAAATAGGGCAAGTGGGTAGAAATTGTGGGTATGGGATGCCTTAGTTTATTGTATTTAGTTTTCTCTCACAACACTCAACTTTGTTGTAACCTACTAGGAGTTTTAGTCCAAGTGGGAGTTTGTTGGATTGTATGCCCTAAAACTCATAGTTTTGTAAAAAGTAAACATATATGAAGTTCATTCAGACAAGTGTTATTGATTGTTTAATAATCTAAATCCAATAAAATACAAACCTTTGGCTATTGTCATGAATACTTAGACTTTATGTGGAGACATAAACTTGATCAACTTAGAGTAAAATAGCCTAAACAATCCATAGTACTTGGATTAGGTTAGGTACCTATTTCTGGAGATACTATTGAATACGACTTGCTTGAGGGCATACCTACCGGCTTTGTCATACACAAGGTGGCAAGCTCTCCAAGTGGGTTCAAATCTCTTGAGTCATCCTCATCTTCATCATAGACGTCCCATATAACTTCCTACTCAAGAGAGTCAAACACATCAATCTTGCATAAAGAATGTACTTGCCCTATGGTAGGAGTTTTTAGAGCATCAAAAATATTAAATTTAACCAACTCACCATCGAACTCCACAGAAAAAATGCCCTCATCCACATCAATCTTAGTCTTGGCCATTTTCATAAAAGGCCAACCAAGTAAGATGGATGCAGATAAGATAGATGTGGGCTCTTCCATTTTAAGAACATAGAAATCAATAGGAAAAAACAATTCATTGACTTGAACTAGGATATCCTCTATGACTCCTAATGGGTGTATAAAAGACCTATCGGCTAATTGAATAACAACTCCAGTTTTAGTTAGGTTCTTTAATTTTAAATTTTGATAAATTGAATAAGGCATAATATTTATTGACGCACCCAAATCTAGCATGACCCTATAAATTTTCTTTTTCTCTATAATGCAAGGGAGAGAAAACATACTTGAATCTTTCTATTTTTCTGGCAAGTTTTTCTGAAGGATTGCAGACATAGAATGACTTACCATCATGCTCTCCTTTTCCTTGGCTTGTCTCTTCCTCGTGCAAAGCTCCTTCAGAAATTTGGTATATTTAGGAATTTTCTTGAAAACATCAAGGAGAGGAACATTTATCTCTACCCTTCTAAACATCTCCAAAAGCTCATTGTCCTTGTCTACAGCTGGTTCCTTTAGCCTTGCAAGCCTGGAAGGAAAAGGCGCTTTAGGCACGTACGCATGTAAAGAAGGATAAAGGTGAGAAGATACTCCCTGTTTGTTTTATGGTGGTAAAACGGTTGAATTTGAAGAAGAAATTCCTGGACTCTCCAATTCTGGTTCTTTCACGGACTCAATAGGTGGCTCCAACTCCTTGCCACTTCTCAACGTGATCGCACTAACATTTTCTCTAAGAATTGACTCGGGCTGGGATGAGAGTTTGCAGACTGTCTTTCTAATTTGCTCATAGAGGTGGCTAGCTGTGAGACTTGGGTCTCTAAAGCTTCAATGGCTTTCTTTGTATCCTGCTGAAAATTCTGTGTATCCTATTGAAATTTAAAAGAGTTGTCAGCAAGACTTTTAACAATGTCTTCTAAGGACATACCTGAACTAGACGAAGCTCCATGATGAGGCTGAGTCTCTTCACCCAGGATTGTAAGTCTGACTGAATAGGTCCCGCCTTCTGTTTTTCCCTTTGTAATTGTAGCCTCCAATGGCATTTACCTCAGGAATTGTTCCTTACCGAGCACTTGGGCAAACGTCAGCTGAATGGCCAATCTCATGACATACTTGGCAAACAGTAGCAGGCTGTCCAATCTCCACTTTCGCCAACTGTTTAACAACATAAACTAAGTCAGATACTTCTTTCTTAAGTTCACTTACCTTATTTGTGGATTTGACACTGACTGTAGCTCTTGTTCCAAACTGTTGAGAATTTGTAGTCATGATAGCTATTAGATTCATTGCCTCAGTTAGGGTTTTATTGACTAGGCTTCTCCTACAGCTGTATCTATACTAGTTTTGTCGGTCTGCATCAGTCCCTCATAAAAGTATTGGATCAAGAGTTAGTATAAGATCTAATGATGGGGAAACTTGGCACAGGTATTTTTGAATCGTTCTCAATACTCATGAAGGGTCTCCCCGTCGAACTGCATGATGTAAATTTTCTTTCTAACACTAGCAGCTCAAGATGTTGGAAATAACTTCTCCAAAAACTGCCTCTGCAATTCTCCCAGGACATGATGCTCCTTGGTGGAAGAATATAGAGCCACTTTTTGGCATCTCCCTTCAATGAAAAGAGGAATGCTCTCATATTTATCTGCTCATGGGTCACCCCATTAGGTCCCATCCCATTGCACACCACATAGAATTCCTTCAATTTTTTTTTGCAGATCCTCGCCCTGTAGAACAGAAAATGTAGGAAGTAAGTGAATTAAGCCAGATTTAAGCTCAAAGTTATCTGTCGTCTTAGGATAGGCAATGCACAAGGGCTGCTAAATGAAGTCAGATGTTGCAAGATCCTTGAGGGTCTTTTCTCGTTTAGACATCACTGGAAAATCTTTAAGATTGCTTTCTTCTCCCGATGTGCCTTCTACACGAATTTCTCTGTTAAACACAGCTTGTTGTCTCCTTTCTCTTCAGATTCTCTGCTCCTCCCAGGAAATATCTGCAAAATACAATTGTTTAGAACCTTTGGGAGTGTGGGTTATGCACAAAAAAAGAAAATTGATTAGCAAGGATAAACACTATAAGTTTAAAAAATCAAGGATTCAGTTGGCTCCCCGACAACGGTGCTAATTTAGTTGGCCGCCGGATTCACCGTCGCTTGTGAACCGGCGCCTATGCAAATGAAATTTGTATTCACCGAACTAACCCCTTATACTAACTAGTAGTACAAGTAGCAAGTTTGGGGTCGAACCACAGAGAGCCGAATATGGATTCCTAAAAAGTTGGAACTTGTAGGAAGTAACCAAGAGAGGGAGGGGGTTGTGAGAAATTCTGAAATAAATTGCAAGAGAACAAAAAGTGTGCAACGTAAGAGAATGCAACAATTTATCAATAAAAAAAAATACTTAGCTTGGGTAATTATAGTTTAGTTCATTCCTCATCAATTCTATCACAGACTAATCAAAAGATGCGTGAGAATATTCAAATTAAAACTTAGCCTACTCGATTAGAATCCTAATCGGTAGTCCACAAAATCAAGTTAATTAACAGAAAAGCGAGAATCCACAACCAACCAATCAATCGACAGGCATTAAGATTCAAGGCAAAGCTAAGCCAATTAATTGATTTTCATCTTCTAACCAATTAATTGAGCGAGAGTTATCTAAGTTAGAAAGTAAATGCTTGCTAAATGGGATCCTAAATTAACACAACAAACTAACTTAACTCATGCTTCTAGGTGACGACTATCTAACGATTACAAATTACGGCCAATCAAAGTAATCAATTAAACATGCATAGCTAATTTGTCAGATTATCCCATACACGAAAATTGAAGAATATCCTCAAGATAAAATCTTATAAATTCATAATAAAACTCATAGAATTACAATATGAGTCTCAAGAATTGAACCGAAACCAAACTAAACAAACAAACTGATGCATTTTGTTATTTCGTCTACCTCAAACCAAGTCCGAACAGAGCCCACCCTCTGGTTTCTCACACCAAGAATACCAAGGTAGCCTTCTTAGTGGTGTCATACTCAACTCGACACCGTCGAGGTTCTGTGGAGGTCGTTCATGTTGCGGAGGAGTTCGTGATCGAGGCGATCGTTGAGGATGAGCACGAAGTGTTCGTGCTGTGTTGCAGTCGTGTAAATCGAGCATTCGAGGTTGTTGTGTTCGAGCGTTCATTAGCAAGGAGCGTGGAGACGAGGCGATAAATGTTTGTAGAGTTATTTCTTGTTCATTTGTTGTTCATGCTGTAATTTCTATATTAATTGTATAACCGCATGTTTTGTATACGACTATAATTTGTAATGTTCATTCATGATTGTAATTTGGAATGTTCTTATTTCTGCTGCTCATGGAAATCTCGAGTTCGATTTCCTTCAATGCATACAGTAAGACAGGTTGTGTAAGAGTATATTAGCGTGCAGCGGAGGAAAAACAAAATCAATAAGCACTCTAATCATACTTATTTGAGTTTAAACATGCTTCAAAGTAACCTTTACAGAAGAGAGTTTGAGGAACACAATACCTTTGAAGTATCCTCTTCAAATCTAGTTGAAATCCACGTGAAAGAACTTCAACCTTCAAGTAGACAACCACCAAGATCTTCTCTACTATTCTCTTACAAGAATTGTGTGGTGGAAACACTAATTTGAGCTAGAAGTATATAAGATATGAAGAGGGTTTTATAATTTCTGCAAAGTTTCTGATGAAGTTCTTAGTGAGCCTCTCCCATAATTCATTTATGCACTTCTATTTATAGAGCTTTCAACATGCAATTACATGGTTTGCATGAAGGGCAGCTCCTACTTGATTGAGAAAATAGAGAAATGAATAAGATAGTTGAAGATTTAGTGGAGATTTCCAACATTTTGGAATTCTCCACTTTGAAAAACAATTTTAAAAAAGTTTTTCTACAAAATGATTTCAAAAATCAATTTTGTAAATTAAACTTATTTAATTAGTTTTATAAAATTAATTCAATTAATTAATTTTAAATATAATTAATTAATTAAACATTTTAATTAAAAATAATTTAATATCTAATATTAAATTAATAAAAACCAATTTCATCAAAATGAAATTAATTTAATTAATATTTAAATCATATTTAAACATTAATCATTTCTCCAATTTCGTTTAATTTCGATAAAATTAAACTTTTAATTGTATCGAATATAATAAATAGAAACCTTAATTGAATTTGAACATTTCAAATTCTAAACACTAATTTCAAATCTTATCAAGATTACTCAATTTACTAATCCAAATTACGAGCTAGTAGAGGGACCTTATGGACCTACAGATGATGAGCTCCAACGACTTGTAATTAATTGGTTAAACTCTTTAAACCGAATTAATCAATATTCGTTAACTACTAAGACATTTGATGATGGGTAGAAATGTACATTATTATAAGCCTTTTATTTAGAATTATGAGGGTTGTTAAGTAGAATATGCAGCGATTATACTAAGGATTCATGAGAAAACGAGTTTGCGTCGATCGACATTAAGAATCTCGGCTAACCCACTTTTATGTGTTATTATGCGTTCAATTGTTTATTTTTGTAGAAAACGCAGAAATTGATCGCATGCGTGGAAGCGAGGCTATCGCAAAGACGAACGCATGCGGTGATCGCATGCGTCCATCGGCATGGGTGTTGCAGTGATCAAGCGAATTCAGTCATCGTAGGGAGATTGTGGCTACAAAATAATAACCATAATAGAAGGGCGATCACAAGGTTGGTGGAATACAAGCATGAACGCATACATGGGATCATAAAAAAGATGTTGTTGACATTTCACCTACCATGCTATGAGTGGTAGAGATTCAGAAAAGAACCATCGCGCCGCGAGTGTCAGATTCAGAGAAGGTCTATAAATGTTGTCAGCGATCAAGCTCTATAAATAGAAGCCTTAGAGCATAATTTCAAATCATCCAAGGTTTTCTACCTTCGGGTAGATCCTTGTGATCCAAACCAAAGCGTGAGAAGATAGTCTTGAGAGTTTTTCATCCCCTCAACCATTCCGAGTGACGACCGGAGCCTTCGCGGGAGTTAGAGCTTGAGAGAGTCTACTCCACCAGCCATCCATGGTACCGCCGGTAGCCTTGACACACATCTGATGGAAGCAAGGCATTGCTTCCATTTGGCTCTCCATTTCTTTTATATCCTTGTATTGTATTACATTGTGGCTTAAGAGATTAAAACATTTTGTGATCAATGCATTTCTATATTTTCCTTTGATTCCATCTCCATCTTCATTTACTGAGCATCCTTCACTTTCATTGCATTACTTAGTAAGACTGTTAGAGTATCGCATACTTAATCATGCGACATAGACATATGAAGCATGTAGCAAACCACCGAGAGGTGTGCGTTGCACGAGTATTGTGAGAAAATCCTATTTGTTTAGTGTGAAGCTGTAGCAATACTTGTCTATAAGCGGACGCAATGCTTGTCTATGAGTAGAGTCAGCAGCAACCAACTAGGAGGGTAAGTAGTTGATCGCATTAAGCAAGTGTTCGCTAGAAATAGGAATAATCTTACATCAACCATGTTTTTTGTGATTACCTTGTCTTATGAGCGCATCATTCATCATTTAGGCATACTTGGAAGAGTAGTCTAAAAATCAAATCTAGACTCGGGAGAGCAGATTAGATCGCATAAGCAAGAATGGGGACATAAGAATAAGTTTCGTTTACTATTACACAGCGTATGCACCCTTTAAGTAGGATATGGTGGTATGCGGTCATCTTGCCTATGTGTGAGAGCACATGAGCGGGAATAGAGACTTAGAAATAAGGCCTCTCAACACTATCACATATATATTGCATGCATCTACGTCAAGTGTGTATAGCATGATCGCATAGCATATGTTGGCTGGGGTTACCCTTGCGGTCAAGCTTAGTGTTGCGGTGAAGACATCCTCACCATTTTATCTATTTTCCCATACATTTTACTACACGTTAACAATTGTCGTGTCTCTTATCTCTCACAGTCATACTTCTACTGCTTAATCTGTTAGTTAGGAGTAGGAGTAACGCATAGCCAGTAACCCTCAACATTCTTTTATTCTTCGCCGCAAACACATTACTTCATGACATTTAGCTACAAGTCCCTGAGTTCGACCTCGGATCACCCGAGAAACTTGTAATCTCGTTATACTTGGCGAAAGCGCAAGAAAACTTGTGATAGGAACGCATGGTCATTGCATACAAGATTAACGCATACTTTCCATTCCAACGCATGACCACCGACGCATGAGAACAAACGCATAGCTTAAGACATGCATCACATAAATTGCGTTCTAAATTTACATCATCAACATTCCACTATAGCTCGATAGTTGCACTCTCCTCACTGTAGATATATTTCTGTCCATTTTAACCATAATTGGTAAGTCAATCCTTCACAGCTTGTTCATATTTACAGTTGGGTCAAATACCCCTGTAAATACATTTGTTCCTTAAGTTCCCACTGATCCACCATTGAACAATTGATTTACAGTCCAACTTACAAATCATAACCCTTTCTTCCAAGAAAGGGCAAGGCCCTGTTGTTCAAGACAAGACATCAACGCTTAAGAGAACGACCCATCTGCTAACCCTAAATCGGGTAGGAGTGAATTCCATATTGCAAAGTTATGTCCTCGACTATCTATCCAGTCTTATCCCTAAAATGGGAGGCTTATTAAGCAGTGCAGTTGGACTACTCTCACCTATGCAGATCAAAGGATAATCTCGAATAAACAAGAGTTCATAGTTAGCTCAATATTAAGATCGAGTTACCCTAGGTCATTCAGTTTGAGATGGTCAGTTTTAACAGTAAACGGTTATAAAGAAAAATGACTATTTTGAGGTCCGATCTTATGCATACTCATTGCATAGGATGCCTCCACTCACATGTCTCTACATGAATGAGTTTTGGATCACATCATTTGTATCAGTATACAAAATGGGCCGCATCCAATAGTGTCAATAGTGTCACTAGGATGAGGTATTCATTTAGGCTACATATCAAAACTTGATCCATTTTTATGTCACCACATAAAGTTAAAGTATTCATGTTATATCCATGGATTCATTTATTGGATTTTCATAGAAGGATGCAATATCAATAGTAATTTATTGAATAAAAACTCAACAACATTTTTATTGATAATAGCATATGTTAACAACATTTACAAACTACGAGATTAGGCCATTCCCAACAAGTTGATCCCTCTGATATCAGCCAACGTCCATCCGATCGCACGTGTATGCTTCTTAAGTACCTGCAATAAAAGTTTCTCATTAGAAGAAGAAGTGTAGCTGAAATTATTACTAGTAAAGTGTAATTGTTTCCAAGGAAAGCATACTTTAAAAGTTGCTCATTTGAGCTCAAGCATTGGCAGCTCCTCCAGAGATGGAACCGTTGGTTTTGACTACTGCTCATCCAAACTTAGCAGCTCGAGCTTCCTTGTGCTTTCATTCAATGCATGGACCTCATAGACTTGGTCCTCTTCCTCAGATAGTTGAATTGAGTCAATGAGCTGAAAAGATTCTGCGTCGTCTGGAAACTTCAATGCATTTAGCACATTAAATTTTATTTCCTGGTTATCCACACACACTGTTATTTCCCCTTTGTACACATCAATTAGCACTTTTATGACGACTAGAAACAGGCGTCCAAGAATGATTGAAATGTCCCTATCAGCTTCATAATCCAAAATAATAAAATCTATCGAAAATATTAACTTATCAACTTTCATTAGAACATCTTCAATTTTTCCTTCTAGGTAAGTAATTGATCTGTCAGTGAGTTGAAGCATCATCGTGGTAGGCCTAGCTTCACCAATCCCAAGTTTCTTAAAAATTAAAAGGGTCATGAGATTGATACTGGCTCCCAAATCATACAACACATACCCTACATTTATTCCTCCTATTAACATGGGATAGTGAAACTACCTGGATCTCTTTGTATTTTTTAGAAAATTTTACTGTTGATCAATGCGTTGCATTCCTGTGTTAATGCCATAGTTTCAAGCTCGCTAATTTTTCTTTTCTTCAACAAAATATCTTTCGAGAACTTTACATAACTAGGCATTTGCTTCAACGCTTTAATGAGAGAGATATTGATGTGTAATTGTTTGAAAACCTCAAGGAAGCGTTTAAATTTCTTCTCATCATTCTTTTTCTGTAGGTATCGGGGAAATGGTGCATTAAGACGCACCCAGGTTCCCCTGCATTAGATGTACTCAATTGAGAATGACTGATAGAGCCATGTGCTCTTTTTGGTTGATCTCTCTCAAATGACGTAGTTGTTTGTGGTGTATCTTCATGCATTGAAGGATGATGATGTTTTCTTGGGCTTTTCTTTTCTTCTACCAACGGTCTTCCACTGCACATGTCACTGCATGACATTGTTCCTTTCCATTATTATTTCCTAGTGCTTCAGTATTACTACGCAATGATCCATGCAAACGACTCTTCAGCTTGCTAGCAATATGCCCAACTTGCATCTCCAGATTTCTTATCGACAGCGCTTGACTTTTCAGCAACGTATCATTCTAGGCTATATACTCTTTTAACAGGTTTTCAAGTAGAGATGATGAGCTCGACGTGTTGCTTGCATTGTTAAAAGATTGATGTTGAGGCTGCTATTGCATGGGTTGGAATCCAGGCGGCGACCCTTGCCTATGCTGCTGATGTGTTCCAGAATGGCGTTGTTCCTGTTGGTGACTTCCCAAAAAAATTTAGGATGGTCTTTCCATCCAGGGTTATAGGTGTTTGAGAATGAGTTATTCTTTATAAAACAGACTAATTGCTGATTTTTGGGCAATCATTTTAGACGTGCGACTCAACAACCAACACATCTTACCATGGGTTGTGTGAGTGAATGTTCGTGATTCATGATCTGTGCTAGGAATGTTTTATAAATAAAGATGGAAGACAAGATTGATGTGAATGAAGATGGCTGGTGAATTATTTCTCTAAGTGAAAAGATTGGATGATGCATCTGTGAGATGCGTTACACTCCCTGTGATCGTACAAGCTTTTCCTGAGTCAAATCTAAGTATAAATCTAATTCAAATCCTCGGTAAGTCCATGGTCGAATACAGGGATTTATGCTAGACTAACACAGACCTTGCATTGTAGCAGATACAAAAGGGTTCTAAATAAATGTTGGAGTTTTATCTATATTAATATTACTGCATGCATACAAGAAGACACAAGAGTTCAAGTGAAACACAGGGTTTAATGAAAGAATGGTGTAAGTGATAAGGGTATACGTTGATCCAAGTAAGATGAACATGTGTAAGAGTGGGTAAAGATGAAGATGAGAGGTGCTTGTATACAATTCAAATATATGTAAATGCGTTAGGTTTCTATTTATCTAATTATTCAACATTCAATGTGAATGCCACATGTTCCTATTTCTAGGGTGCGTGAGTTGGTTACAGAAAGTAGTGAAACACAAGTATTTTTTATCTCTAAAGCTGCTGTGTGTTATGATTCAATACATTTCTAGCTATCCTATCCTCTCGAATGGTTTTAACTGAGATAACTTCAACTAGATGATCAAAATGATTAAAGCTTTAGAAATTAAGTATACACAAAGTCACAAACGCATCTAATACAATAAAATGTAAGCAGAGGCAAAAGTGATGAATCAAATGCACAGTTTTATAAAGAATGAAATTTTCTTTACAATGGCAACACTTAATCGCATGAGATGATAAATGGAAATTAAGTGAAAACAAAAGAGTCTAGCCACAGAGTTCAATCTTTTGTCCTCTTTGGCTTCATCTAAATGTGTATACAACCAACTTGTTGAATAAATGAAGAATAATTCTTTCTTGATCTTGGTCTTCTACAATTCTCCTTGATCAACAATGACAATGGTTCTTTTCCTTCTGTGTTCTTCTTGCAGCAGCAAAACAACTATAATCTAAGTTCTAAAGTGCTCTATCTGAGTTATGGTCTTCATCTCCAGTTGCAAGTCTTCCTATTTATAGGCGTTTTCTCTCAGCAACTTGTGATATGACAACATTAATTTTCATGCCTTGGTCAGCCGCCTGCCATTTCAATTGCTTTCAGACGCTGACATTCAGATACCCATACTTACAAAGGCCGATCGTGTAGTGCTGAAGGCAATCTTCTAGTTCCATCGCCTTGTGTTGTGAAGAACTACACGATTGCTTAGTGTTTGCCGCAACTAAATGATCGTTTAGCTCCATCACATAGAACCACACGATCACTTAGTGTCTGTCAAAGCTAAACGATTGCTTAGCTCTATCGTATAGAACTATACGATTGTTAAACTCCATCGCTTAGTTCTATCGTATAGAGCTAAACGATCACTTAATACCATCGTTTAGTGCTTCATGTCATCGTTTAGTATCCGTTGTAGCTAAACGATTACTTAGCTCCATCGTATAGAAGATTATCGTGTCGTTTAGCATTTTTTTAGGTAGGCGATCATTTAGTTCCATCGCATAGAAACTTCAACGCATCGTTTAGCACTTCGTCTACACGATCACTTAGCTGTACATCTAAACAATCGCTCAGCGCTATCGCGTAGCAATTCATCTCATCGCTTAGCGCGTGCAGCAACTACACGATTGTGTAGTGCCATCGTATAGAGAATTCAACGTATCGTTTAGTTCCCACGTCAAAGATAAACGATCGCTTAGTGCTATTGTATAGAAAATTGAATGCATCGTTTAACTCCCACAAGTACAAAATCGTCTAGCATTCAACATCACAACGACCAGCGCCAATTGCTATATGATCGTCTAGCTTTTCTTCACATCGTGTAGCGTCTGGAGCTAGACAATCGCTTAGCAACTGAACCTCAACAACGATTTTGAGCAAAAGCAGAAAAAACTGGAACAGTAGCTCAACCTCCTTCACTTGTTTCTTCAATTACATCTTAATTTCAACTCTAATGACTCCAAATAAATTACAGACTCTTGTAACACACAAAAGCTCATCAAACAAGAGCCAATTACAAATTTAGATAAGAAATTAAAGAGAATTAAAAAGCCAAAACTTAAAAAACCATATCAGTACACCAGTTTCATATTTCTCATATAAAACACCTACCAAACCAAAATTAAATCGAATTGAATGCTTATATGATGCTCTGATACTAATTGTAAGATTGTATTAACAATAGTAAAAGTACAAGGATCACCTAAGCACTCAAATTCACTAATTTTGGTAAAATATAAAGCATGCTCTTGTAGAAAACAAGTGAGTTTCAAGACATACCTCTTGGAGAACTTCTTCAAAGCTCCTTCTCCAACTACTATCTTCTCTGAATCTTGTTGCAGACCATTTCAAGATCTTCCCCACTATTCTTATGGTACTCTAGATTGAGTTGTGGGACTCAAAACAAGCTTGAAACAAGGGATGGAGAAGTAAAGCTCACAACAACAATCTTGGTGAAGAACCCTTTCTTCAACCCGAATTTTCTCTAAAATTCTCTATAGATTGCTGATGCGTTATTTTATGCGGTGATAAAATGAAAGAAAATTGCAGTGATAGAAACTAAAAGGAATTACGGTGATGTGAAATGCGTTGTACAACAAGTTTTCTCAGCAGAATCCAAGTATAAATCCTATTGAGTTTCCTGATAAGTCTAAGGTCGAACACAGGGACTAAGAAAAACAATATGCGGTAATAATTTTTAAGATGACTTTATGGTAACCAATAAATCAAAGAGTTGTTTGGTTGTTGTTTGTGGTAAAAAAAATGTATGCAACGGAGTTAAGAAAAGAGTTAATACTACGGAAGATGCAATGAATATGTGGGGAACGGGTTGAGAAGGGGTTCAGCTAACACTTCCTAGGATTGCGTTCATGTTATGTGATCATGCTACACACATACAATAGCAAATCATCTCTCAACGCAAATGCTACGGCTTCTAGTTTTAAAACGCATACAATATATGCGATAAATCTATAGGGCCTATACATAAGCCTCTATTCTTGTCTATGTGATGACGAATGACACACACGCATACAAGGCGACCGTATAATACCATAACCTATCTCTAGGGTGCATGCGATGCATATTGGCAAACAAAGCTTATCTCTAAGTCCCTATCTCCTGCTTATGCAGATCTAATCTTGCTCTCTCGAGTCTAGATTCTAACCTAGCTCTCTCAAGTCTTAGGTTTTTTCTTTAGACTCTCTCTCGAGTACCTTTAAAGGGGTGTTGGGCATAACATAACACAAGATGATCGCATGCAATGAAAATCCTAGGTCATGTTAGCTAAGTTCTTGTCAACCCATTCGATAAATTTAGCTACTCATGCGTGCTTTTAAAAGAGTGAATAGATGTAGATAAGCAAGTTGCATTTTATAGATATAGAATTGAAATACAGAATAACAATGTTGTGGGTTTTTCAGGCATTCCTCCATCGCATGTCCTTCACCACAAGTAGCACACCTTGCGGTAGTCTAGTTGATTGCATTCACTTGCCCACTATGCGTTGTTGGGTTGTTGATTGCGATTCCCTATATCAAGTTCAAGACTAGCTTAGCTTTCCCTTTGTCCGCTCCTTAAGCAAGATCCCCCAGCAGTCATCTAACTCTGAAGTGATGCGATAGCACCGTTGTTTGTGTCACTATCCTTTATTCTCAATCTTTGATCGCTCTCTCTCCACTCCTTGTGATTTTTAGAGATGCGATCAAGGGTGTTTTTGGCCTCATCATACGTTTTATCTAGCATACCTCTAGCGGCTATAGCATTGGCAGCGGTCTGCGAAGCAGGGTTTAATCCATGATAAAAAATCTCCATTTGTAAGTAGTCTGGTAATCCGTTGTGTGGGCAGTCTCTTACCAGCCTCTTAAACCTCGCCCAAGCATCGCTGAGCGATTCATCCATGTTGTTCAAAATTGATTATTAATTTTCTTCTCCTGGCATTCTCAATTGGGAAATATTTCTTCATAAACTTCTTTACTACTTGTTTCCAAGAAGTAATCTCCCCTGATTTAAGAGAGTACGCCCATTTTTGTGCCTGATCACACAAAGAAAATGGGAAAAAAGTTAGTCGAACTTCCTTGGTGGAGATATTCGGGAACACAAAAGTGTTGCAGATCTCTATGAAGCTACGGAGGTGGGCGTGCAGGTCTTCGCCATGCCTTCCTCCAAACTGTCCAGCAGTCTGAATCATCTGCAACATCACTGGTTTCATTTCAATTCTTGATCCATCAAGTGCGGGCCTCATGATTCCTGGGGAGAAATCGTAGAGGTTGGGCGACGCATAGTCCCGAATGGGCCTATTGCGGTCGTTCGCCAATAGGTTGGGATTCGCCATAACATTACTTTCGTTTGGTGCTCCATTTCCAGGTTATTTCGCCATATTATCTTTCTCTTGTGTCTGATGGCTATCTCTCAATCTTCATCGGAACGTTCTTTCAATCTCTGGGTCGTAATTCGCCAGAGATTGAAAGCTGCAAAGCAATCAGAAAAATTATCGTTAGCACACTGATTTACCGAAGTCCCCGACAACGACGCCAAAAACTCTATGCGTTATTTTATGCGGTGATAAAATGAAAGGAAATTGCGATGATAGAAAATGAAAGGAATTGCGGTGATGGGAAATATGTTGTGCAACAAGTTTTCTCAACAGAATCCAAGTATAAATCCTACTGAGTTTCCTGGTAAGTCCAGGATCGAACTCAGGGACTAAGGAAAACAATATGTGGTAATAATTTTTAAATGAATTTGCGGTAACCAATAAATCAAAGAGTTGTTTGATTGTTGTTTGTGGTAAAAAAATGTATGCAGTGGAGTTAAGAAAAGAGTTAATACTACGGAAGATGCGATGAATATGTGGGGAACGGGTTGAGAAGGGGTTCAGCTAACACTTCCTAGGATTGTGTTCATGTTATGCGATCATGCTACACACATAGAATAGCAAATCATCTCTCAACGCAAATGTTACGGCTTCTAGTTTTAGAACGCATGCGATATATGCAATAAGTCTATAGGGCCTACACATAAGCCTCTATTCTTGTCTATGCGATGAAGAATGACACACACACATACAAGACGACCGCATAATTCCATAACCTATCTCTAGGGTGCATGCGATGCATGTTGGCAAACAGAGCTTATCTCTAAGTCCCTATCTCTTGCTTATGTAGATCTAATCTTGCTCTCTCGAGTCTAGATTCTAACCTAGCTCTCTCAAGTCTTAGATTTTTTCTTTAGACTCTCTCTCGAGTAGCTCTAAAGGGGTGTTGGGCGCAACATAAGATAAGATGATCGCATGCAATGAAAATCCTAGGTCATGTTAGCTAAGTTCTTCTCAACTCATTCGATAAATTTAGCTACTCATGCGTGCTTTTAAAAGAGTGAACAGATGTAGATAAGCAAGTTCCATTTTATAGATATAGAATTGAAATATAGAAAAGCAATGCAGCACATCTTGGTGGGCGCATCTGAGTGAAAAAGCATAATAAATCACGATGGGACAGAAAGCTGATGACGGACGATTCCGAATTAAGTTGACAAGCCGTTAACGACTTACTGTAGCAAGTACACTCAATTTTTCGGTGACAAATATTCGGCGCCTCAGACAGAGAATTAATGCCAGCCCATCAGTGCAATCATAAGAGAGAAGAAACCTTTTACCCCGAAGCTCTATAAATACCAAAGGCCACCTTCAGTGAAGGAGTCAACAGTTAGATAATTTTTCCCTTTAGATAGAAGTAGCCTTGTTCTTAGTTTTTCTTTTATTTAGAAGGCAGAAGAGAGGGAAGTGAGATTGTACCGAGAGATCGTTTCGATAAACTTGGAAGAGTGCTGGAAGCGTCGAAATCAGAGAGAGGGCTAACTTCTACAAGCAAGAACATCTTTTGAGCAGAATAGAGTTAACAGTGTAAAAGCCTTGGGAAGTAAGAAATTACTACCAGGCTCTCTACCCTTATCTTCCATTGTCATTTTGTACTCTGAACTTATCTATAGAAATGGAATTTACATCTTTATATCTGTTCACTCTCTGCACATTATGCATGAGTAGCTAAATCTGTCGAATGGGTTGAGAAACACTTAGTTAACATAACTGGGGATCTTCATTCTATGTGATTATCTTGTATTATGTATGCATCATTCGTCCATCAGAGATACTCACGAGGGTAGTCTAAGGATAGAATCTAGGCTTGGAAAAGTCAGGTTAGAATCTAGGCTCGGGAGAGTTAGATTAGAAATGCATAATCAAGATATAGGAGCTTAGGAATAAGCACTATTTGCTATTAACACATCACATGCATCCTAGAGATAGGTTATGATTGTATGCGGTCAACTTGTCTTTGTGTGCATCTTACATCATCACATAGGCAAGAAGTAGAGACTTAGGAATAAGCTCTATGGACATTATCGCATTCATCGCATTCATCCTAGAAGTAGAAGTTACCGCATTTGCATTGGAAAATTATTTGCTATCGTATGAGTGTAGCATGATCGCATAGTTTGAACGCATTTTTGGGAAACGTTAGCTAAAGACCTTCTCAACCCGTTCCTCTGCATACTTAATGTTTCTGTCGCATAATCAATCTTTTATCAAATCCGCCACATACATTTTATACTGCATACATTTTACACTGCAAACAACAACCCAACAACTCTTGATTTATTTGTTACCGCAAAGTTATCTTAAAAATTATTATCGCATATTGTTTTCCTTAGTCCCTGAATTTGACCTGGACTTACCAGGAAACTCAGCAAGTTTTATACTTGGGTTCTGCTGAGAAAACTTGTTGCACAATGCATTTCCCATCACCGCAATTTCCTTTCATTTTATCACCGCATGAAATAATGCATCAATATGCTTTCCCCTTTTATGGCTTTGTGGTTCCTTTGAATTTGCAACTGCTCCACTATTGTCACAATAGAGAGTGACAGGTAGGTGCATATTAGGAACTACTTTCAGATCTGTCAGGAACTTTCTGAGCCATACTACTTCTTTTGTTGTTTCCCTTGCTACAACATACTCAGCTTCCATTATGGAGTCTGCAATATAACTCTTCTTGATACTCCTCCACACCACTACTCCTCCGTTCAGAGTAAATACTAACCCCAAGGTTGATTTCCTTGAATCATTATCGGTCTGAAAGTCAGAATCAATGTATCCAGTAAGGATCAGATCCTTAGCACCATACACGATCATATAATCTCTCATTCTCCGCAGATACTTAAGAATGTTTTTAACAACAGTCCAATGGTCATGACCAGAATTGGACTGAAATATGCTGACAATTCCTACGGCATAGCATATATTGGGACGAGTACACAACATTGCATACATCAAACTCCCAACTACAAATGCATATGGAATTCGATTCATCTCCTCAAGCTCTTGAGGTGTCTTAGGACTCTGTTCCTTAGACAAGTGAATTCCATGCCTGAAAGGTAAAAATCCTTTCTTGGAATTTTGCATTTTATACCTAGACAACATCTTGTCTATATAAGATGCTTGAGATAATTCCAATGTTCTATTCTTGCGATTCCAAACTATTTGGATTCCAAAAACATACTGTGTTTCCCTCAAATCTTTCATTTGGAATTTCGAAGCCAACCATCTCTTAACGTCAGCTAGATATTCTACCTCATTCCCAATGAGTAGAATATCATCAACATACAACACCAGAAAAGCGACAGTTTTGTTGACAATTTTCTTGTATACACAGGGTTCGTCAACATTTTGTTCAAAGCCATAAGATTTGATCGCAGTGTCAAATCTCATATTCTAGGATCTAGAAGCTTGTTTTAATCCATAAATGGAACGATTAAGCTTGCAAACCTTTTGCTCTTGACCCTGCAGTATGAACCCTTCTGGTTGAGACATATAGATACTCTCTTCAAGATAGCCATTCAGAAAAGATGTCTTGACATCCATTTGCCATATTTCATAATCATAAAATGTGGCTACGGACAAGAGTATTCTAATATACTTTATCATGGCAACTGGAGAGAAGGTTTCTTCAAAATCTACCCTCTTTCTTTGGGTAAACCCTTTTGCCACATGTCTAGCTTTATCGGTCTATACCTTACCAGCTTGGTCTCGTTTTCTCTTGTAGATCTATTTACAACCAATGAGTTTTACCCCTTCTGGTTGATCTACAAGATCCCAGACAGAATTGAAATACATAGATTCCATTTCAAGATCCATGGCTTTAATCCATTGGTCTTTGTCCATATCGTTCATTACTTGATTAAAAGAAAATGGATCATTTAAACCATCATCTGGTATGATGAGTTGAGTTTCAGTTAAACCCATGTACTGGTCAGGCTGTTACACAACCCTCCCACTATGATGAGGCATTCCCAACTCTTGAGAAGGATGTGGAGTATCAGTTTCATCAACAACTCTTGTTGATGGACATGCTCTATCAACAACTCTTGTTGAAGGACCTGCTCTATCAACAAATCTTGTTGATGCATTTGTGGACATTTCTTCTATTACTAGCTTACTATGAGGTTGATGATTCTTTATATAGTCTTCCTCCAGGAAGGTTGCATTTGTTGATACAAATACTTTATCTTCCTGAGGATCATAAAAGAAACCACCTTTTGTTTCTTTTGGGTAGCCTACAAATAAGCATACTTTTGAACAATGTTCCAACTTTTTAGGATTTTGCACCAATACATGTGCTGGACAACCCCAAATTCTGAAGTGACGTAAATTTCCTTTACATCCCATCTAGAGCTCGAAAGGCATTTCAGAAACACTTTTCGAGGGAACTATATTCCAAATATACATCGTAGTCCCAACTGCTGTCCCTAAAAAGCATTTGGCAACTGAGCATAACTCATCATGGAACGAACCATGTCCAACAAGGTTCTGTTTCTCCTCTCTGCCATACCGTTCTACTGAGGTGTGCCAGGGGCTGTGAGTTGAGACTGAATTCCATGTTCTATCAAATAGTTCTGGAATTCTGTGTCCATATACTCACCACCTCGATTCGATCGAAGTGTTTTAATCTTTTTACCTAACTGGTTCTCAACCTCCACCTAATACTCTTTGAACTTTTCAAAACTTTCAGACTTTTGGTGCATTGGGTAAACATGCCCATACTGGAATAATCATCTATAAAATTGATGAAATATTTATACCTCCTCTCTCTCTAAAATTTAAAGACCCACAAAGGTCTGAGTGAATCAGCTCTAGGGGTTCTTTGGCTCTAAGACCTTTTCCAGAAAAAATATCTTTTTGTCATTTTACCCTCGAGACAAGACTCACATGGTAGTAATGAACTATTTTCTAACTTATTTAGATGACCATTCTTAACTATTCTCTCAATCCTGTTGAGATTTATGTGACCCAGTCTCAAGTGCCAAAGATAGGCATTTGGAGAAAGCTTCTTCTTCTTATGAGTCCCAGCAGTTTTAAATATCTCTATGTTCAAAACAACTTTGACCTCAGTTGGTTTTAATATGTACAAGTTATTTTCTAATTTTGCAGAGCAAATCTGTTTATTTCCCACATTGATGAACACTTCATCATTTTCAAAATAAACTTTACGAATTTGTTCTAGCAAACAAGAGACAGATATTAGAATCCTTTTCATAGAAGGAATATAATATACATTTTTCAAATAAATGTACTTATCTCCTAAAAATAACTTCATATCTCCCACTGCTTTGGCTGAAAAAAACTCCTCGATCCCTACCTTAAAGATTGTTTCACCTTCTGTCAACTGTCTCCAAGAACTTGTTTCCTATGAGATCGTACATACATGATTAGCGGCACCTGAATCAATTATCCAGATTTTATCGTTTTCCACTAAACATGCTTCGATAACAAGTAAATCATATTTATCTTGTTGTTCGAATTTTGCATTCTCATCTACATAATTCATTATTTTAGATGAGTTGAGAGATAGAGGAAAATCCTCTGTTAAAACTCTTTTGGTATAATCAACCACTGGTAATTTGTTTATTGATTTGATTTTACCGTTATGTACATTGGAAGCGAGTATTACAGAAGAATTCGACATGCTGATAAAAGTCAAACAAATTCTAATTAGCAAATTGTAACTAAATCCAAAATCAAGTTTTAGCAAAAGAATAATAATGTACCCATAACCATTATTTATTTGCAATGATACTTTAGTGAGTCAGAATATGTGCTACCGTGGGGCAGTCAGATACTCCTTCACTGAAGCAAACAATTTTGACCAAACACTATCCCCCGAATAACTCTTATTCCTATTGTCTCCGGAATAACTATTATTCCAATAGTTGTTTAATTATCGTTTTCGGTCAAGATCTTTACTAACAACTTAGTAATTATTGTAAGTGTGACCGGCCATTTTCAGATCTTATAGGACGGTATGAACTTGTCTCTGAAAAAGAAGACAATATCCAAGACGAAACTATAAAACCCTATTCATTTTACCGAAGCCTGGGTTGTTCTGAATCCTATGTTATAACCCTCCGTAGGGATAGCTATCACTAAACGACTAGCAAAGAGCCGCTTAAAGCTAACCTGCAGGCGTGATATAGGAATCTCACGGTTCAGACTAATGGAGGAGACCTTAGGATATATTGACACATATCCTTCACCCACTTACTATGAACTACTTCCTCCATTTACCTTGATATTGACTCATACAAAACACTCTCCATAGGGAGGCCACTTCCAAGGTGGCACGAAGTATCATATGAATCTCACGGTGTAAACTATAGGGAGATGTGACAGTTGAAATCTATTTATCGTATAATAGACTTATATTTGAACAACTTCCTCTTATTTACTGAAATCTAGATTTAAGCTAAAAAAATACTTTCCGTAGGGAGGTCACTTCCAAGATGACACAAAGTACCGCTTAAATCTGGATTGTGAACTCTTAGAGACGTGAGAGCTAAAAATAATGTATCGTATATGTTATTATCTCCCACTGAAGTTTTCTAATAATTCTATCATATAAAAGTTATTAAACTGCCACTGAAGTGTTCTATTTAGGTAGATTTATACTTAGGTTCTTTTTGGCTAATAAAACAACCCTAAGTCTATGTGGTTTATCCAAGTATAACTTTTATAATTGGATTTTAACCTTCGATGTCTAGGTGATAAACAAATTTATTACCTCACATCACTCACGTATGCTCATAAAACCGGTTACCAACGCTCAATAATTCGGCCATAATCCCCAGGTAGGAGGTGTTCTATAAACCGTCAACTTAAGTACCCCTCAGCCTTAGACAGGATTATATATCGGTTGAGTTTGTAACCTCGATTTTATAAGTTTTATCAATTAAAACAGGTGGTCAACCTACGTGAGCATGCAACTGTTGTTTATGGATTTTAAATGTCTAACCCAATTTTATAACAACTTATAAAACTTTAGACATGCTAAACATCCACAACATACATAAGGCATTCAATATTTAATATAACACTTATATTAAATACAAGAAATCCTAACATGCATACTATATATTATAACATTTATAACATACTTTCAATGCATGTAACATGCTTCCTATGGTGGGATTTTAAATCTAAATGACATACTATATGCACATACAAGATTTATTTAATTATAAGATACATCAAATG